>NC_061112.1:47267340-47367393 GCF_002878395.1 Capsicum annuum
GTTTGAAAGTATAAGTGTTATGAAAGTTATATTTTAGAGATTTGCAAGCATCATGAAGTTTGAGATTTTAAGTAAAGTATGATTACTCACGAGATTTACCTTTCATGTCTTTCCTTTTTGTCTATTTATGAGGATTTTATTCAAGCTATGTGAGTTATCTGTGATAGCATACATGCTTTTTTTTCATAACGATTTGCTATATTGATTATTAAATTGCATACACTCCCCCCATATGCTTAGTACATTCCCAAAGTACTGACCCACATATATTTTTCTGTGTGCTACATCTTCTCGTAATGTAGGTTCAGGGGCTCAGTCTCAGCATCGTCAATGAAATTCCGAGCGTTTCTATTTACATATCAGCAGTGGTGAGTCCTCATGATTCAAGGACAGTTTATTTTCATACATCTAGTTATTTAGTAGTTGTTATTTGTTATCAGTTGAACATGAGTCAGTTGGGGACTTGTCCCAACGGCTCTCTAGTTTGGAGTAGTAAAGGCTTGTCAGACTAGTCATTACATTGTCAGTATTTTGAGATTTCTTTTGGTATTTTGACCATTCAGACAAGGTATTTCATATATGTCTCTTACCATTTGATATAACAGTGTTAGAGTTTATGCATTTCATCTCCAAGTAAGTTGATACATGAAGTAACAGGCTTAAAGAGTTAGCTTAGGGCTACTTGTAGCCTTAAGCACCGTGTGACATCTCGGGACCCAGTTTCGAGGTATTACAGGAACGATTCTTGTTGAGGGGTCCAGGATCGTTCTTCGACTTTCAAGGTAGGTTATAACTTAGCTTTTTTAGGCCAAAATGAATAGTTAACCATTCATATAGTAGAAAGTATGTTATGGCTTGCTGATTTTATCGCGAGATGAGTAAGATCATTATTTTATCAATTTATCCATGCGAGGTCTTATGTATTTCTTATTATTGACTTGAGTGGTTATTGTCATTGAGATACCTGTATAGGGACTGCTATTGATCTAGTTTGAGGAGGCTTTGAGATGTAGGTGACAAAAGAGTTTGAAAATGAGGTATAGGTAACACAAGTCTTAATAATTTAGTGTAGGTGACAATTACTTTATTATGAATTAAGAAATTTGGGTAAGTTTAAGAATAGTCCATAAGTTTTTAAATTTACACTTTGATCCAAATTTTTACCTAATATAATAGGAAACGGTGTGTTTCTCTCTCTTCTAATCCATTTTTGTTTTCTCTCTCATAGCGATTTTTGTTGTTCATTGTTGTTACTACTTTATTCATCGTCTTATGCTTCATTATCATCATCTTCTACTTCATTGTCATCTTCATATTCTTCTTATTAACCATTGTTGTTGTTGTTGTTACCGCTACTGCTACTATTTGACCAATTTCTTAGGTCAAATTTTTTTCGTACATCACTTTCCTCTTTTACATTACTTCATAGGAGACTTTGATAAGTCAAATTATAATTTTTAGTTGAATTTTTCATCTGGGTAACTGCTATTGTGCTATTTTTTCAACAATAGATAGCACGCGAACATGAATGCAACATAAGAGACATCTATGTAAACAGATCAATCATCTATTGTGACAGATAAGTCATCTATTTCAATAGAAGACTTATATGTTAGATTCATGTTTATGGTTCTATAGTGTCGTAACATGAATCAAACAGATGGGTCATCTATTGCAACATATGACCCACCTGTTGCAACAGATTAGTTATCTGGTGCATTATGATAAATATTTGTTGCAATAGATGACCCATCTGTTTCAATAGATTTGTTATCTGGCGCAATATGATAAATATCTGTTGCAACAAATTAGTAACCTGTTGCAATAGAACTTGAACTCAATTCCAACAGACGTGTCATCTGTTGCAACAGAGTAAATATTTATTGCAACATATTAGTAACCTATTGCTATAGAACCGGAACTCAATTCCAACAAACACATCATCTGTTGCAATAGGTAAGTCAACTATTGCAAGAGGTTAATTATCTATTACAACATGTCACTTATCTGCTGGAATCAGCTTCAAAGGTGCCTTAGTATCCAACAGGCACTTCATATATTACAACAGATATATAGTTTGTTACTATATATGATTCACCTGTTACACAGATGACTCGTTTGTTGAAATCAGCTTCATGATCTTAACATGAATCCCAACAAGTAAGTAATTTGTTGCGACTAATCAAATACTTATTGCACTTATTTTTTACCTATTGCAATAGATTACACATCTATTGGGATTCATGTACGACACTATGAAATCACTATTAACATTTCTTTTTTAACAAATGACTTTATTTAGGTACTACTAATAGAGGGATCAATAATAATAGGGGTGGATTGTCATGGTCAATGGATCGAGAAGAGCAATCGATATGTAAGGTGTAGAAAAGAGGGTAAAATTCTAGACACGTAGATATGAAAGTCCAAAGTGATGTTTCATATGATGATTTTTTGAACTTAATCATCAGCTACATGCACATCTCTTTTGAAAATCATAGGATACTACCTTTTAAGATGACCGATCAGGTTCGGTTGTATGCTTATCTTAGTGATTCATCCAGCCCGGTGTTAAGGGTGTACGTGGATGAAAAGATGAGAGAGAATAAGAACCAAAATATAGAAGAATAAAAACAACACGACATCTTTGATGATAGGTTGGATGATCTAGACATGAATATTTCAAATGATGATAACACACCTACACCCATTGATGCGACCAATACGGTGGGTAGTTCTTCTTGATCAACATAGTCTGGCAATCTTCAAGACGATGCGACTGGCTTTTTCAATGGAATGTCATTTAAGGAAAAGAAAGAACTATCTAACCCTTTGTTTATTTCTTGCTTGAAAAAGTTTTCAGGATAAAGAAGGTGATTAATTCGAGCAGTGTCTTTTGCTACAAATGTGCTAATCCAAACTGCAATTGGTAGTTGAGAGTGGTAAAGTACGTAAGTTCTGACAGATTCATTATTCATAAACATGAACATTATCACATGTGGTTTGGATCACATATCTGGCCAAAATCCTCACACCACGTCAAAGGTTCTCGGTGAATATTTCAAGAATAGTTTCTCTGATGGCAAAGGCCCTTCTACAAGGGTTATGGCCAATCAAATCCTTATGGAATTGGGTGTCCTGGCTAGTTATTGAAAGATATATACATCCATGGAGATTGCCAAGGACTTGGTTAGGGGGTACATGAGCGTAGGTATGCAGTCCTGGATACGTACCATTACATGATTGAGTCCACATATCCCAAAAGTAAGACGGCAATGCATGTTGATGAAAATGAAAAGTTCAAGTACTTTTTTGTATCCTATGGTGCTTGGATTCAAGGTTTTTGAAATTTGAGAAAAGGCATAGTTTTTGATGGTACCTTCTTAAGGAGCAAGTATAATGGAGTTCTACTAGCGGTGGTGGCACAGGATGCGTAGAATCACATCTTTTATGTCGCTTTTTGTATAGTGAACAACGAATATGATGCCTCTTATGAATTTTTTTTGAACAATTATGAAGCTGCATTGAAGATACCAAAGAGTTGTGTTTTGTTTCGGATAGGCATCCAAGTAATCCAAAGATGGGTTCAATTTTCTTCACTTTCGCTTACTTTGGTTGTTGCATTAGGCATCTTGGAGAGAACATTTGGACCAACTATCACAACGAAAGGGTCGTGACCCTTTTTTATGGAGCAGCTAAAGAATCTAGTAAAGAGAAGTTTTTAGACCATTTCAATTAAATAAAGGATGTGCATCCCAAGGCAGCAGAACATCTCATATGTGTCTATTTCGAGAGATAAAGCCAGGCATTTTGTCCGATAGATAGGCATTCTGTCAAACTGCACATGCCTTTTATTGAAAAATGTCGTACTAAGTGATTGTTTTGTATAGGGACAATATTACAACATGAAACATAGCTGAATTGGTGAATTCATTATTTGGTGATGAAAGAGAACTTCCCATCAAGGCTCTATTTGAAATAAAAACAAGAATTATGGCCAATTTTTTAGTAAAAGGCGTGTGCGGTTTGAGGGCACAAAAAGAACCCCATTTGTTCTAGAAATTGAAAAAATAATATTAACGAACATCAATATAGGGAATAGGTTATTGTCTTATCAAATAGAAAATTACAAATTCAGTATCACCGGTCATGGTGATGTTTCCACAGTCGATCTTTAAATAAGTTCTTGTACGTACAGAGTTTTTGACTTGGACAAAATACCTTGTCCACATGCTATGGCAGCGCTTCAAGGTCGATAAGGTGAAAAATATGGACCTAAAATTTATGAGCACTTTTCTCTATATTATTCGGTGAAAAAATATAAAATAGCATATAGTAGGCATATTACTCTGATGTCTTTTGAAGAATCTTGGGTTGTTCCTGTAGAGCTTTTAGAGAGATTAATACCTCCTACATATATTGACATAAGCACTATCAAATCGAGAAGAAATTCACATAAAAGGAGGTGTGGAGTCGGATAATTATTTCCATCAAGAAGAAACAAGTGCTCTGTATGTAAGAGTACAGGCCACAAAAGAGCTACATGCCCGGATCGTAATCCACTATGATCATTGTAATTGCCAAAACTTGTATTGTTGTTTGTTGTGGACTTTCATATATTTAAATCATTGTTGTGAACGTAATGTTATCACTTATTGTATATGTAATATCTTTTTTAATTACTTGTGCATCAATTAAAAGAGGCAAAACATGAAATAAATACAACAGACCACAATTATTTTTAACAGATTACCCATTTATTGCAAAAAATGGATATTAACTAGAAAAACACAATACAGTTCATCAAACTGGAATATTTTCCTCGAACAGATGACAAATATGTTGCAACAGATGGATAATTTGTTGATAGAAACCCAACCGATAACCAATCTATTCCAACACATGGTCCATTTGTTGAAAGAACTCAAAAGCCAAAATAGCTAGCATAAAATATCTTTTATTAATAACTTGTGCATCAATAAAAAGAGCCAAAACATAAACTAAATACAGCATACCACAATTATTTTCAACAAATTACCAATTTGTTGCAACGAATGGACATTAGCTAGAAGAACAAAATACAGTTCATCAAACTAGAATATTTTCCTCCAACAGATGAAAAATCCATCGCAACAGGTGGATAATCTGTTGACAGAAACCCAATCAATGACCAATATGTTCCAACACATAGTCCATCTGTTGAAAGAACTCAAAAGCCAAAATTGCTATTACTACTTGATTCAAAATTTCTCTTTACCTCCAATCGTTGACATATTAATATGTATGTTTAGAAAAAATAGATAGAATGAAAATTAAATAAGAATTAAATATCCAAAGTAGACTAAAAATATATTTTTCATTAAACAAAAAATAAAATACATTAGGTATAGATCCGATATAGAAAAATTAAAATACATACGCTAAAAGAAAAAACACATTATAATTATTATTATTATTATTATCATTAGCATCATTATTATTGCCAGCCAGCCAATCTTCTATCGAAAGCAGCAGGTCGCTCTTCAGCCTACAAATCTCTCGAAGTATCCTTGCTCTCATGGTGCCTAAGTCCCACTACAGGTCATTAACCTACCTCTGAAATTTTTGCACTATGTCGTGCAGAATAACAATGTCCCAAACAGGATCAGTCATATTTATAACACATATGAATTGACAAAAAATATAGACACAAAAGTAAAGAAAAGAGTCTGAATGTAATAAACATATACTACAAACTGGTAGATTTACACAGGAAAAAAACTTACCTCAACAAGAAAGGAATATGCTCTTTGAAAAGAAGTGGTTGAAGGTATCATAAGAAAAGAAAAACTACAAGAAATAAATAAAGTGGAGTAGATGAAGATTAAGGAGGGACCTATTTATAGAGAATTGAATCTGGATGTGTCAGGCCAAAAGACACGACTGTTTCACCTCCATTGTATTAATTACATTCAAACTGCTGGTATTTTGTTTTCTGTAAAAAGTTGTGACTTTTTCTTTTACATTAATACTTCTCACCTTTTCAAAATGGTTTTGAAACTTGATAACAGTCGTTATTATTGAGCTATGGCAAAATATCGTCCATTTATCACAACAGATTTACCATATGTTGTAACATATGGTCTGTATGTGCAATAGATGAGATATCTGTTGCAATATATTAATTATCTATTGTGACAGATAGACCATATATTGGAGGAGATGTTTTGATTTCTTCTAACAGTTGATTCATCAAATGGAGAATTCAATTCATCGCCTGTTTTGAATGTGTTAGATAAAAAGTTACGACTCTTTACCTCTTTTTTAATAGTCATCACATACGTGTAGATGAATAAACACTGTCTGGCATATCTTGGTGGGTTAGGAAGAATAAGGTGCGTGCAAATGAATGGATCCGTTTTCATGCATAAAAGTTATGTATTATTGATCAGGCTACCATGACCGACACACATAAAGTACAATGATTTTGTGAATGTAGTTTTTTACTGATTAGACATTGATCCTTCAAACAAGATCGTGCATTGTACAGTTTAGTTTGATAGGTGCGAACTGATAAGGCTAAAGGGTTCCAAGATGGTAGTTTTGACACTCTGTTACAATTTAATGACGATTTATGCTTATGTTTTTGTGTCAAGTTTGGGGAAGGGTTCAAGTTTTTAGCGACAGTGTGAATATCCAATAGTGATTAGACCAATTTTAATGGTGCAATGGACTTCTTGAAAGGCCTCCAAAGCCTCGCACTGAAGTAAACAATAATGGATTCAATAGAAATTCCCCTGATCCAAATTTATATAAATGGATTGCTCGAGAAGACTATTATACAGTAGGAGGTGCTTGAAATAATACCTATGTGGGAAGAGGGAGGTGGAGAAAATCATATATAAGAGGAAACACAGAAAAGCACATACGGAACTTCTAGGGAATCTGTCCAATGAAATTGACATGACAAATGAAAAAACTGAATGAGCTTCAAATGTGGAAGTGTATCCAAATGTAAAAATCCATCAGTCATTCTTGAGAAAGAAAAATGGTCAAGAGGAATGGAGCTGGTCACTTTGCTAGAGACTGCAACTAGCGAGCGTGGCCTCAATGAAAACTCACAAAGTGCAGGACCAGAACTCTAAGAAAGCAGCTTCGCAAGCACAGGAGATTGATAAGATTTTTAGTCAAGAATGAAATGAACCAACAACTCCAAACTAAAAATAAGGAAAGCCAAGGCGTAAATTTTTGAAGTCTAACTTGCATCCCATTCCTTCTGTCTGTGGCTATGATCAGGTCAATAGCAGTAGAAATAAAAAGGTCTGAAATTGTGCCCATGCCTTGTTGTTTCCACTACCTTTGACCTGACCTGAGCCATAAAATAGGAGGCATAGGATGCAAGTTTAACTTAAGAAATTTTCACCTTGGCTTGATTCCTTATTTCTAATTCAGGAGTAATTGGTTCAAGTTTCAATCCTAACCGACAATCTTGGTAACGACCTGAAAATTTGATGAAATATGTAAAATTTATAATTTTGTATGACTTGACTAATTTACCCCTCCCCGTAATAGCATTATGATATTTCTGGGGTGTGGGAGTGATTGGCATGATTTTTGATGTATTTTAGCAGCATTTATGCAATATTGTGGTTTTTTATGACTTTAAGAGTCTTATTTTGAACTTATGTAGATATCTTTTAATCCGTGCGACGAATGGCCGAACGGACTGTGCCAACAGCTCTAGAATATCAATTTTAGGCTAGATAGACCTTGGTTTTGGGTCCTGGTGCACCCGATCTCATTTCAACCTATTGGTTGGAAAGTTGAAAAATTAGAAAGTTAGGTGTGGGACCCACTTTTGGTTGAAACGACCTCGTATGGAAAATTCAACTTTGCCAATAGATCCAGAATGTCAATTTTAGTGTGTTATCATGTTTGATATGATTTTATGGATTTTAAATCTCATTTCGACCCTCGATTTGGAAAATTGTGATTTCAGGTTTCGGGAGTCAATTTTGTGAAAATAAATTTTTCTAGAAAATCTGATAGCGCCATCGCGTCAGAACATTGAATTTAGTGTGGTTTCATAGTTCGTTTACATAAATCAGACTCCGAACGAATCCCAGACACCCTATCGAAATTCATTTCGACTTAGAAAAAAAGACAACACCAGTTGTTGCAGAAAAATCTGCAATATATAGCAGATTTTTTCTCCCTTTTTGGTCCATTTTGCTCATTTTTCATCTTGCCTCTTGAGATTTAAACCCTAAATAGTTTGGGAGTTTGAAAGTGAAGTTTGTGAGAGCTTTGGAAGCTAGATTAACACCTACTTCTTGATTATATACGGATTTAAGGTAAGAATTCACCCTTTTCTTAATAATTTCTTCATTAATTTCTCAAAACCCCAAAAATCTTATGGCATGATTTTAAACCCAAATTTCACTCATTTTTACTTGAATAATACTTTTATCTTATAATTACTAGTTTTTCATCAATTTAACCTTCAAAACAACTCCGATTCTGAATTTTAATCCGAATTTCAAATATTTTACCCGATAAAGCTCAAAAATAGTTTTTCTTTGATTTGAACCTTATTTTTTTACTCAATTTAACTTAGATTTTCAGCTGAAGGTTCCTAAAAATATGGGGAATATATTTTTGAAGTAAAGTTCCAATTTTCCCCTTCTTTTTCGGAAACCCATTTTGGGGGTCTGTTTTGACCCCGAACCAAAAGTAGTCTATGTGGGTGTCGTTGGTTTTATTTTGATGCATAGATTTTATATTTGATATTTCTAGTGAAGTTTGGAATTGTTCATAAAAGTTAAGGTTGCGGGTTCAAGTGTAGCAAATCGGTTTCAGCTTTCGAGATAGGTTATGGCTTAACTCTTCAGACTGGTTTGGGTAGTAAATGATGGTGCAAAATAAATTTTAAAGGTGGGAAATAATCATGAAAAATGGATATCTACGTGTTTTTCCTGTGTGGGGGCCTATATGTAATTATTGAAATTAAAATATTATATGATATGTGTGACCGTATGGGGTCCTATATGACATTGATAGTCTTGAATACATATAAGTAATTGTGTTGTATTTTTTAATGTGGTACCAGTGGTGTATCATTATTATATTCATACTTTATTGGCATATGAGACATGTGGAAATTCATGGATAAAATGAAAATAACGAGTGGATATGGGCTCATGTGGTTGTAGAAATGTACCATTGTGGTTGGTTGTGGAAATATATCATGTGGTTGACTATGGAAATACTTATTGTGATTGATTGTGAGCATTACATCTTCATATCATACTGATTCATGAAACATTGGTACCACCGTGGCAACATCTAAGAAACATTGGCAACACCTTTTTAAAAATATTATAACACCTTATAAAAACTTTTTCCGAGGGATATGTCGAAAAGGAGATATGAGATATGTGGATTGTATATGAACCACCCATAGGTCCTACGTCGGGAAGCTTTAGCTCCGTAGGTGTATATGGGGATTGTGTGACGATCCCGGAGGTTGTCCGACAACCTCGTGCATCTTCATCACCATCATCATCATTATCATATACATTGCATTTACTTTATTGTGTTTATGTTGTGTTGTATTGCCTTATTGACTTGTCATCTATGTGTTTGTCTTACTTTTCTTTACTTGTATTTGATGATCTTGTATCTATATATTCTCTCTTGTTCTATTATATGTAACATAATGTATACTTGTGTATCGTATCTTGGTGTGTTTTTGTAATATATGTGAGATATACTAGAACTATTAGTGCAAGCAGTGTGGGCTACCATTGTCGGACATTTTCTGATTGCAGGTGATGTGCCCTTAGTGTATATTTTTTATGCTTTATTTACCACTTTGGTTGGTCGGCCTATGATACCTATTGAGTACAAGTAAACTGTACTCATGCCTACTGCGCCATTTTGGTGCAGGTCCTAGCTAGAGTGTGCCTCAGCTTACTTGATTCGGGCGATTGTTGCTGCTCCCAAGGTAGCGGTTGGACATTCATACGTCCGAAGTTCACCTCTATCTTTCTATACTAGTTATATCTTTATTAGTATTCGAAGATAGTTATTATTCCTTTGTGGTTATTTTTCTGATATATTTGACTCTTGGATTATATTAGTAGTTCTTACACTATTGACACCTGGTTTTGGGAATGATTGGTAGTTTGGATAAGTTCTTTCCGCATTTCTATGATTATTTATATGGTTCGGCTTCATTCTAAAAGCCTTACCTTGGGGTATTTCTATTTTTTGCTCTATTCATATCAGTTTGGGTGATAGGCTTACTTGTCAAGGTACACTATGACAAGTGCCATCATGACCCTCGTTTTTGAGTCGTGACAATCTTACCACCTTCTGTGCTTACAACAAAGAAACTTTAGAGGCCTAGTTCTGTATTTTGTGGGTCTTCATTTAGGTCATGCTAGCTAGTTGCGGTCCTCGAACAAAGTGCACAGCTCCACTCCACTTGAGCATTTTTATTTTTCACGAATGACTGATGGATTTTCATTTTTGGATACACTTTCACATTCGCAGTTCATTCAATTTTTTCATTTTTTATGTCAATTTCATCAGCCAGTTTTGCTATATTTCACTTCCTACCCTGTGTTTCTTCTTTAATAAGGTCTGAGTTGATATATGGTCTTCTCCATCTCCCCCTTCCCACACAGATATTCTTACAATAACCTTCTGATGTATAATAGTATCCTCAAGTAAATTATACATATAAATTTGGACCAAAGCAATAACTATAGTCATTTCCATTCTTGTTTGCAGTAGTGTGAGGCTTCAGAGGTCTTTCAAAAGTCCATTGAAACTATAAAGTCGGTGAAATTACTATTTGAATATTTACACTGCCACCAAATACCTTAACCCTTCTCTAAACTTGACACATAAACATTAGAAAAATCTTTATTAAATCGTAACAGGGTATCGACACTACCTACTTGGTCCCTCAGCCTTACCAATTTGAACCTAACAATCTTAACTGTAAAATGCCATATCTTTTTTGAAGGATTAACGCCTAATAGGTAAAGAACCAACATTTACAAAAGCATTGTACTGGATGTGTATTTTCATGATAGATTGATCAGTAATACATATCTCCCACATATGAAATGGTTCCATTTGCAAGCAGCTTATTCCTCCGAACCCATCTTTACTCTAGCCTTTAATGTTGGTCAGGCAAAAATGGATCCAATTTCACTTCCTTTTATCTGTAAACAAGAGAAATACATTTGATGTCAAACAAGAGAAGAACAAAAAGAACATTACAAAAGGGTAATAAAAAATTGAATGAATCAACAGATGACCAATCTGATGCAACAGATTCCCCATCTATTCAATTGATGAGGCATATGTTACAGCAAATGGATGGCACATTGCAACAGATGGGTCATTTGTTAGAATAAATCAAACCAACCTTGCTACTAGTTTGATTTCTTTAAATAATTGTTCTGTTTGTTCCAACAGCTGATTCATCAGTTGCAATAGTTGAGGAAACTTTGCAATACCACAAACAACAACATCAACAACAAAGAAACAACACCATATGTTCCAACACAAAGACCATATGTTCCAACACCACCACCACCCCCAACAACAGCACTACCAAAGTGACAATCAAAAGACAAAAAACCTATACTGACAACAAGGCTTTTTAAGTTCTCCCAACAGATGTCTTTTTTGCATATTTTAATAAAAATAATGGTTCATTCAATACTTAAAAGTCACCTTTCCTTTAATTTTCTCAATAAAAAAGAAACTGGTAATGGGTAAATCATTAATAACAACAGATATAAATATCTAATTTAAATAATGTACAAAGCAGAAGATGAGAAGGAAAGAGAAATAGTAAATCCTGCAATGTCAAAAAGCAAAGGGATCAAAATATCTAATTCAGTCAAGAAAATATGTTGATCGGTAGAGATCCAAAAGGATCCTTATCCAAAAGAAGAGAGAAAAGAGAGGAAAAAGGAGAAAAAGATAAAGAGAATTGAGAATAAAGAAGAGAGGTGAGTTGAGTTAATTTATGGATAAAGGAGAGAGTACTCTAGATATGGGTTTTAAATAGTCATTAATAATTTTTGAAGGAAACGAGGAGACGGTGACATTGAAATGGCCGGATAAGACTACTCAATGAGGATATTTTTGAGTTATTCAGGTAATATTTTTTACCGCCTTAGTATTTTATCTTTTTTATCTCGAACAAGAAATACCTAAATTTCTTTAAGAAAATCTTAAAACATATACTTTGCAACAAATGACAATTTTTGTTTGAAAGATTCCAAAGTTCGATCATCTGTCGCATCAGATGGCAGTGCCTGTTTAATGATTTACAACAGATGGATAATCTATTGCAATAGATGCCTTAATCTATTTGATAAATTCTAACAGATAAGTCATCAGTTGCAACATATTGAACATTTGTTTTATGCAATTTCAATTGAGTTCATATGTTCAACTAATACCTAAATTGATTAATCTAGGACTAGGGGTGAGTTCTCATAGGGTCAATTACAACTTCAATTGAGTCTTTTGGCAATTCATAATGAGACAGTATTGCATTCCTCCCGACTAGAGTCGTCGATCGATCATTCTGAGTTAAAGCGATTCTTATTACCTAATATGTTCAACTAATACCCTAATTGATTAATCTAGTATTAGGAATGAGTTCTCATAGGGTCAACTATAATAGATGACAGCGCCTATTTGATAATTTACCACAGATAAGTAATCTATTACAATAGATGACTTAGTCTATTTGATAATTTACAACAGATAGGTAATCTGTTGCAATAGGTTGAATATTTATTTTTATACAATTTCAATTGAGTTTATCTGTTTAACTAATACCTAAATTAATTAATCCAGGACTAGGGGTGAGTTCATAGGGTCAACTACAACTTTAATTAAGCCTTTTATCAATTGCATGATGAGAGGGTTAAAACTGATACATATCTTTTATAATTTTAAAAAATAATTAAGATCAACTCAGATCAAATTAACATTTTCAAAACTTTTCATTCCTTTCCAAAATACAAATCAATGTATACTAATCATCCATTTATGAGAAAAATATTTAATCATTTCAAATCTTGAGTTCTATCTCTTTTCTCTCTCTTAACAATATAGACAATAACTACTTAACAAATTGCTCAAACCTTCACAACAGATCGATTTTCTTCTCATTTTCGACCACATAGGTGTTATTTTCGACATCATTCTTACTTGTATTAAGCATTTTCTCTATCTTTGTAGGTAACAGAGTTTAAGAAGAGCTCTATATTTGTTATTTTTTATAAAAAAATAAGGGCTTTAAAGTTAATGATAAAAAAGAAGACTTTTGATTGTATTATCTTCGGGAATGAGTTTACAATTTTGAGTTTTAATGGTAAAATCAGAGGAAAAACTTGAGAAAACCCTAGTTTCTATCACAGTGTTCTGTTGAGTGTCGTGGTATTGTTGGATGGTGTTTTTGGTGCTGGTGCTTGTAACGCCCCAGATTCTAAACCCCAAATGCTACACGATGCTTATGATCCCAAAGGACCACAAGCTAACCCATGACTAATATCTATAACTGAGCACTGAGTAATATACTGTGAAATACGAAAAATTGGCAAAAAATTTTCATAAGGTTTAAATATCTGAAATAAAACTAATTAAAGTATAAAAATATCAAAAATGAACATCAGAATGAAAATAATCTAGTCTGTCTGAACATCTAGTCTGAAAAGCCTCTAAAACTATCTAAACTGTGGAGTTGTGTAATGCCCCAAGTTTGGTACCCCGGATGCTATACGGCGCTCATAATCTCGAAGGTCCACAAGCTAACCCTTAACTGATACCTATAACTGAGTACTGTATAATATACTGTAAAAATGCAGAAAACTTGCAAAAACTTGCCATAAGGTTCAATACTAAAATAAAACTGAATAAATTTTAACAATATCAAAACTAAAACAACTATCTGAACAATTACTCTAAAAGCCTCTAAATTGTCTGAACTGTGGAATTGATAGGACAAGTCCCTAACTAACTTCGTCTACTAAAATACTGAAACTATTGCAATAACAAAATAAGTATTATCCTAGAATAATGAGGATTCACTGCTATGTCTACTATTGCTGGATACATCTAGACTGCTAAGGGTGCTTGAGATCTCGTGCATCAGAACCTATGTTATAAGATACCATAGCGCAGGAAAGTATACATTAATACAAGGGAATATACTGGTATGCTAGATAAGGTAAGGCTAAATGCAAGGGTTCATATGCATAAACAATACTAACTAAATAATCTGAGTATACTGAATAAGGATACATGCATGAATGCATAAACTATAACTGAAATCATCGTGACACTGAATACTGAGTTTCAAATGCTCATTTACTGATTAGCTGAGTCTACTAATGCTGGGAGACTGAATAATTGAATTTATTGATATTGATAACTGAGTTTTCTAATACTGATTGACTGTATTTGAGATCAGCCCTATCTAGAAGATGATCTATGAATCTGTTGAACTTATCTAAGATTAGCCCTACCTAGCAGGTGATCTCAGAATCTATTAAACTATCAAATTTCTTTACTGAGCTGAGTGACAGTATCTAAAAGTCCTAATTTCTGTAATACTGATCTGAGTTCTATCACTGAGACTGATTCTAAAACTAAAATTATGGGAAGTAATCATCTAACCGACATGCCCCTTCTAGCTAATTTGGGGTCCAGCCTGTAACCCCAGTTGGAAGGGTGTCAGTACCGTGCCACGGGTAAAGACAAGATATACGTGACCCTCATCTATCAGGTATTCTAATGAGAATGATGAAGCCCTCATCTAACATGTTAAGACACCTCATCAATCCTCATCTAGCAGGTTTGATGTCAAAACCTACGCTGGCTACGTAGTTCTGGAGCGCAAGGATTGCTTCTAAGAATCACACCTTCTACTAGTAGGTGAGTTCCCATCTTTGAGCTCACTGGGTGCTGAATCCTACTCCCAACTGAAGGACACTAAACTGATTTCTTAGATCATACTAGGCTTGACTAAACTTATTACTGATCATACTTGTTTGACTGAGCTAAACTAAATTCACTGGGTTCCTTTGACTGACGGAATATTACTAAGTTCTGTTAACTGGTTGAATACTATTGAGTTCTGAATTGATTAATTGAATACTATTGAATTCTGAACCGCATACTGAACTGGAATAGACTGATACTGAGATTACTGAGTCTTTCTAAGTTTTGTAACTGACTAATTTCTATTGATCATGGTACGAGTGAGATTATCTTGAAAAATGACATTGGATCTAGACATGCAGCTAAATTATCGGGTATTAAATACCCCCAGGACTCCATAACATAAATAATACAAGACAAGACAACTCGTACATAACATGGCAATAGGCTATTATTCATAACACAATCAATAAGGCATCTCTTCAAGTACTTGGGAGTCTTAAATATGTAATTGTATAGGGATGCATACCAATGTCCCATAATTCATTCAATAAGGAATGCACATGGATAGGAATGCATGCAACATATCATGATTCATTCACTAAGGCCTTTCAACAAACACTTGGTATTCATTAACTTATACATAATCGGGAATTTCATATTAACATGCTATAATAACCGTATTTCCATCACACAAGCATTTATCAAACATATGGAGAGCATGTTTTGGTTATACAACAATTTTTACATCTAATTAATATGGCTACATCAATCAATATGCAACTTGAAGGGTTTATCATGAACATTATGCAAATCATCACATACTAGGATCAAATCATGGAACTTGTAATCTAGAATATGAATCAAAACTCAACAACATCATGAGCATGTACTTCAACTCACATAAACCATGAAAACTCATAAATATCTAATCTTTGAATTTAGAAAAAGGATTTTTGAACTTCTTGGGTAAAAGGAGCCCAAGAATCAACATCTAACATACCTTAGTTCTTAATTTTATGAAGATTGGCGGTGAAATTCTCTTGACTTTGAATCCACAATTGAAAACCCTATCTTGTTATTGAGAGAAATTGAGAGAAAACAACTATATATGGATCAAAAAAGGCTGAATCTTGTGTTTATAGGGTTAAATGGGGTAGGGAAATTGACCCTTTTGCCCTTGGAAATACAAAATTAGGATGCTGAAAATTTGCCCCAGCAGGATTAGGCAAGGCTCCCCCCTGTCTAGTCCCCTGGGTTATCTAGGGCGTCGCTCTACTTATAGCCCCAGACATAGTGGGGCGGCGCAGGCTTATCGCAGAGGGCTACTATTTTGGGCAACCAAATATGCCCTTATGCTATCCGCAAAGTTTTAAAACTCACCCGAGATGTACTATTGACTTGCCCCATCATGAATCAACTTAAAAATTGACAAATGAAGGTCATAAAGTTCACAAAATAAATCATCAAAGTTCAAAGTCTTATGAGAATACTAAGTTCCAACACTTGGCCAAATTTTCTAAGTGTGAAGCTTCCCTTGACATGATTTAAAGAGCTTTAACGACTAGGAAAATTTATGGGGCCTTTCAAGTTGATGGGACAATTCCCCAACTAACTCATCAACTAAAAATACTGAAACGAATGCAATAAATAAAAATAAGGATCAACCTCAAATGATGAGGACACACTGTTAAGTCTACTACTGCTGGATATTTCTTAACTGCTATGGGTACTCGAGATCCCATGCTTTTGAACCTATGGTATAAGACACCATAGCGCAAGAGAAAAGTATGCGTTAATATGTGAGAATATACTGGTACGCTATATGAGGTAAGGCTGAATGCAAAGGCTCATAGCATGAACAATATTGACTGAATAACATGAGACTACTGAATGAGGATACATGCTTGGATGCACAAACTATAATTGAAATCATAGAAACACTAAATACTAAATTCTACTAACTGGATTTTGGATAACTGAGTCTACTGATACTGATATCTGATTGGCTGAGGTTGAGATCAGTCCAATCTAGTGGGTGATCTCTGAATATACTAATAATAAAGACGATTGACTAATATGAGGTCAGTCCTATATAGCGAGTTATCTCTGAATCTATTGATAATGAAGATGATTGACTAAATTTGAGATCAGTCCTATCTAGTGGGTGATCTTTGAATTTATTGATAATGATACTGATCGATTGTATCTAAAACTGAATTCTATTACTGAGACTGATTCTGAAACTGAGATTATGAGAGGTAGTCATCTAACCGAAATGCCCCTTCTGGCTAGTTTTTGGCCCAACCTATAACCCTAGTTGGAAGGGTGTCAGTACCATACCACGGGTAAAGACAATTGCTTGGAGTTAGTCCTATCTAACGGGTGACCCCTGAGATCAGTCCTACACTAGCGGGTGATCCCTGAGTATATCCATCCTATCTAACGGGTGAGATCTTCTACCTACACTGGCTATGTAGTTCTGAAACTTAGGGATTATTTCTAGGGATCTGATTCCTAACTAATGGGTGAACCCCTATCCCTAGGTTCGCTCGATGCTGAATCCTACTCCCGATTGAAAGACACTGACTGAACTATTACTGAACGTACTGTTTAACTGAACTAAGATAAGTTTACTAAGTTTCGTTGACTGAGGGAATACTACTGAATTCTGAATTGATTTCTAAGCTGTACTAAAATGATACTGAGATTACTAAGTCTTCCTAAGTTTTGTAACTGACTGAGTTCTACTGATTGGCACATTTGAGGTTATCTTGAAAACTAACACAAGCTCTAGACAATTAGCTAAATTATTGGGTATTAAATACCCCTAGGACTCGAGAACATACATAAATAAGACATGACAACTCTTGTATAACAACATGACAATAGACTATCATTCACAATACAATCAATGAGGCATCTCTTCAAGCACTTGGAAGTCTTAAACTTGCGCATGTATAGGGATGCATACTAATGTCTCATAATTCATCCAATAAGGAATGCACATGAATGAGAATACATTCAACATATCATAATTCATTCACTAAGTCCTTTTAACAAACACTTGCCATGCATTAGCTTACACATAATTGGGGTCTTGTCAACATGTTATAATGGCACTATCCCATTCAAATAAGCATTTTATCAAACATATGGGGAGCATACTTTGGTCATACAACATTTAATACACCTAATTAACATAGTTACATCAATCAACATGCATCTTGAAGGGGTTTTTCATGAACAACACATAAGGCATCACATTCTAGGATCAAAGCTTGGAACTTTGTAATTAAAACTCAACAACAACATGAACTTCAATCTCAATTCACATAAATCATGAAATCTCTAAATATATAATATCTGAATTTATAAAAGGATTCTTGAACTTTTTGGGTAGAAGCAACCCAAGAATCAACATCTAACATACCTTAGTTCTTGATTCTACGAAGATTTACGGTGGAATTTTCTTGAATTTGGATCCTCAATTGAAAACCCTAAGCTTGTTCTTGAGAGAATATGATAGAAAAGAGTATATTTTGGTGAAAATAGGGCTGAATCTCATGTTTTTGGTGTTAAATAAGGATGGAAAAATGACCCAAATACCCCTCTGGACATGGAGCTAAAAGCTGAAATTTTTAGGAGCGTGCTATGGAGCGTTCATCGCATGCTGTAGTGCACCAAAATGGAGCGTGCTTTACATGCTCTCTGCATCTCCTTAGGAATGGATTGGAACGTGCATCTCATGCTCTAGTGCCCCAGAATGGAGTATGCTCCGCATGCTCTACTGTACCACCTAGGAGTGGACTGGAGTGTGCGCCGCACGCTAATAGCACAGTGCTACTGTTTTGAAATCCAAACATGCCCTAAACGGATTCTAAAAATTTTGAAACTCACCCAAGATGTACTATTGACTTGCCCCATCATAATCTACTTAAAAATAGACAAATGAAGGTTGGGAGGGTCATGAAATAAATACTCAAAGTTTGAAGGCATAAAAAGAGACTAAGTCTTAACACAACTAAAACTTTCTAGGTATTGGATCCTTTATAAGGATTCTAGGGGCTGAAGTATACTTAGAATTTTGTGTCGT
Organism: Capsicum annuum; assembly: GCF_002878395.1. Classification (NCBI taxonomy): domain Eukaryota; kingdom Viridiplantae; phylum Streptophyta; class Magnoliopsida; order Solanales; family Solanaceae; genus Capsicum; species Capsicum annuum. Next base: position 47,286,398 of record NC_061112.1, read on the forward strand.
CTTACAATATCTCCCCCTTGGGAACATTCGTCCTCGAATAATACTTACTATGCATGAGATTACTGATAGACTAAACTTACTGTACACGAGCATCTGAAACACATCTATAAGACTGGAACTACTAATATACTAAAAATTTCATACTGAACATACATATCCGATGCATGAATAACTGATTGAACTGACTCATGAATGCATGACTGAATATGCAATGGTAACTATATCGAGTTTGTAAAGAAAATATGAGCATGAAACTAAATGGGTTTAAGAACATAAAAGAATCGGGGAATCATAGGGTATCTCCCCCTTGGGACACTATGTCCCTCTAAAAATGCTTACTTCACTGAGATACTAGGGTGACGCACAAGGAACCTATGAACTAATCGTGATTGAATATTTGGGATCTAAAACTAATGCATGATTCATGAACCGAGCTGAACTCGTAACTGCTAGGATGCTCTACCTAGGAATAGTTACATTCCTGAGATTTTTGAAAGTATGCCTAGATAGAAAGATAGGAAAACAAACCATATGAATCTGACTACCTAACTGCTAAACTGAATTATGAGTTGTTCAAACAAACTCATACTGAAAACTTATACTTCACTGAAGTTTTTCTTCATCTCGCTATCAACTATACCCTCCACCTTAGTTTTAATGTATCATCATAAGTCTGTGAACAATTCACTAAACTCTGAACTGAAATACAGTCAATCTACTCTAAAGTCTAGGGTAAAATAATGAACATGAATGATAAACTCATCCGGAGAGTCTGCACCTAAAAGTATAAATACCACTGCTAATACTATCTCTTGGGATACAACTTTTAACTTTGTTTAGATTCTCACTCATTGTCACGGACCTACACTCTTCTCGATACATGCTTGCTCCACTAAACACCTCATCTTCTGTTTTCTTCATAGACTACTAAGATCACATCTCTTAATTCATATCCACACCTTCACATTTAGTTTCAGATCAACAGACTTAAATTCTTACATGTACTGTTCAAGCCTACTGAATTTCCTTTTGTAAACTATCCCCATGAATACATAATCTATTTAATCTGGATAACGCTATCCCAACTGGGTTCATGCTTCTAACTCTAGGTCATATTCTATCATGGGATTCTATGGTATGGGCGCTGATGACTCTACCTACTGAGGTCTGAGCTGAACTAGTTTCTCCCACTAAGTTTAAGCCTACTCAAATCTCCAAAATATATCTAGCCACTTACATATCAAAATAACATCCAAGCCTATCTTTATGACTAAAGCCTCATGTAAAACAAACATGCAACAATCCCTCCTTAATATGAAATATTTACTCTCTCCCATCTAAGTAATTGCCCAACACTAAGGAGGGTTCACTAAAAGGTTAAGAGAAGCCTTGGGATCTAACTGAGTATAAACATAAAGATGAGAGACTCATACATACCCGTAACTACATTAAGAGAACTTTTCTGATCTTGTCTGGACTAAAGGTTTTACTGGAGCTCATGCTCACTCGCACGACATGAATACTGAAAGAAGGGAAACTATTCCTAAAACATCTCATAGCCTCTTGTACATAAATGTAGCGTGCAACACACCCATGCACAAGACTCTACTAGATGCAGCTTTTCAGAATTCCTAGGACACTGTTGAACCTGGCTTTGATACCAAGTTAGTAACACCCTAGATTTTGAACCTCAGATGTTACACGGTGCTTATGACCCCAAAGGACCACAAGCTAACCCATGACTAATATCTGTAACTGAGAACTAAGTAATATACTGTAAAATATGGAAAAATGATGAAAATTTGCCATAAGTTTCAAATATCTGAAATAAAACTAATTAAAGTATAAAAAATATCAAAATTGAACATCTAAATAAAATACTCTAGTCTGTCTAAACAAATAATCTAAAAAACTCTAAAACTATCTGAACTATGAAGTTGATAGGATAATCCCTCAGCTAACTCCGTCTACTAAAAATACTAAAACTAATGCAATAAATAAAAATAAGGATCATCCTCGAATAATGAGGACTCCTACTAAGTCTACTGCTGATGAATGAATCTGAACTACTATGGGTGCTTGAGATCCCGTGCTTCTGAACCTATGGTATAAGACACCATAGCGTAAGAGAAAAGTATACGTCAGTATGTGAGAATGTACTGGTACGCTAGATGAGGTAAGGCTGAATACAAGGGCTTATATGCATGAATAATATTGACTGAATAACATGAGACTACTGAATTAGGATACATGCATGGATGCACAAACTATAACTGAAATCATAGAAACACTAAACACTGAATTCTATTAACTGGATTTCTGATAACTGAGTCTACTGACACTGATATCTGATTGAATGAGGTTAAGATCAGTCCAATCTAGTGGGTGATCTCTGAATATACTAATAATAAAGATGATTGACTAAATCTGAGGTCAGTCCTATATAGCGAGTGATCTCTGAATCTATTAATAGTGAAGATGATTGACTAAATCTGAGATCAGTCCTATCTAGCGGGTGATCTTTGAATTTATTGATAATGATACTGATCGACTGTATCTAATAGTCCTGAATCTGTACTACTAAACTAAATTCTATTACTGAGACTGATTCTGAAACTGAGATTGTGGGAGGTAGTCATCTAACTGACATGCCCCTTCTAGCTAGTTTTGGGCCCAACCTGTAACCCTAGTTGGAAGGGTGTTAGTACCGTGCCACAAGTAAAGATAATTGCTTGGAGTCAGTCCTATATAACGGGTGACCCCTGAGATTAGTTCGACACTAGTGGGTGATCCCTGAGTATATCAATCCTATCTAACGGGTGAAATCTTATACCTACGCTGGCTACATAGTTCTGGAACTTAGGGATTGTTTCTAGGGATCTCAGTCCTAACTAATGGTGAACCACCATTCCTAGGTTTGCTCGATACTGAATCCTACTCCCAACTGAAAGACACTAAACTGATTTCCTAGTTCATACTAGGCTTGACTGGACTGTTACTGAACGTACTGTTTAACTGAACTGAGCTGAGTTTATTAAGTTTCGTTGATTGAGGGAATACTACTGAATTCGAAATTGATTTTAAGCTGCACTAAACTGATACTTAGATTACTGAGTCTTCTTAAGTTCTATAACTAACTGAGTTTTACTTATTGGCACAATTGAGGTTATCTTGAAAACTGACACGGGCTCTAAACAATCATCTAAATTTTTGGGTATTAAATACCCCCAGGACTCGATAACATAAATAAATAAGACATGAAAACTCTTGCATAACAACATGACAATAGACTATCATTCATAATACAATTAATGAGGCATCTCTTCAAGAACTTGGAAGTCTTAAACCTGCACATGTCTAGGGATGCATACTAATGTCTCATAATTCATTCAATAAGGAATGCACATGAATGAGAATGCATGCAACATATCATAATTCATTCACTAAGGCCTTTCAACAAACACTTGGTATGCATTAGCTTAAACATAATTGGGGTTTTCTTGTCAACATGCTATAATGGCACTATCCCATTCAAATAAGTATTTTATCAAACATATAGGGAGCAAACTTTGGTCATACAATATTTAATACACCTATTTAACATGGTTACATCAGCCAACATGCATCTTGAAGGGGTTTATCATGAAAAACTCGTAAGGCATAACATACTAGGATCAAAGCTTGGAACTTTGTAATCAAAACATGAATTAAAACTCAACAACAACATGCACTTCAATCTAATTTCACATAAATTATGAAAACTCATAAATATATAATTTTTGAATTTAGAAAAGGATTCTTAAACTTCTTGGGTGTAAGGAACCCAAGAACCAACATCTAACATACCTTAGTTCTTGATTGTATGAAGATTGATGGTGGAATTTTCTTGAATTTAGATCCTCAATTGAAAACCCTAAGCTTGTTCTTGAGAGAATTTGAGAGAAAAGAGTATATTTTGGTGAAAATAGGGCTGAATCTCATGTTTTGGGGGTTAAATAGGGGTGAGAAAATGACCCAAATACCCCTCTAGATGAGGAGCTGAAAGCTGAAATTTTCAGGAGCATGCGTCGCATGCTCTAGTGCACCAAAATAGAGTGTGCTCCATATGCTTTACTGCACTCCCTAGGGATGGACTGGAGCACTCGACACTTGATCTGGTGCGTCGTAATAAAGTGTGCTACGCATGCTCTACTGCACCCCCTAGGGGTGTATTGGAGTATTCATTCCATGATAATCGCACGGTGCTACTGTTTTGAAATCCAAACATTCCTTAAACGGATTCTGAAAATTTTAAAATTATCCCGAGATGTACTATTGATTTGCCCCATCATAAATATACTTAAAAATAGACAAACGAAGGTCAGGCGGGTCATGAAATAAATACTCAAAGTTTGAAGACTTAAAAAATGACTAAGTCTTAACACTTAGCTAAATTTTTCTAAGTGCTGGATCCTTTATAAGGCTACTAGGGCTGAATTATACTTAGAATTTTGCGGGGTCTTACAGTGGTCATCGTGGTGGAAATGGTAGTTTTGTGGTGGCTATTGGTGGCATTGGTTGGTGGTGTTTATGGTGGCTATTGATGGTGTCAGTATTCGTGGTGTTAGTGGTGGTGGTGGTTGTTGTGTCAGTATTAGTGGTGTTTGTAATATTTTTTTTAAAATTTATGCCTATATCAATTTTAATGCAATTTTTATTTTTCTATTTTTTATAGGTAAAACATGTCTCCTAAAAGAAAAGAAAGTGAAAGTGGATCAACTTCTGACCACCCAACAAAAAAGGTTATAGTACAGAGGGATTTGGATGAAATTCCTAAACAATCTCAGTTAGGGAAAAGTGAAGCTGAGGAGAGATATGAAAACAACATTAAGGGAGGTGGATAAGGGTTTGTAGATGGTGATGAAGAAAATAAAAGTGAGAAAGAGGAGAAATTAGAGAGTGAGAAAGATGATGATCATCAACATGATAATAATGGATAACCAATGAAGCATGAATTAATATCGACATCCCAATATGATCACGTCAAAACTTTTAGTATTGACAGGTTTCAAGATGCGATGTTGGTAGATGACCCTGCAGAACTAACTGTTGAACTTGTACTTAAATGTCAGTTGGGGAAGCATTTTAATTATTTTAGGAATATTATGAAGAACGAGAACATAGATGAACTTTTTAAGAGGATCTGTTTTGGATGCTTTCTTGAGTTGCCTGAGAACCACACACCCCATTTCAAAATGAGGATGGTATATGGTTTTCTCAAGCACAGGATTAAGTACGTGGGAGATGATAAAGATTCAGAGAAAGGGGGGTAAAAAGATGGATGAAATCTAGATCAACTACTGTGGCATGCTAGTTTATTTTGGCTTGCAAGAGTTTATCATAGTGACGGGCTTGAGATGTGATCATCCAGAAGAACCTATCACCAATAGAACACCGTCAAAGACATGTAAGATAGTCAAACCACTACAAGAAAATAGATGGAAGACATTCTCCTAGTGACCACCCAGCAAAACCAATAAATGCAAGGAAAAAATAGATAGGTTGTTGGACATTGCTGGATATGGCTACAAGGCATCGGATTTGATGATAGATCTCAAGGATAAAACCACACCAAAGCAGCACAGGGAGCAATTGTGCTTAGTTTGGTTTGCCCATTCTATTATATTGGTAAGAGACATCAACAAGGTCATAGAAGATCATTTGTTGGTGCATGCTAAGGATTTTGAGAAATTCAACAATTATCCCTGGGAATATGACAGGTTCTAATTGACTGTCAAATAATTACTAACAAAACTATCCTGTAAGACCTTACAAAGTTTTCTTGTCGTTAAAGCCTTCAAAGCAAGTTAAAAGAAGCTTTACACTTAGAAATTTAGCTAAGTGTTCAACACTTAGTTGATTTTTGATCCTTTGAACTTCGATCAATTATTTCACAACCTTCCCAACCTCCAATGGTTGATATTTTATCTCATTTATGATTCGGGAGGTCAATAGGTTTTTCCGGATGAGTTTTGGATTTTTGAAATGCATTTAGACCTTGTTTGGTCAATTGTGTGCAAGAGAAGTATTATGGCTCGACACTATGGTGGCTCGATGTGTCAATTATCACGCCGATGCCCTGACGTACCGCTTTTCCTGCAGCGTCAATGCCCAGCTTTCCAGTTTTAAAAATCCGCATCCTAGGGGGTAATTTAGTTATTCCACCCACACGCTTTCATCTTTAACACGGTATTAATATCCCTAAATACCAAAATAAGGTTATTTTCCCCAAAATCACCAAGAACATTCATTAGGGTTTCAACCTAAAGATCAATATTTCTCAAGATTTCACTGTGGGTTTTAAAAATTCTTCAAGATTCGGAATCCCCATTGCGAGGGCTACAAGAAGCACCCATTAATTTCACGAATAGCAAACCAAAGTAAAGATTTCATTAGAAGCACCAAATTCAAGGTATGTGGGGTTTGAACAAACACTCTTTCATTCTTACACCTAAAGTTTTAGTTTTTATTAAAGAATTTCATATTTTCAAGATGAATTTATGTCTAGCTTTCTATATTTCGAATTTATAGGATTATACATTATTCAAGCCTTGAATTGCATGATTATTTTATTTATTTATGATTTGAATTGATAATTTATACTATAAATTGCACATTCCTATATTGATATAATATTTTCAAGAATTTCCAAGAATTGTTTTCATGAATTAAGCCTCATTGTGAAATTGTGATCCTTTAAGAATGAATTGTTGATATTTTTCAAAGTGTTTCAAGAAGTGTACATAAATTCTCATGTTATTGAAGTTTTTTAAGTTTATTGATGATAAGTCTACCAAGACTTCAAGAAAAGAGTTGATGTTGGTCCTAAGCTAAGAATGAAATCTACACTATTTTGATTTAGGTTAAAGGAAAGCATAATTGGCTTCTATAATACACTTTTGTATTGATTAAGGTGGATTTTTCTTAAAAGTTCTGAGTTTAAGTAAGGCATAATATTTAGCACTGAGTTGGGCTTGATTCCAAGGTCTCATGCCCCAGAACTACGAGCCATCGTAGGATTTGATATACCCCAAGTGGGTAAAGCTAGTAATCACTAAAAGTTAAGGTTCTATTCCAATGGCTGGGGTAGAACAGCTCTCCTCAACATGGGCAAGACTTCAGTTTCCATGTAGCTCACATGGTTCATGTCGGTTAAAAAAAAATCCCAAGTTTCCTAGAGTCTTAAGTCTTAAAGTTCCTAAAGTCCTAAGTTCTTAAGTTTTAAAGAAGCTTTATTCCCTTCAAGATAAAAGCATGACTTTGAAAGTACTATGTATTTCGAAAGCTATGATCCTAAGATTTCTAAGGTTCTCAAAAGTCATAATCTTTAAGTTCCAAATAAGTTCCTTGGTTTCATAAGACTAAAGTATATGCCCTGAAAGTTGTTGTTTTAAGATTTAATCTAGCTTACAAGTTTGAGAATAATGAAAGAATCTAGATTTAGAATAAAGTGTACTGGCTCACGTGATTTATATACATGTTTCTTATTCATAATTTATGAGAGTTTTATTCAGGCTATGTGAGTCATTTATAATTGCATACATGTTTCCTCTAAAGATATATGATACTGCTTATTTAAATTGCATACAGCCTCATATGTTTAGTACATCCTCAAAGTACTGATCCACATATACGTCTGTGTGCTACATTATCTCATAATGTAGGTTCAGGTGCTCAGTCCCAGCCGCGTTAGTGATCTCGAGTACCTTTATCTGCATATCCACAGTGGTGAGTCCTCATGGTTCGAGGACCTATCTTTAGACATTTTAGTATATTCAGTTATTGATTTGTTTCTCTTCATTTAAGTACGAGTCAGTTGGGGATTTGTCCCAACGTCTCTCTAGTTTACTTGAGTAGTAGAGGCTTTGTCAGACTAGTTTACCAGAGTATTAGTATGTTTAGATTTTCAGTAGTTTGACTGGTCGGATAAGTATTTCTTCATATTTATTTATAATTATGATATAACAGTACCATTGATTTATTTTATCTATATCTAAGTAAGCTTGATATGAAGTAGTAGGCTTAAAGGGTTAGGTTGGGGCTACTTATAGCCTTAAGCACCGTGTGATGATCTGGGATGAGATTTTGGGGTGTTACAATCTAGGTATCAGAGCCTAAGGTTAAGGAGTCCTAGGGAGTGTAACAAGATGCTTAAGTAGAGTCTTGATCATCGGTGTGTAGCGTACCACATCTATGAGCAAGAGGCTACACGATATTTTAGGAAAAAGTTATTTGTTTTTTTTCAGATTCTATCGTGCCTACAGTTGTCTCTCTCAGCTATTAATTCGTGCTCTTTTATTTCATAAAATACCTCCCTAAAGAGGGAATGACCGCAGAAACAATGATGAGCAACCTCAATATATTGATCCCTTAATTGAGACTATGTCCCAGGCTAAGTTTCAGGCGGCCTTTCAAGTGTTAGCCTAGGCAGTCACCGCAAATGTTTAGGCCAACAACTAGGCCACAGTTCCATATTAGTAGAGAGGTGATTTAGCTGCTTCTAGGATTTATGATTTTATGCGGATGAATCCTCCAGAGTTTTATGGGTCTAAGGTAGGTAAGGACCCATAGTTATATCTTAAGAAGGTGAGGAAGATCATGCAAGTGATGCATATTTTTGAGGAAGAAAGTGTTGAGCTAGCATCATACAAATTGAAAGATATTTCTTATGACTGGGTTGTTGCGTGGAGAAAGAATAGAGGGAAAGATGATGCCCCTATGACTTGGTAGGTATTCCAAGATACATTCTTGGATAAGTTCTTTTCATTAGAGATAAGAGAAGCAAAAATAAAGGAGTTTTTGAACTTGAGACAAGGCTCTATGACTGTGAAGAAGTACTGCTTGAAGTTCAACCAGTTAGCTAAGTATGATCCTGACTTGATTGCTGACACCCGCACTAGTATGAGCAAGTTTGTGATAGGTATGCCTGGTTTAGTGTTGAAAGAGTGTAGGACTGCTATGCTCAATAGGGATATAGATCTATCCAGACTGATGATGCATGCACAACAGATAGAGGTAGACACAATAAGGGAGAGATATAGAATAAGGGGGAACAAGATGGCTAAATCTAAGCAGCATGAGTATAGTCAAGCTAGGTCCCATGAAAAGCACCGTCTACAATTCGAGATTTGTTCGTCTATGACAGCGGCTTCATCATCTAGTGCTCCCACACCCAAAAATAGGTAGGAGCAAGTAAACAAGCCTTCTATGTCCAGGTCCCAGAACAGCATGAGTAACAGGCCTAACTATCCTCCTTATGCTAAGTGTGGAAGGATCTATTCCACCGAGTGTTTGGCTGAGCATAGAGGTTGTTTTAGTTGTGGCAAGATAAACCACAGACTTTGAGAGTGCCCGTATGCTAGGCAAAGGAACAGAGATTCCCTCAGACACAGGCCACTAGTGCATCAGCTCGTGTATCCCATCTCATCCCTCCTCAGGGTACTTCTTCTACCACTATTGGCGGTTAGAGCCAGAACAGATTCTACGCCCTACCTTCCCGACAGTAGCAGGAGGATTCTCCCGATGTTTTTACCGGTATGCTCCGTGTCTTTTACTTTGATGTTTATGTGATGTTGGACCCTAGTTCAAGCTTTTCCTATGTCACTTGTTGTTGTAAACTTCAAAATGAGTCCCAAAAAGATTCTTGAGCCTTTCCTAGTTTCTACTCTAGTAGGGGAGTCAATTGTTGCCAAGCAAGTGTATAAAAATTATCCTATTATTGTTCTTCATACAGTCATGCTTGCTGATTTTATAGAGTTAGACAGATGGATTTTGGTGTTATTCTGGGTATGGACTGGCTTCTCTCTTGTTATGCATCTATAGATTGTCGTACCAGTGTAGTTAAGTTTTAGTTCCTTGATGAGCCCATTTTCGAGTGGTTCGGGAGTTCTGTATCTCCTAAGAGTCATTTTATATCCTATCTCAAAGCTAGAAAGCTTATATCCAAAGGTTGCATTTATCACCTAGTTAGAGTTAAAGACACTAAGTTTGAAGATCTAACTATTAAGTCAGTGAACATTGTTAATGAGTTTTCTGATGTTTTTTTGGAAGATCTCCCAGGGGTACCTCCCGATAGCGAGATAGAAGTCGAGATTGACCTTCTTCCCGACACTCACCCTATTTTTATCCTTCTATACCATATGGAACCCACAGATCTTAAGGATTTAAAAGAGCAACTCAAAGATCTTTTAGATAAAGGTTTTATAAGGCCCAGTGTCTCTTCTTGGGGGGCACCTATCCTATTCGTGCAAAAGAAAAATGGTTCTTTACGTATGTGCATTGACTATCGTCAGCTTAATAAGGTCACAGTCAAGAATAAGTACCCTCTTCTGAGAATTTATGACATGTTTGATCAATTATAAGGTGCAAGTTATTTCTCTCAGATAGACCTTAGATCCGGCTATCATCAACTTAAAGTAAGGGAGTATGATATCCCGAAGATAGACTTTCTAACCCGTTATGGTCACTTTGAGTTTCTAGTAATATCTTTCGGGCTAACCAATGCCCCAGCATCCTTCATAGACCTTATGAATCGAGTGTTCAAGCAATATCTTGATATGTTTGTTATAGTGTTCATAGATGATATCCTTGTTTACTACCGTACTAAGAATGACCATTCAAATCATCTTTGAATTGTCTTGCAAAGTCTTAGAGATCATCAGTTGTTTGCCAAATTCAATAAGTGTGAGTTTTGTCTAAGGTCCATAGCTTTTCTGGGTCATATTATCTCAGTCAAAAGCATTAGAGTCGATCCCCAAAAGACAGAAGCTATAAGAAATTAGCCTAAACCTATCTCTCTATCTGATATTTGGAGTTTCTTGGGTCTAGATGGCTATTACCATCGTTTTGTTAAAGGTTTTTCTTATATTCCATCTCCCATGACCCGGTTGACCCAGAAGAAACTTAAGTTCCTTTGGTCAGATTCCTATGAGAAGAGTTTCCAGGAATTGAAGAATAAACTTTAGCCCCTATGTTGACTTTGCCTGATGCTACAGATGGTTTTATGGTGTATTGTGATGCCTCTAAGGTTGGTTTGGGTTGTGTGTTGATGCAGAGAGGTAAGGTTATATCCTATGCCTCTAGATAGTTAAAGCCGCATGAAAAGAATTACCCAACCCATGATTTAGAGTTAGTTGTTGTGGTGTTTGCTTTGAAAATCTAGAGACACTATCTTTATGGTATTCATGTTGATATGTTTACTAATCACAAAAGCCTGTAGTATATGTTTACTTAGAGGGAGTTGAATCTTAGACAAAGAAGGTGGTTAGAATTGTTGAAAGATTATGATATAAGTGTATTGTATCACCCGGGCAATGCCAATATAGTGGTGTATGCCCTTAGCAGGTTGTCCATGGGTAGTGTTACTCATGTAGAAGAAGATAAGAAAAATTTAGCTCGTGATGTGCATCGTTTGGCTAGACTAGGTGTTAGGTTGCTTGATTCTGTTGAGGGGAATATTTTGGTGCAGAGTAGTTTTGAATCCTCTTTAGTTTCAGAGGTGAAGGAGAAGAAAGACAGGGATCCTAGTTTGGTTCGACTGAAGGAGTCAGTTAAGGACCAAAAGGTAGAGGTTTTCTCCCAAGGGGAAGATGGCGTGTTGAGATTGCAGGGTAGATTGTGTGTTCCTTGTGTTGATGATCTTAGGCAGAGGATTATGGCTGAAGCACATGGTGCGCGATATTTTATTCATTTTGACGCTACCAAGATGTACAGTGCCTTGTGAGAAATTTATTGGTGGAGTGGTATGAAAAGGGATATAGCGGAGTTTATGGTGAAGTATGCAATATGCCAACATGTTAAGGTAGAGCACCAAAGACCTAGTGGTGTGATGCAAGAGTTTAGTATTCCCACTTGAAAGTGGGAAGAGGTGAATATGGATTTTTTGACTGGTTTACCTCTTTTGCATCGTCATCATGATTCTATTTAGGTTGTTGTAGACAGGCTGACTAAGTCAGTGCACTTCTTGCCATGCATACATCTTATACAGCTGAGGATTATGCTAGACTATATATTCGGGAGTTAGTCGGGTTGCATGGAGTCCTATTGTCTATCATTTCGGATAGGGGTACTCAGTTCACTTCTCAGTTTTGGAGAACTTTTTAGAAGGGTCTTGGTACCCAAGTTCATTTGAGTTCCGCTTTTTATCCACAGAATGATGGTCAGGCTGAGAGGACCATCCAAACTTTAGAGGATATATTGAGGGCATGTGCTCTTGATTTCAAAGGTAGATGAGATGAGCATTTTCCATTGATTGAGTTTGCGTATAACAATAGTTACTATGCTAGCATCAAGATGGCACCATTTAAGGCTTTGTATGAAAGAAGGTGTAGATCACCCATAGGTTGGTTTAAAGTGGGTAAAGCTGCTTTGGTTGGACCGGATGCAGTGTTTAAGGCTATACAGAAGGTGAAGTTGATAGAGAGAGGTTAAAGACAGCCCAAAGTCATCAAAAGTCATATGCAGATGTGACAAGAAGAGACCTTGAGTTTGAAGTTAATTATTTCGTGTATCTGAAAATTTTGCCCATGAAAGAGGTGAAAAGGTTTGGGGAAAAAGGAAAGCTTAGTCGCCGGTACGTTGGCCCCTATAGAATCCTAAGTCATGTGGGGAGAGTAGCCTATGATATTGAGTTGCCCTCAGAGTTGTCAACTGTTCATCTTATCTTTCACGTTTCCATGCTTAAGAAGCATATTGGTGATTCCGTGGTAGTAGATCCTTCAGGGAGCACTGATATTCAGACCAGTCTTTCACTTTATAAGATTCCAGTTGAGATCCTAGATTTTTAGATCCGTAGACTGAGGAACAAAGAAATTCCCTTGGTCAATGTGTTGTGGAAAAACTAGTCTGTTGAGGGTGCTACTTGGGAAGCAGAAGCAGACATGCGAGCCAAGTACCCGCACCTCTTCTCCACAAGTTCAGATCAATCCAAAGGTACCATTCTTTCTTAATTCATCCCCTTTCAAATCAAAGTTGCAGCTATATAGTTATTCTTATTATAAGTTTATGCATTCTCTGAATTATTGAAGGCTTTAGAATTATATAGAGTCAGTGTACCGAGTTGTTTCATCTATGTATACTCAATTTCCTCCGTACTCTTAGCTTGACTAGCAACATTCAAGGATGAATGTTCCCAAGGGGAAGATATTGTAAGACCCCGTAAAGTTTCCTTGTCGTTAAAGCCTTCAAAGCAAGTTAAAAGAAGCTTTACACTTAGAATTTTAGTTAAGTGTTCAACACTTAGTTTATTTTTGAGCCTTCAAACTTCGATCAATTATTTCATTACCTTCCCGACCTCCAATGGTTGATATTTTAGCTTATTCATGATCCGGGAGGTCAATAGGTGTTATCGGATGAGTTTCAGATTTTTATTTGGTGTTCTAAAATAGTAGACCAACGCGATCTTGGCGCACCGCATCGTCCATCGCGTTGGTCAATTTTGTACAGGAAAAGTACTGAGGCTCGACATGATGGTGGCACGATGCGTAGATTATCACATCAATACCCTAACGCGCTGCTTTGCCTACAATGTCGATACCCAATTTTCCAGTTTTAAAAATCCACATCCTAGGGGGTAATTTAGTCATTCCACCCACCCCTTTCAGCTTTAACACGGGATTAATATCCCTAAATACCAAAATAAGGTTATTTTGCCCCAAAATCACCAAGAACATTCATTAGGGTTTCAACCTAAAGATCAATATATCTCAAGATTTCACGTGGGTTTTCCAAAACTCTTCAAGATTTGGAATCCCCGTTGCGAGGGCTGCAAGAAGTACCCATTAATTTCACAAATAGAAACCCAAAGTTAAGAGTTCATTCAAAGCTCCAAATTCAAGGAATGTGAGGTTTGAACACGAACTCCCTTTCGTTCTTGCACCCAAAGTTTTAGTTTTTCTTAAAGAATTTTGTATTTTCAAGATGAATTTATGTCTAGTTTGCTATATTTCGAATTTATAAGAGTATAAATTGTTCAAGCCTTGAATTGCATAATTATTTCATTTATTTATGATTTGAATTGATAATTCATGCTATAAATTGCACAGTCCTATATTGATATCATATTTTCAATAATTTACAAGATTTGTTGTCATGAATTAAGCCTCATTGTGAAATTGTGATCCTTTAAGAATGAATTGTTGATATTTTTCAAAGTGTTTCAAGAAGTGTACTTAAACTCCCATGTTATTGAAGTTCTTAAAGTTTATTGATGATAAGTCTACCAAGATTTCAAGAAAAGAGTTGATGTTGGTCCTAAGCTAAGAAAGAAATCCACACCATTTTGATTTAAGTTAAAAGAAAGCATAGTTGGCTTCAATTATACACTTTTGTATTGATTAAGGTGGATTTTTCTTAAAAGTTCTGAGCTAAAGTAAGGGCGTAGTATTTAGCACCGAGTTGGGCTTGATTCCAAGGTCTCATGCCCCAGAACTATGAGCCACTGTAGGATTTGATATACCCTAAGTGGGTTAAGCTAGTGATCACTAAAAGTTAAGGTTCTATTCTGATGGCAAGGGTAGAACAGCTCTCCCCAATGTGGGCAAGACGTTGGAATCCATGTAGCTCACATGGTTTATATCGGTTAGAAGAAAACTCCCAAGTTTCCTAGAGTCTCAACTCTTAAAGTTCTTAAGTTTTAAAGAAGCTTTATTTCCTTCAAGATAAAATCATGAGTTTGAAATTACTATGTATTTCGAAAGCTATGATCCTATGATTTCTAAGGTACTCAAAAATCATAATCTTTAAGTTCCAAAGAAGTTCCTTGGTTTCCTAAGACTGAAGTATATGCCCTGAAATTTGTTGTTCTAACATTTAATGTAGCCTACAAGTTTGAGAATAAATAAAGAATCCAGATTTAGAATAAAGTGTACTGGCTCACGTGATTTATATACATGCTTCTTATTCATGATTTATGAGAGTTTTATTCAGGCTATGTGAGTCATTTACAATTGCATGCATGTTTCCTCCAAAGATATATGATACTGCTTATTAAAATTGCATACACCCCCATATGCTCAGTACATCCTCAAAGTACTGATCCATATATATGTTTGTGTGCTACATTGTCTCATATTGTAGGTTCAGGTGCTCAGTCCCAGCCGCGTCAGTGATCCCGAGTACCTTTATTTTCTTTTCCACAGTGGTGAGTCCTCATGGTTCGAGGACCTATCTTCAAACATATCAGTATATTCAGTTATTGATTTGTTTCTCTTCATTTGAGTACGGGTCAGTTGGGGATTTGTCCCAATAGCTCTCTAGTTTACTTGAGTAGTAGAGGTTTTGTCAGACTAGTTTACCAGAGCATTAGTATGTTTAGCTTTTTAGTATTTTGACTGTTTGGACAAGTATTTCTTCATATTTCCTTATAATTATGATATGACAGTGCCATTGATTTGTTTTATCCATCTCTAAGTAAGATTGATATGAAGTAATAGGCTCAAAGGGTTAGGTTGGGGCTACTTGTATCTTTAAGCACCGTGTTTATATTTTTTAGGCTTGGGAATTTGAAGCCCGTCTTCCTCTCCAAAACAGGTAATGGATTACTCAGATGAGCTTTCTCATCAAGGATATTTAGATAGTTGGCTGCAAAGAACAACAAAAGAATTAAGGAGGTTAATCTCTTTAACCCTCTGGATGATGCAGTACGCCTTCTTTCAAGTAAAATAATTTGACTCAATGAAAGATATAGAATAGATTTTATATTTAGCGCAAAAGATGTTATATCTTATAATGCCCCAAGAACCTATCCCGAGACATCACACGGTGTTTAAGGCCACACGTGGCCTCAAGCTAACCCTCTAAGCCTGCATCACTTTCAGAACTCACTATAACACTAATCATGTAAAAATGGGGAAGAATAATCATGTTATGAACATACTTGGATATAAAGAAATACTGGCCTATACAAACAAAATACTGAAATTTCTATACATACTGGTACTCTAGTCTGACATAGCCTCTACTACATAAGACTGAGGAGCCACTCATACTGAACTGAAAGGAAACATCCATCTATTTACAAACAAAATCAGGGACACAGGTCCTCGAACCATAAGGACTCATCAACTATAGAAATGTATGAAGGCACTCAAAAAAATCACTGTCGTTGCTGAGACTGAGCACCTGAACCTACATCACGAGGAAATGTAGAACATAGAAGAGTATGGGAATCAGTACTTGGGAATGTACTGAGTATGCGGGGGTGTATGCAACATTTTTAAACAATATCATAAATGTAAAATAAAATAATGCATGCTGACAATAATGACTCTCTTCGCTTGAATTTTATAAAACATAATTTCCATAAATCATCAATAATAACACATGTTTCACAAATCTCATAAATCATTTGAATCAACTCATGACTTAGAGTGACTTGGTAACTCAAGAAACTTAGACTATTATGGACTTGGGAGTTTCTTATAACCGACATAAACCATGCGAGCTGCATGGAATCCAACGTTTTGCCCACCTGAGGAAGAAACCCCACATTGACGGGAGCGCTATACTCTTGCCAGGGAGTATAACCTCAAACTCATCTCTGTGATCAGAAACTCATCACTTTGGCCCTCAAATCTCAATCCTACAGTGGCACGTAGTTTTGGGGAAATAGGATGCACTGAACCCACACTTCCCACTTGGTGCAAAATACTCCTCCCAGACTCATCTCAGAATGCGTTAGGAAATCCACCTCAATCAACTCAAGGGTCTATCATAGAGACCAAAATCATAAATATATCTCATCTGTAAATCATAACAACTTGTGGATTCTTAACTCGACTCAATCTTAAAATAATCTTTCTCATCATCAAGTAAACTTGCTTATCAAATCATATAGAGTATCAAAAGCTTCAAGGAAACATCATAGGTTTCATTCTTGACTCTCAAGCTCAATATCAATATATATATTCAATATTCAAACTTCTCATGGAAAAGCATAACTCATGACACTTATCTTAAATCACATAGAAATCATCATTTCATAGTAACAATATACAATTCATAGCATAAATTCTCAATTTAAAAAAAAAAACAATGAAATATTCATGTATATCAATCTTGAATAGCTCAATTCTCATAAATCAATGATAAAGTAATTTGGGTATAAATCCATTTGCACAATCATGAAATTCCGATAGTGAAAATCAATTCTTTGGGCACAAGAATGAAAGGATATTCTTGCTTAAGCCCCACATACCTTGATTATGATCCGGGATGAATAAACTTGATATAGACCTCTTTTCCCACTTCTTGAGTTAGGGTTCTTGATGTTCTTAACTTAGAAGTTTTGAATCTTGAACTAATTTGTGAAAACTACAGCTCGATTTTGAGATGTTTAGACAAGAATTGGATTGAATTTTAGAGAGAAACCCTAGCTTTTGAATGGAATAGAAGTGGAAAATGAGGATTTTCTCCTCTATTTTTATATATATAATGGGTAAAAATGGGTGGAAAGACCAAAATACCCTTGAGCAAAGTCTAGAACTGGAGCCCAATTTTTGTCCCTGGCGCAACATGCCATGATCGTGGACCTTCACTGGATTTTGACAATTGGGAAACTGCTCTGTGGTGCAACGCGGTGAAGTCACATTTGCCACCATGGTCATGACCTGAAAGGGCACCGCTATGCGGTGGAATCGCGTTGGTGCACTGGAATTTGATGATCCTGATATTGAGCCTTGGGGTGACATGCCATTATCGTGAAGGCTCACTGAAAAATGACAATTGTCATTTTGGCTAGCTCCGCGACGCGCTAAAGTGCTAGGTGTCACACTGTCTTACTAAAATGGCTCTAACTCTTCACCCGAGTGTTGGATTTGGGAGAATTTAGTATCGATGAAAAGCTTATTCAATGCTCTACATGAAAAAAAGTATAAATTAGAGAAATAACACACGGTATAAATATCAATAACTTTAGAATTCATTCATTTTTACTCCAAAGATAGATTTAGGCTTAAGGAATGATCGGGGTATTACAATATCTCCCCCTGGAAACATTCGTCCTCGAATGTTGCTAGTTAGGCTCAAGATCAAAGAGGAAACTGGAAATACTTTAAGGGAATGATTTGCTTAACCGACTTACTTCACTCTAGATTTTTTTAGTACTTCATAGAATGCACGAATCATAAAATGGATATTTATATAACTGAATACGCTGGATTAGTAGGAAATTGAATTAAGGAAGAATGATAGCTTCGGCTTGATTTGAATTTTTGGAGAAGAGATGAGGGTATCTGGCTCGCATATCTGGTTCTGGTTCCCAAGTAGCACCCTCAACTGATTGATTTCTTCAAAGAACCTTGACTAAGGGAACTTCTTTGTTCCTTAGCCTACGGACTTGATAATCTAGGATCTCGACCGGAACTTCATCATAAAAAAGATTGTCCCAAACATCAAAGCTCTTTGATGGTTCAACCACAACAGAATCACCAATGTGCTTCTTGAGCATAGTAACATGAAAGACAGGGTGGACAGCTAACAACTCTACTGGCAACTCAATCTCATAAGTTGCTTTCCCAACACGAGTCAAAACTCTATAAGGGCCAACATATCAGGGGCTAAGCTTCCCTTTATTTCCAAACCTTTTCACCCCTTTCATGGGTGAAATCTTTAAGTACACTAAATCATCAACCTCAAACTCAAGAGCTCTTCTTCTCATATCTGCATACGACTTCTGACGACTCTGGGCTGTCTTCAACCTCTCTCGAATCAACTTAACTTTCTCCATAGCCTCAAACATATCATCAGGTCCAGTCGCAGTAGCTTCACCCACTTCAAACCAATCTATGGGTGATCTACATCACCTTTCATATAAAGCCACAAATGG
The DNA here is from genome assembly GCF_002878395.1 of Capsicum annuum. Lineage (NCBI taxonomy): Eukaryota > Viridiplantae > Streptophyta > Magnoliopsida > Solanales > Solanaceae > Capsicum > Capsicum annuum. The sequence goes on from NC_061112.1 coordinate 47,305,260, forward strand.
ATCCATTCCAATGCTAGCACAAAAACTGTTATTATAATCAAATTCAATCAATGGAAAATGCTCATCTGAACTTCCTTTGAAATCAAGAACACATGCCCTCAACATATCCTCCAAAGTCTGGATAGTACTCTCAGCCTGGCCGTCTATCTGCGGATGAAAAGCGGAGCTAAGACGAACTTGGGTGCCAAGACCCTTCTGAAAGGCTCTCCAAAACTAAGAAGTAAATTGAGTACCTCTATCAGAGATGATAGCCAATGGAACTCCATGCAACCTGACTAACTCTCGGATGTACAGCTTAGCATAGTCCTCAGCGGTAAAAGATGTATGTACTGGCAGAAAATATGCTAACTTAGTCAACCTATCTACAACGACCCAAATAGAATCACGATAACGATGAGAGAGAGGTAAACTGGTCACCAAATCCATATTCACTTTCTCTCACTTCCAAGTAGGAATGCTAAATTCTTGCATCATACCACCGGGTCTCTGGTGCTCTATCTTCACCTGCCGGCAAGTCACATACTTTTCCACAAACTCTTCTATATCCCTTTTCATACCATTCCACCAATAGATTTCCCGCAAATCACAGTACATCTTTGTAGCACTGGTATGAATATAATATCGTGCGCCATGCGCCTCAAACGTAATCCTCTGCCTTAAATCATCAACATCAGGAACACATAATCTATTTTGAAGCCTCAATACACCATATCCCCCTTAGGATAAAACCTCTACCTTTTTGGTCTTTAACTGACCCTTTTAGTTTGACCAACCGAGAATCCATATCTTGCTTCTCATTCACTTCCGAAACTAGAGAAGATTCGAAACTACTCTGAATCCAAACATTACCCTCAGCTGAATCAAGAAATCTAACACCCAACCTAGCCAAACAATGCACTTCGTGGTAACTCTTTCTTATCCTCTTCTATATGTGCTACACTACCCATGGACGATCTGCTAAGGGCATCCGCCACTACATTGGCCTTGGCCGGGTGATACAACACACTCATATCATAGTCTATCAGCAATTCTAACCATCGCCATTGTCAAATATTCAACTCTCTCTGAGTAAACACACACTCTTGTGATCCGTAAAGACATCTACATGAACACCATAAAAGTAGTGTCTCTAAATTTTTAAGGCAAAAACTACTACAGCGAGCTCTAGATCATGGGTCGGGTAATTCTTCTCATGCGGTTTCAATTGTCTGGAAGCATAGGCTATAGCCTTACCTTTCTGCACCAATACGTAACCCAAACCATCTCTAGAGGCATCACAATACACCATAAAATCATCAACACCATTAGGAAGGGTCAACACAGGGGCTGAAGTGAGTCGAGTCTTCAACTCCTGAAAACTCTTCTCGCAAGAATTTGACCACTGGAATTTAACTTTCTTTTGGGTTAACCGGGTCAAAAAAGCAGCAATGGAAGAGAAACCTTTAACAAAATGATGATAGTAACCAGCTAGACCCCAGAAACTCCTAATGTCAGATGGGGAAATATATCTAGGCCAATTTTTCACAACTTCTACCTTTCGAGGATCAACTTGAATACCTTTAGAAGAAATAATATGACCCGGAAAGGAAACTGACCTTATCCAAAATTCACACATGCTAAATTTGGAGAACAACTGATGATCTCTAAGGGTTTGTAAGACAATTCGGAGATGATCTGCATGGTCATTTTCATTTCGGGAGTATACAAGGATATCATCTATGAACACAATAACAAACATATCCAGGTATTGTCTAAACATCTGATTCATAAGGTCCATAAAAGCTGTTGGGGCATTAGTTAGCCCAAAGGACATGACCAGGAACTCAAAATGACCATAACGGGTGCGAAAATACGTCTTTGGAATATCACACTCTTTAACTTTAAGTTGGTGATAACCAGATCTCAAATCTATTTTCGATAAATAACTGTCACCTTGCAGCTGATCAAACAGGTCATCAATTCTAGGAAAAGGGTACTTGTTCTTAAATGTGACCTTGTTAAGCTGACGATAGTCAATGTACATACGCAATGAACCATATTTCTTTTGCACAAATAGAACGGGTACTCCCAAAGGAGATACACTGGGCCTTATGAAACCCTTATCAAGAAGATCTTTGAGTTGTTCTTTTAACTCCTTAAGTTCTGCGGGGGGCATATGATACGGAGGAATAAAAATAGGCTGCATATCGAGAAAAAGATCAATCCCAAATTCTATCTCTCTATCGGGAGGTACCTCTGGGAGATCTTCCAAGAAAACATTAAGAAACTCATTGACAACACTAATAGACTGAATAGTTAGAGTCTCAAACTTAGTATCTTTAACTCGAACCAAATGATATATACAACCCTTGGATATCAATTTTTTAGCTTTAAGGTAGGATATAAAATGACTCTTGTGAGTTACAGAATTTCTGAACTACTCAAAACCTGGCTCGTTGGGAAACTAAAACTTGACTACATGGGTACGATAGTCTATAGATGCATAACCAGAGTGAAGCCAATCCATACCCAGAATAATATCAAAATCAACCATGTCTAGCTCAATCAATTCTGCAAACATAACTCTATTAAGGACAGTGATAGGACACTTCTTATACACTTGCTTAGCAATAACAGATTCACCTACTGGGTAGAAACTAGAAAAGGCTCAGGAATCTTTTCAGCACTGATCTTAAAATTCACAACCACCAACAGAGTTACATAAGAAAGACTTGACCCAGGGTCCATAACACATACACATCAAAATGAAATACATGGAGCATACCAGTAATAATATCTGGTGAATCCACCTGCTCCTAGCAGGGTGGTATAGCACAAAAACAATTCTGGCGCTGACCACTTATAGTACTAGAAGAGGCACCCTGAGGAGGAGTAGGACAAGCTAAAGGGGCTGGAGAACTAATAGCCTGACTTTGGGGAAAAATATCAAGACTCCCCTGTCTAGCGTATGAGCAATCCCTGAATTTGTGGCCCAACTTACCGCAACCAAAACAACCCCTTTGATTGACTAAGCACTCACCAGGATGGTCTCTACCGCACTTCATTCATGGGGGAGAATGAGTTTTGTTACTCACACTGTCCTAGGACCTGGTCATAGCAGGCCTATTACCCTGCTTCGGCCTAATTCTGAATGCAGGAACACTGTCTGATAAAGGCACTGGCACAAGTGAACGGTTCTGAGACTGAGGGAAATTCCCTCCAGAAAATCTAGCCTGACCATACCCTTGCTGCTCTAATCTAACTCTCTTATTCGCCCTTATTTTATATCTCTCCTTCACCTTGTTTGCTTTAATCTGCTGAGCATAAATCATTAGTCTTGAAAGTTCCATAGCCCTATTAAGCATAGAGGATCTACATTCTTTCACAACATAACCGAATACACCAGCCAAAAACTTACTCATACTAGTTCTAGAATCAAGATCATACTGGGAGCATACTTAGATAACCAGTTGAACTTATGACAATACTCTTTAACTATTATGGGGCCCTGTCTCAAGTTCATAAATTCTTTTAATTTTGCTTCCTTCAGCTTTGGGGGAAAGAATCTGTCTAAGAATGCATCCTGGAATAACTGCCAAGTCATGGGAGCGGGCATCCTCCCCTCTAATCTTCCTCCACATCTCCACCCAATCATAAGCAACATGTTTCAAGTGATAGGAAGCTAACTCCACACTCTCTTCCTCCATTACGTACATAATTTGGGTGATTTTTTTCGCTTTATCAAGATACATCTGTGAGTCCTCACCTGTCTTTAAACCTGAGCTACCACTAAATTACCTTCTTGTGGAGGTAGAACTGTGACCTGGGCATAAGTCTGAGCATCGGCGGTAACTGCCTGGTCTAGCGCTTAAAAAGCTACCCAAAATTCAGCATAGGACACCGTCTCACTTAAAGGATCAACGGGTTGAGGTCATTCATTATTTCTGTGAGATCTATGAGGAGGCATTTTCTATCATAATAGAGCATGAATTAATCGCAGAGAGAAATAGTTATAGGCACGATAGACTTTTGAAAGAAAGAAACAACTTTTCCTAAAACATCCCGTAGCCACTTGGTCATAGATGTGGTACGCTACACACCAATGATCAAGACTCTACATAACGCAACTAGTCAGACTCCCTAGGACTCTTCAAGCCTTAGGCTTTGATACCAAGCTTGTAACGCACCAAGAACTTATATCGAGACATCACACGGTGTGGCCTCAAGATAACCCCCTAATCCTATCATCACTTTCAGAACTCACTATAACACTAATCATGTTAAAATGGGGAAGAATAATCATGTCAAGAACATACTTGGATATGAAGAAATATTGGCCTATACAAATAAAATACTGAAATTTTTGTACATACTGGTACTCTAGTCTGACAAAGCCTCTACTACATAAGACTGAGGATCCATTGGGATAGATCCCCAACTGACTAGTACTGAACTGAAAGGAAACATCCATCTATTTACAAACAAAATTAGGGACACAGGTCCTCGAACCATGAGGACTCACTAACTGTAAAAATATAGATGAAGGCACTCAAAGAAATCACTGGCGCTGCTGAGACTGAGCACCTGAACCTACATCATGAGGAAATGTAGAACGCAGAAGAGTATGGGAATCAGTACTTAGGAATATACAGAGTATGTGAGGGTGTATGCAACATTTTTAAACAATATCATAAATGTAAAATAAAATCATGCATGTTGACAATAATGACTCTCTTTGCTTGAATTTTCTAAAACATAATTTCCATAAATCATCAATAATAACACATGCTTCACAAATCTCATAAATTATTTGACTCAACTCAAACTCTTTAACTCATGACTTAGAGTGACTCGGTAACTCAAGAAACTTAGACTATTATGGACTAGGGAGTTTCTTATAACCAAAATAAACCATGTGAGCTGCATGGAGTCTAATGTTTTGCCCTCCTGAGGATGGAACCCCACATTGGCGGGAGCGTTATACTCTTGCCAGGGAGTATAACCTCAAACTCATCTCTGTGATCACAAACTCAGCATTTTGGCCCTCAAATCTCAATCCTACAATGGCACGTAGTTCTGCGGAAGTAGGATGCGTTGAACCCACTCGATGCTAAATAATCCTCCTAGACTCAGCTCAAAACGCGTTAGGAAATCCACCTCAATCAACTCAAGGGTCTATCATAGAGACCAAAATCATAAATATATCTCATCTGTAAATCATAACAACTTGTGGATTCCTAACTCGACTCAATCTTAAAATAATCTTCTCATCATGAAGTACATTTTCTTATCAAATCATATAGAGTATCAAAAGCTTCAAGAAAACATCATAGGAATCATTCTTGACTCTCAATATCAATATATATATTCAATATTCAAACTTCTCATGGAAAAGCACAACTCATGACACTTATCTTAAATTACTTAGAAATCATCATTTCATAGTAACAATATACAATTCATAGCATAAATCCTCAATTTAAGAAATAAAACAATGAAATAGTCATGTATATCAATCTTGAATAGCTCAATTCTCATAAATCAATGATAAAGTAATTTGGGTATAAATCAACTTGTACAATCATGAAATTCAGACAATGAAAATAAATTCTTTAGGCACAAGAATGAAAGGATATTCTTGTTCAAGCCCCACATACCTTGATTATGATCCACGATGAATAAACTTGTTATAGACCTCTTTTCCCACTTCTTGAGTTAGGGTTCTTGATGTTCTTGACTTGAAAGTTTTGAATCTTGAACTAATTTGTGAAAACTACGACTCAATTTTGAGATGTTTAGACAAGAATTGGGTTGAATTTTGGAGAGAAACCCTAGCTTTTGGATGGAATGGAAGAGGAAAATAAGGATTTTCTCCTTTATTTGTATATATATAGTGGGCAAAAATGGGTGAAAATTCTAAAATACCCTTGAGCAAAGTCTAGAAATGGACCCCAATTTTTGTCCTTGGTGCGACACGCCATGATCGCGGACCTTAACTGGATTTTGAAAATTGGGAAACTGCTCTGTGGTGCAATGCGGTGAAGTCACATTTGCCATCTTGGTCGTGACCTGGAAGGGCACCGCGATGTAGTGGAATCGCATTGGTGCACTAGAATTTTACGATCTTGATATTAAGCCTTGGTACGACGCTCCAATATCACAAAGGCACACCGGAAAATGACAATTGCCATTTTGGCTGGCTCTGCGACGTGCTAAAGTGCCAGGTGGCACACTGTCTCACTAAAATGGCTCTAACTCTTCACTCGAGTGTCAGATTTTGACAAATTTGGTATCGATGGAAAGCTTATTAAATGCTCTACATGAAAATTTATAGAAATTAGAGAAATACCACATGGTATAAACATCAATCACTTTGGAAGTCATTCATATTTACTTCAAAGATGGATTTAGGCTTAAGGAACGATTGGGGTATTATATATCTGATACACCAGATGAGACATTCATTGCAAAAGATTACTCGTCTTATGCCAACTGGTACAACAAATGGGTAATCTATTAGGACAGATAATTTATATTTTGCATCGGATTAACCATCTATTGCTTTCATTCTCTGAACCTAAATCTTAATAGATGAACCATCTACTACAATTTATTCAATAGATGGGTAATCTGATGCAACATATTATTAATCTATTACGACATACAGATCATATTTTACATAGGTTGTCTGTGTTAACATGTAACTCAACTATGAAAATTATTATATTATATGATTTTAAATATATCTGTCTTTTTTATAGGTTATACATCCATGGATCGTGCCTACTAGTTAGGAGTTGGGGATGACTTCTTTTATTACCCTAGGTCATATTGATATTATAGCAGAGCCAACAGTGGAGTTAATAAAGAAGGAATTGGTTGGAGCAACAGCCATAATAAGAGCAGTTGGGTAAGGTCAGCCTAATGTTGAGGCTCTTCATGACCAACCTACTGCAGCAAATCCGGGTGCTTCTTCTGGTGGAGTTGTTAGTGTTGGTTGTAGGCATGCTGATGCTGTTACCACTTATGATAATGAGAATATTGCTGCTCAATAAAAAATAAATATGTTTAAAAATACCCCTTTCACAGGTTCCTCTCACCCTTACATAGGTCCCTCTCACCCTTACACCAGTCTCTCTCACACTTCTTCACTCTCATGTTCTCGTTGCAAATGCAAAGAGTGCAAGGAAAGCTAGGATAAACTCTTTGGAAAGGTAGATTCTATCGCTAAAGCTATCAAGGAATTCAAATCCAAGAGGGGTGTCATTCCATCTCAAAGATAGAGGATATCACTAAAGCTACCGAGGAATTCAAATCCAAGAGGGGTGTCATATCATCCAAGAAGGTGAGGGAGCCATACACTCCTACAACGGTGGTTAGGAAGAAGAAAAGAGAAATTAGAAACGTACTCCTCAGTCAAAAATCAAAATATATTAAAGTTCAGGGTCCATTGAAGAAGGTCGACATATATGCAGAACTTGGAGCCAAAGAGAAGAGGGATCTATGATGGGCCAAAAATGTCAAGCGAGGCGCACCAAAAACCCTAGGCCTCTATTTTCCCCCCAATTCTTTAATATTATGATAGATATGCATATACAGTTTGAGGACAAGGTAAGTTTATTTTTCCTAACCTATCCTTCTAATCTACTTCATGAAGAAAAAGCTATGCCACAGATGTGAAATTTGTTGCAATAGCTGGGTATTCTAGTACAACTAGTAGTGGTTCTGTTGCAACTTATTATACATCTGTTGCATAAGTTACATTGTATTGATTCAGAGAACCCTATGCAGTAGATGGACCATGCGTTGCAACTTTACAACTCCTAACTTATTTAAAAATTGAATTCTTATATCATAGTATGTTGACAAAATTCTCTGCCTCATAAGGAAAAGGCAATTAGCATACCCGAAAGCTTAAGACGCTGCCGATAGGATAATGAACCTCGACTTTTGAAAGAAGCTCAACGATAAGTATGATCCACTCAATGATTTAGTGTCAGCCTGTGGTGTGGAATTTGATTCGTTAGTTTCTACATTCGACTGGGATGAAGAAATGACAAAAATATGTTAGAAGAGAGAGGCCAAATCCACACAGCAAGAACTGGACCTAGGTAAACAGGATTCTTCCATTCATAAACATGGACAACATACATTATCAGGCTATTGAGATACTACTCGAGGAGGGAGAGATCAAGGTTTATGACTGCAATGAACATTCCATCAATGAGGTTATTTTTTTATCCACGTGCAGCCACTGATGAACCTGTTCCCCATATTGTTGAGGTAGAGTAAACTGATGTATCATTTTCCAGAGGAAGTGTTGATGAAGAAATCATGGGATTTTAAAGGTTGAAACAAAGGTATGAACCTTCCAAAAAATGATACCAGTTTTGTTGCGACTCACACGTGCTTGCACACATCAAATGTTTACTAATCAGCACAAAACTAGCCGAGCCAATGACCTTTCTGTGCGACAATATTATGGAAAACCTGCAAGAGGTTTGGTCTTATAGAGTAATTACTGGATGCTTGGAGCCTGTGTACAAAGAAAAGTTTGTGAAATAACAATTTTTTATTTCAAATCACACTTCACTTTACATTACATGTACATGTAGTGGCAATATTTTTTTCTGATGAAAGTTGAGTTTTTATAATGCAATAGAATGTCAATCTGTTGTAAAATATATTTTATATGTACTGGCAGATATTTTATCTATTGCAATAGGTTGGTCATATTTTGCATTATGTCGATGTTATTTCTATCTAATCTAAGTCTAATTTGTTACAACAGTGGGAAGGCCTGTTTGATAATTTATAACAAATGACTTAAATTTTGCAAAATTTACCTAAATCTATTTGATATTTACCAACAATTACACTTGAATATCCATGTGCTCGACAACACCAAACCAGTAGTAAATATACTACCATGAAAATTTCAGCAATTAGGCTTGAATATCCATGTTCCCAATAACACCAAACCAGTAGCAATAATAGCAACAATGTAGTATCTTCTTTCTCAATTTTGTTTCTCTTCAGAAGCTTTGACTTTCTTCAACAAATCTCATATTACACAATTTGCTTGTGAAGGGTGTCGTTATTCATACCAATCAAAGTAATTGCATCCACCTAATTTTTATAAAAATAAGAAAACAATTACAAGTCAATAATTAATCAACTAATTAAACAAAAAAATATTACCTTTGAAATCTTACAAGTAAAAAACCTACGACCTGGATTTTGTTGAGTCCAAGAAGTCTTTAATAGAGTTTCATGACCACACTTACAATATCAAAAATTTTATCACAAAAACCAGTGAAAGATGATCTTAACATTGTCAAGCTCAGTTGGAAAAAATGAAAAAAAGATGAAAAAATACCAAATGCAAATAATTTAAAGAATTTGGATATATAAAAAAGATGATGAAGAAAAAGATTTGGGAATTTAGGGTTAAATTTGAGAAAGAAGATAAATATAAAAGACAATAGGGGAAAAAATAACTGTTGGGGGGAAAATCAGACGCCAAGTTAGGACAAATGGGGGTTAAACAAGCTTTGACTGTGTGAATTACACACGAGCAGCCAACAAGGCAAAAAGTGCCAAAATAACACATTTGATGCCTATTTTATTTTATGTGTTTAAAATGAACACTGTCTACTTAATGCCTATTTTATTTTACATGTTTAAACTGAACACTGTCAATAGGTTCTGCCTTTTTTATTTCAAGTCACTTCACTTTTTTTACATGTAGTGGGAATTTTTTATGTCTAATGAAAGTTGAATTTTTATAATACAAAAGATTGTCTGTCTGTTGTAATAGATATTCTACCTGTTCTGACATATAGTTTATCTGTTCCAATAGGTTGGTCATATGTCGCATTATATAGATATTTCTAAGTCTATCTATTGCAACAGTGGGAAGACCTGTTTGATAATTTCCAACAGATTACCTACCTATTACAACATATGTCTAAATTTGTTTGATATTTTCCAACATGTGTCATCTGTTGCAACAAATACATTATTTGTTGCAATCTTTGAATCTAGTATTCCATTTCAATTAATAAGGTCAAAACTAAGGAAAAATAAAAATTTATAGACAAAATAAAATAAATTAAAGCCTTTAGAAATTAGCTGAAATAAATCAACAAATAAATGAAATGTAAAAAAATTGTTATGGGTACAGATCTCAACAAATACATCAATAATTTAAGTATTGATGTCAAGAATTCCTAAGGAGGGATAAGGTTATTACTTTGACAGACTCAATCCATAAAGATCTACTCAATATGGACAAGTTGTTCTTCATCCGATATTATGAAATTCGGTTTTGGCCATCCTAGATCTTTATTGTCGCTTACGTACGATTTCTGAACTTTCTGTTCTCCGTATTTCCATAAAAAGAGTAGAATATTATCAATGTTGTTCAGCAGTAGCTTCTACATCTACTTGGAAAGTCAGAATTAGTCAATGCTAATCACGGAGATACAATAAAATGAAAAAGGATAACTCATCTATTCTAGCAAATCAAACAGGTCTTCCTCCTATTTTCAATTATCCCAAATAGATTATATTTTTATTGCAACAGATGAATCAACTGTTGGGACAAATTTCTACATAAGGTAGACCTATATGATAATTTCCAACGGATGAACCATCTATTGCAATATATGACTCATCTATTTGGAAAAATTAAAATGATAGGAAATATTGATTTAATTTGTCCCAACAGATGACCCATATGTTGCAGAAGATAGGTCATTTGTTGGTACAAATAAAAGCGGTATGAAGAGCTATTTAATTTGCTAAAATAGATGAGACATAGATTGCAACAAATACTTTATCTGATACAAGAAGTTAGTCAACTGTTGCAACAAATATATATATCTATTTGATAATTTTCAGTAGATGTGTTATCTATTGAAACAGATATGTCTCTATTTGTTAGTTGGAATAGACATATATATTCATCTTCTTCAGCTTGTGCTGCTCACCTTTTGCCATTGAACATTGCTCTGTCCAACACACGGACAGAGGAGTTAAAATTTTAGTTTTTTGGATGCTTGATAATGCCTTGGAAATTACTTTCCTTCTCCTCTTAGCCTTAATCTATAATGGAGTGGATGAATATAAAATCCTCTTTGATGGAATAACACCCCTCGTAGATGTCAATTCCTTTACAGAAGCAGTTAATTCATTAATAGCATTAATCACTACATCATATTTTGCCTTGCGGTCTTGACATTTGCATGCAGAACATTTGTTGAGGAAGGCAAAATCTATATAACTAGTATGATTATACTCATAATGGTTTTTTTTAAATACTGTAAGAGGAACATCATTTCCACTAACATAAGCACCACTACCACCACCAACAGCTTCATCACCACTAAGACCATCAACAACAACAAGCCCACCCTCTAAAATTATTTTTCTTGTAATGGTTGTTATTTCAAAGAATTCCATTTTTATTTTGTCAATGACTTTAGGGTCCGATAAAGTTTGCACAAATTAAAAAGTAAGAAAAAATGGCACTTCAACTCTCAATTGGTCGGAAGAAGTGACGGATGCACAATCTAACATAAATTATTACATATATTAGAATGATAATTAGATCATTCAGAAAAATCATTAATTAAAATAAAAACTCAATTATAAGTATACTTACTGCATCCTTCAGGGGGATGAAGAGATCAAGAAATTTTGGATTTTTATCAATTTTGGCCGACAACCATCTCAAGATTCTTGGACAGGAAACTTCTTGCTGATAGTTCATTTGTTGTCTCAAATAAGGAATGGCTTCAAACGCCCAAGCCTATAAAATAATGCTAATAAATCAAAATTCTTATTGAGTAAAAAAATGAATGATATCATAATAAAGGAAACATTTACCATGAAAGCCCATGAAAAGCCATAAAAGTTGACTGTCTTTGGTGCTAACAGAGTCAACAAACATTTAACAGTCATTTTGAAGCTTTCATAACCCCAACGATAGTTGTTAAACTCCTTAAGATCCTTAAAGAGATTTATCAAACCAATGCTTATGTTGTTGTTAACGTCTCTCGCCCAAAGAATATTATGTACAAACCAAACCAAGCACAATGATTGCTTGTGCTTCTTTAATTCTTTTACCTTTCAACGCTTCTATCAAAGTTTTGTTTTTAAAGGTTGGACCAACAATGGACACCAGGTAATTATGATTACACAACTTGCCTTTGCCTTTTGGGGGTGTGCGGGGTACTTTTTTTGGGGGTTAGAATAGGTATAACATGAGAAGCAGGATAACATTTTAGTCCAGTAACTATGGAAAACTCCTTCCAACCAAAACAAACTAGCATGTCATAGTAATTTATCCATACCTCATCCATCCTATCTTTGTTTTCATACATAAACCTACCTTTGAGAAGTTCATATACCATTTTTCATTTGAAAACGAGCCCTATTGTCCTCCGATAAATTAAGATATTTCCTGAAGAAGCTGTCCCTAAAATAAGCATCTAATTTTTGTTCTTGAAGTATTTTTCTGAAGGTGTCAAAATATTTTTCCATAGCTAACTTAACCACGAAACCACCCGTTAATCTGTATCACTATTGCACTACATTCTCATAGGATAACGATCAATGCTGAAGGTTTTGACCAACTCTTTGGTGGAAGGGCTATTAGCATTTAGATCATCTCTTTTGAAACATTCTTCCTCCCCGTGTTCATCACATTCTACTTCTGATTGATATAACGCTTGCAAGGCAAGCTCATAGAGTAGTAGATGTAGCCTAGCCGCTTTACTTTTTTCTTTTCTTGGACTTGATCCGATTTTATTCCTTTGGAAGCCATATTATCTAAAATTAACATGAACACAAAAAAATATATTATAGTTGATTAATGCATCGTTAAAAAGGATAACAATAAATCTAACATGTAAAACAGTAAAATAATAATTGAAATAAATCACATATCTATTACACCAAATAACTAACCTGTTTTAATGAATGATTAATCTGTTGCGACAATACAAAACATATCACTTATCTGTTAAGATAAATAAATGGTTGGTGCAACAAATCAAATATCTATTACAACATATGAGTGATCTGTTAGAATATTTAACTAACCTGTTACGACGTATGAGTAATCTGTTGCGATAATACAAAATATATCACTCATCTGTTAAGATAGATGAATGGTCTATGTAATAGATTAGACATCTATTATAATATATGAGTGATCTTTTGAAACAGTTAACTAACCTATTGCAACGGATGATTAATCTATTTCGATAATAGAAAACATATCACTCATCTATTAAGATAGATGAATGGTCTGTGCAATAGATCACACATCTATTGCAGCATATAAGTGATTTGTTGGAATAGTTAACTAACCTGTAGCAACAACTGAGTAATCTGTTGTAACAATATAAAATATATCACTCACTTGTTGAGACAGGTAATAGTCTGTGCAACAGGTCACACATCTATTACAACATATGAGTGATCTATTGGAACAATTATAAACGATTAATATTGTTTAGATTTCTTCCAACAGAAGAGTCATCTATCACGACAGATAAATAATCAGTTAGAAAAATCAAGTCTTGGACATCTCTTATTGGAATAGTTGATAGGATTTTATCCAACAGGAGGTTCATCTATTGCATCCAATATTTAATCCGATGGTTCCTCCGGTGCATCATATGGATAATCTATTAAGTTAGATTTTTAATCGATGGTTAATTTATTACAATAGATGGTTAATCTGTTGCATCAGATGGTTAAACTGTTGCATCATCTGGTTAATCTATTGCATCAAATTTTTTATTTGATGGTTCCTCTATTGCATCATATGATTAATCTGTTGCATCATATGGTTAATTTGGTGTATCATATGGTCAATCTGTTGCGTCAGATTTTTAATCTGATAATTTCTCTGTTGCATCAAATGATTAACTTGCTGCATTGTATGCTAAATCTGTTGCATTAGATGGTTAATCTATTGCACCAGAAGAATAATCTATTGGAGAAAAAACTATAGCATAATTTGTTCAACAGAAAAACAGCAATATCACTATTTTTATCAAGAACAAGAACAAATCAACCCAACAACAGGCACAACACAAAAAATACCAACATCGTTGTTTTGTTTGTATAAACACAAACAACAAAAATCAAACTTCAAAAAAATGCAACAAATAACCAAAAATCATAATTCACTTCGAAAAGTGAAGAGAGAAAATACTAGAAATTAGGGTTTTATTCAGACCACATTTCAAATTAAAGCAAAAAATATTGAAATTGTTAACCAATACTATAAGAGAAATTGGCTCAAATTTCTCATTTTCTTCAAAACTCAAAAGCCCATAATTTTTTATATGTGAAAGAAGAAAAGAAACGATCAAGAATTTCAAGCTATTGTGACCAGAGAGCAAGGTTGTCATATTAATTGGGGGTTAAAGTCGAAAAGAAACTCGAAGCCCAACTATTTTTCATCGGAGGTTGAAGTCTTCGGAGATTGAAAGGAGAAATTTGTAGAATTGTTGGTTGGAAAAAACTATCGAGAGAGGAGAGAGACGGTTGATTTGGATTGAAAAGGGGTGTGGGTTGGGTTGATTTGTATTTTTGAAATGATTAGAAAGTTTTAAAAATATTAATCAAGTCCACAATTAACTTAATCAAGTTTTTTAATTATGTTTGACCCTCTAAGTTGGTCAATGTCACCAATCCTTCATTTAAGACTTAAAAGACACCTTTCATTCAATTTTCTCTAGTTTGAGCATTACTTGTTATTTAATATTGTGACATGAAAATTACTTATGAAAATGAACCCAAACTAACAATGCTACTGGACTTGAAAAGTTAGACATAAAATGCAATGAAGCAATATATGTATGGAAGATTAACATGAAAAAATAAATTGGCTAATTAGTTAGCTTTACCATTCGAGACAAGTTAGAGGATCAAACCACGACTCATCCTGAGTTATCTAACCAGAACGGATGTCTCATAAAAATTGTCAACCAAAAGTTAAGAATCAAAGATGGATTCAGGATTTAAAAATTGTGGGTATTGCTGTTTTTATACAAACTTATCACTAGTAATGGACATCATATTAGGACATATATTTAGTCGGTTCAATCCCTTTTTGGATAATTAGGTTCGATTTACAAGATTTTGGCATCTCTAATCTCTATATGTAATATCTATTCTCTATTTATAATCTATAATCTATAATATACTAAAAGTGTGAAGGGCCTTAAAAATGTTGTTTGAATTTTTTTCCTTCATTAAAAGACTCCGCAATAGATAAAATTATTTTTTCACTTTTTTCCACACTCTATAATATACTAAAAGTGTGAAGGACCTTAAAAATGTTGTTTGAATTTTGGTTCCTTCATTAAAAGGCTCCGCAATAGACAAATCGTTTTTTCACTTTTTTCCTCAAATTATTGTTTAATTATTAAAAAGTTAAAGAACCCTGCAATATATCTATATCTATATCTATATCTGCACTAAAAGTGTGAAGGGTCTTAGAAATATTTTTTGAACTTTTTGTCCTTCATTAAAAGTCTTTGCTTTATAAAAATCGTCCTTTCACTTTTTTTCTTAAGAAAGTTAATTTTTCAAATTGACAAATTATATATTAATTAGTAATTGTAACTTCAACTTATGGAATGAATAAAGTATTTATGGAAGGAATATAGTATACCATAATTAGGAGTATTAGTTTATACTCCCTCCATTTTGAAATAAGTGAATTGTTGGGGTATTTATTGGTGTTTCAAAATAAGTGAATCGTTGAATTTTTTTTCAAATTTGCCCTTATGATTTGACAACCAATTAACTTTTGAAAAGGTATTACAAGGTCAACTTTTTCTTTTTGGGGGGTAAAAATGGAAAGTTGTATTAAATTTATGTCTTTAATGCTTTTTTCTTAATATGTGTGTCAAAATTCAACAATTCATTTATTATGAAACGGAGGGAGTATTAATTAGGAGTAGTAATTTTGACTTTTGAAAGGAATACAAAACCTAATTAGGCCTACTACTTTGTAAAGAGATGTCACCGTATGCTTTGGGTGGACTAGCCACTTCCTAATGGTATGTATAAAAATCTAAGCCTAAAGATTCTACTCAACTTTGTATCTGTTTTTTGAAATTATATATGTTATTATGATGCTCTTCATTTTTAATGTTGGAATAATTCTTAATAGAAACATATGATCTCGATGTTTCATGCTCACCATAAGGTATTCTAATTTTTCCGTCAGTAGGATATTTAAGATTTCAATGCTTTAGTTGTGTAAAATAAACTTTTTTTTATCAGAAGCTAACTCGTTTAGGTTTTGAAAAATTTTGTTTGCTGGAAGTCAACTCTTTCAAGTATTTTACACTTGTAAACAAAATTGTCATTATCGTCAAACTGGTTGCAGCTTGATTTTGGAACCGCTTTGAATTTATTTAATCTCGTCTTACCACACTATTGGACCTTTGAATCGTAGGCTCTGATACCACTTGTTGGGTTCAAAATCGAGAAGACGTCATGCGAAAGCTATTAGTTGCAAACTATGAAATGATAAATCAGATGACAAAGGAAACTATAATAATAAAAACATATTATTAATAGGGTTTGGTCAATTGACCTACATATGAAAAATAAATTTAAAAACCTAAAACCTATTGGGAGAAATATCCCCCTAAACGAAACTCTTTTAGGACTACATTGTGGATGCTATTGTGTTATATCTTGAGAAGGGAGATCTCCTATTTATAGAGTTACAAAACCCCAAGAAAAAAAATAAATCTAATAGAAATCTAATAGAAAACCCTAATAGAAATCTAATAAGAAAGAGATCTTTTTCAACTAGGAAACTACTTTCTATAAAATCAGTAATTCTAATTACGGTAGAAAATCAAATAAAGTTGAAAATTTAGGGCAAATTCTAACAAATCTCCCCTTGGCCTGAATTTTTTGGCAAATCAATCTTGATCTTCTTCATTTTCACATAATCTTCATATATCTCTGTTGTTTGTCATGCTTAAAAATGGAGCCCTTTTAGGTTAAAAATATATGAGCCTTTTTGGGTTAAAAATATTGGAGCCCTTTATAAGGTTTAAATAGAGCTTTATTTTTAAAGATGTGACAGCAGAATTGTTGAAAATATGATTGAAATATCTTCTCCACATGTAGCTAAACAAAATTGTCACTATCGTCAAACTGGTTGTAGCTTGATTTTGAAACCGTTTTGAAATTATTTAATCTCGTCTTACCATACCATTGGATCTTTGAACCGTAGGCTTTGATACCACTTGTTGGGTTCGAAATTGAGAGAGCGTCATGCGAAAGCTATTAGTTGCAAACTATGACAAGATAAATCAGATGACAAAAAAAAATATAATACTAGAAATATATTATTAATAGGGTTTGATCAATTGACCTACATATGAAAAATAAATTTAAAAACCTAAAACCTATTGGGAGAAATCTCCCCCTAAATGAAACTCTTTTTAGGACTACATTGTGGATGCTATTATGTTATATCTTGAGAAGAGAGAGCTCCTATTTATAGAGTTACAAAACCCTTAGAAAATAAATAAACCTAATAGAAATCTAATAGAAAAAAACTAATAAAAATCTAATAAGAAAGAGATCTTTTCCAATGAGTTAACTTTTTTCTATAAAAAAAAATAATTCTAATTATGGTAGAAAATCAAATATAGTAGGGAATTCAGGGCAAATCCTAACAAATCTCTCCTTGGCCTAAATTTTCTGGCAAATCAATCTTGATATTCTTCTTCTTAACATAATCTTCACATATCTCTGTTGTTTGTCATACTTAAAAATGGAGCCCTTTTGGGTTAAAAATATATGAGCCCTTTATAGGATTTAAATAAAGCCTTATTTTTAAAGATGTGACAGCAGAATTGTTGAAAATATGATTGAAATATCTTCTCTACTTGTAGCTAAACAAAATTTCATTATCGTCAAACTGGTTGCAGATTGATTTTGAAACCGCTTTAAACCTATTTAATCTCGTTTTACCACAACATTGGACCTTTGAACCGTAGGCTCTGATACCACTTGTTGGGTTCGAAATCAAGAGGGCGTCATATGAAGCTATTAGTTGCAAACTATAAGACGATAAATCAGATGACAAAGGAAAATATAATACAAAAAATATATTATTAATAGGGTTTGGTCAATTGACCTACATATGAAAAATAAATTTAAAAACCTAAAACCTATTAAGAGAAATATCCCCCTAAACGAAACTCTTTTTAGGACTATATTGTGGATGATATTGTGTTATATCTTGAGAAGAGAGATCTCCTAGTTATAGAGTTACAAAACCCCTAGAAAAAAAAAATAAACCTAATAGAAATTTAATAGAAAAAAACTAATAGAAATCTAATAGAAAAATCTAATAGAAATCTAATAAGAAAGAGATCTTTTTCAATAAGGAAACTTCTTTCTATAAAAAAAATATAATTCTAATTTGTTATTGTGGTTGCTCCCATAATATGCACATGTATATGACATTTGAATGTGTAATAAACAAAGTCGATTATGTGTATTTTTTTTTTGGTCAAAACTTCAAGGTTGTTTATTTTATTTTGATTGGAACTGTGACAATATTTTTGTCCGTGAGTAATTTTTTGGCTTAGTGTCACTGTTTTGGAGGTATATTATATATTTTTCGTGATTCAATAAAGATAATTTTGGTCGAATCTATGTACTCTTAATTCCATGAAGTAAATTATTCCTGCAGCACTAATTTTCCCATGTTCTTAGTTGCTCGATTTCATCTCAAAGTTTGCTCCTTTTGTTCCTCTCTAAATCTGATTTGGTAGCTATTGTTTTTCTGTGATATTTTATTGTTTTTATTGTGTAAGTTAGTGGTGTCGAATTCGCCTTGTTGTTCAAATTTTATTGCCTTGATTTGTACTCAGAAACATAAAAAAGGGAGGATAGTTTTAATAAATATATAATTTTTGATAAACGTTTTTAATCTTTTAAAGCTTAAGTATATTTGTTAATTATGAGTTTTTGTACTAATCTCAAACTAAAGAAAAAAAAACATACTCTAAGGCTCCACTTCATACTTCAAGTACAACATGCTAATCATCCCCTTCGATTTTCTTCTTTTGAATTTTGACAATAATATGGCCTCCCCATAGTTGAATAATAATCTTATGTTTCTGTTAAATGCTTTGAAAGTTCTTGACACTATTGAGTTATTGAATATAATGGACAAAAAAGTTGTTTGACACCCCATGATAATGTCAAATACTATGAAAAAATTGATGTTCATTTGGAAGAGCGGGAGGAGGAGAAGGCAAAGAGCTTGGAACGTGAATTTGCGAGCTTTTAAAAGAGTAGAGTCGAGTTTCTTTCAGTTTAGGAGAAGAGCAGCTAAGGAATTGGAGCCATTTTCATTTTAACGTACACTGATATTCTTCGGCATTATGTGGAAGTTCTTAATTTTTTTTTGTCAGAGATTGCTTTGCCTGTTTGATGTAAACTTCGAATGATCATAATTTTTGTATCTGCGCAGGCCAAATAATTTATCTTTCCAGTCCTTTGAATCTATTGTGCTTGCAAAATGCAAGTCTATTAAACATATTCAAGTTTGAAAGGAGGAAAAACCTCAAGTACTACATGATAGAGATGAAAAATATTCCATAGTATATCTTGTTGGCTTGAAAGAAAGACATGCATTATATGCCTTCAGATTCAATGGGAATACTGAGACAATAATATGTATGTATGTGTATATATCTATGGTAATAATAATATATTAAAAATATAAAAGGCCTTAGGACCTTAGAAATGTTGTTTATCAAAAGTATTTGCCTATCTTTTCACTATTCTATCTAATATTTAAGAGTCGAAAATTAATTAAATATATTTATGATAAAATCTTTCCTTATTAATGAAAATTAATACTTTTTTCATTAGTTTAATAATTCTAACTTAACTAAATTTGACTTAAAGAAGATTTGAAAAATCTAAAAATAAATATAAATGCGTTAGAATAAGAAAAAATTTAAAAGTACCAAAAGAATTTTTAAAAGTTTTAAGCACGTAATATGAGTGTAATCAATGATTTTGTAAAAATTTAACTTTAAAAACAAGAAAATATTTAAATATTGAAAAAAAAACGGGCCACAAATATGGTTCAAACTGATGCATCTCTTTTAGCGTCTACCAGCAAGGGAAAGAGGGGCTACGTGGCAAACACAAAAATGATGATCCATCAATCACTTAAAACTTCTTGTGGTAAAATATATATGCCCTTACTTAAAATATATATTTATGTTTATATTATTATATTAAAATGTGAAAAATCTTTGAAAAATAATTTGAATTTTTTACACTTTATTAAAAATTTTGGCAACAAATAAAATTATTTAATTTTAATTAATTAAACGTGAATAAAGAGTCCTAAAATATATGAAAAATAAAAAGAGAAAAATAATCTGTAAAAGTCACTCGCGTAATCCTAAAATATCGCATGAAAACTAGGATTTCTCCAAATATTTAGTACACTTTAAATCAATTGAAACACAATCTTTTATAATTATTTACTTAAAAACTATAATTCATAATTCTATTTAAGTAACTTTATGCAAACTTTTATCGAGCTCTCACTGCATGCCCTTTCTTTTTCTTGTTTGTTTGTCCATAGTTGTGTACGTGCATAGGCTATGCATTGTACTCTCTCCATTCAGTTTTACTTGTCATAAATTTTTTAATTATATTTTTACTTTTACAGACAATTTCTTTTTTCTCTTTATCCTTAGTATTAATTGTTTTATTCAAATTAATTTCAATATATAATGTAAACATCATTTAATAGGACTAGTATGATAAAGTAGTTATATTATTAATTATTTTTTTAATCAATATGTCAGATCAAATTGTGACAAGTAAAATTGAATGTATGGTATAATTTTGGTACGTATGGCTGATCTATATAGAATACTTGATGGCTGGCTATTTTTTTTTTTTTTTGGCAATCATAAGCCTTAAATTTTTTAATTTCCTCTTTCTTTCGTTTTCCTATGTGTTTCTCTTAAAGTAACTCCACAATTGAGGGTGTTGCCACATAGTTGAGATTAAAGTGCTTTTGAAATTATTATGATTTTGTATCAATTTTTTTCCTTAATTAGTGTATCGATTTTATTTTTCTTGAATCATTATATTCATACTAATAATAATCAATGATATTTGCAGTGCAAAGGAGAATGAACTAGCACTGTTTCACTGATAAGTTGCAAACATGTCAGTTCATTGATGTGCTTCAATTAAAGTTAGGGCGGTTGGAAAATAGGCATACGCAACCAAAGCAAATAAACATGATTATTCCCATGTAATATAGACAACACGTAATCATAGATTTTAATCAAATATAAAATCGAAACTTATCTCTCTTGAAGCATGACCACAAATGTAAATCAAACCTTCAAAGCTGAGCAAGAGCCGTCCATGCAATCATCTTTCAAATTCATGATCCTCTGTTGTGTGATGAATATTATCAGAATAAGTAAAATTTGTGTGGGTAAATTTTTGAGAAAAAAATATAGGAAAAATCCTATTAGCCTCCTTGATGGAATAAGACCACCTTATATAGACCCAAGTTTCAAGGTTTTAAAATCATTTCCCAAATTTTCTTTTCCATCAAAAATAAATTTCTATTTCTTTTCTACTAAGAAACAAATTTCATTTAATTCCTAATTATTCAGCCACAGCAGAGACCACAGATTTAATTAGTGAGACTTTCAATTATGATATTAATTCGCAAAATGAATGAATTAACCTACAATAATGAATTGCAGATTACTCCACTAAAAATTCATAATTACACTCCTTAGTATAATTTCAAAATCATTCATTAAACCTTATTTAACTCCTCATGTTAAGATTACAAACATCAATCAATCGAATTAAATTTCTGATTATTTAATTTATTGATTAATTTAAGCATTTATTCACACACTTAACTTATTTCATGTGATGGATACAAATTCCACCTGCAGGGTTTTCATATGAAAATTTATAAGCAACCATAAAGAGGTATCATTAATTTCAAGGTCGGGACATGGATTCTATCAACTAATAATTATTTCACAAATGTCATTGTCATCATTCAACCTATCGGAAATATTTAACCCATGAAAGACTTTCATCCTTCGATAGATCAATATAACAAACAAATGACATTTACCATAATAATTATATCAAGATTAAGAGTATAAGTACATTTAATGATCTAGAGAAGTTGTTTATAAATATTTAGAACATAAACAATCATCTCTACTTGGTCCGTTCAATACACACAAAGTGTACTAGCACAAGACGTTGAAATATGACTATTCTCATAATCAAGATTAGATTATATTTAGTCTTGTGATATAATCATCATGATGTTTTTTCAGCTTCATCTTTGATTGTGAACTTAATACTTATAAGAACTGATAATTTAATCTTCTATGTATAAGTTAAACTCTATACACAAAATCATCTCCTATATAAGTAAATGGACATATAGCCGAATATATGATCTATTTAATTCTTTATTAAAATCAAATAAATAATGTATTAATAGTAAATACTCTATCCAAAACACATAATTAATAGTATATGCCCCAACAGATACCCTATTTGAGGAGCTTAAAAGGCCTACGACATGGAAAGAGCCAAAGCCCTCCATTCAGGAGGCTCCAGTTCTTGAGCTAAAACCTTTGTCATCTTATTTCCATTATGCATTTTTGGGCAGTAATGATACACTGCCCGTAATCCTTTCTTTATTTTTGTCTAATGCCCAAATTGAAAGAGCGCTCAAGGAGTTAAGGGATAGAATTAAGGCCATTGGTTTGAGCATAATTGATATTCGAGAAATCAATGGCTCATTTTGCATGCATAAGATACTGCTTGAGGAGGACGCCATGCCCACACTTGAACCCGATAACGAAAGAAGTTGTCAAAAAAAGTCACAAAGTGGCTCAACACGTGTTATTTACCTCATTTCAGATAGTCATCAAGTAAGCTCAATCTAGTGTGTGCAGAAAACGAATGGAATATCAACTGTAAAGAATGATAGAGATGAACTAGTGCCACAAATAACTATTACTGGGTGGCGAATCTGCATTGACTACCACAAACTGAATACTACTACACAAAAAGATCACTACCCATTGCCTTTTCTAGATCAGATGTTGGATAGATTGGCTGGCCATAACTATTTTGCTTTCTCGACAGCTACTCAGGCTACAATCGGATCATGATAGCACCAGAGGACCAAGAGAAAACCACATTTACATGTTCCTATGTCACCTTCACATTTACTTAACCATTACACCGATCAATTAAAAATTCAAAAGCGCCGGCGTAAATGACGAATGTCAATTAAAAAAATTCAGAAGAATCTAGTCCTTCAACTACAGATTAACAAAGACTCAACGCAACTAAAAAGCATGGAGCTCAAGTAGTCAAGTAATAACCAAGAATGATTCTTAGCGCACCACCTTGGGGACAATGAGCTAGTAAATTCACTCTAGAAAGTTATCATGCAGGCTCTCACAAATAGGGGTCTTTTACTACGTTTTGAACATAATATTTCAAAATGAAAGGGAAAGGTTTGATGTTCACAAGTTTTTAAGAAACATTGATCATAGTAGGAATATTTTATTGCCGAGTAAGAGCATTTTTGAAATACAAAGCAATTAAAGGTAGGAGATGGAGATTTTTTGAGTCGGCCTCTTCATCACAATTGTCGACGCTAGACTCAATCTTCTTTTTAGATACAACAACAGTGTTTCCCTGAAGACAGGGAATAATGAGTCAACATGGAAATGCAAGCAACAAATCAGATAAGAGACAGAAAATTCATGTATGATACTTGTCAAAAACAAAGGGAATGGGAAGAGTAAAGGAGAAAATATAAGGAAATTGTAACCGTAAATTGCTACAAAAAAATGTAGGAAAGGAAAGTTGTAACTTTTTTGCTTTGTTTTCTATTTTTCTGGATAGATACAAATGTAAAATGTGCCTCCTATTCATACTTGTCTATGGATGATTCTAGATATCCTTCTAGATTCATATATAAGAAAAATCTAGTGATCCTTATCTTCTACTACTCTAGAATATCTAGATAATTCTAAAAGATATTTATTCAAGATACTACACTAGGATATTCTAGAAGAACCTATTACAAAAAATATCTAATATCTAGGAGTTTTTGAAGAAATCTTATTTCCTAACTCTCCTCCTTAATAATTTTCATTGAAACTCCCTACAACGTCCTTTGAAACACAAACTTGTTGCTGGGAAGAGCCTTGATTAGAATATCATCTTGTTGTTTTTCACTTCTACAATGCGCCAGCTTAACTTCACTATTCTTCTCTACATCTCATAAAGCATGTAATTTGATGTTGATATGCTTCGTCTTTCCGTTTTGTACTGGATTTTCAGCCATAGCAATGGCTGATTTATTGTCCACAAGATCACTGTTGTTTCTTTTGGCAAAAGATCTAAATCGAACAAGATTTTTCTTAACCAAATTCCTGGATTTGTAACAGATGCAGCAGCCACATACTCGGCTTTGCCTGACTATTGAGCTACGATATCATGCTTCATTGTGCTCCAAGAAAAATCCTTGAACCAAATAAAAAAGAATAACCAAATCTGCTTTTATAATCATCCAAACATCCACCCCAATCACTATCTGAATAGCCAATAAGAACTCTATTCTCTATACTTCTGTACCAAATGCCATAATCAGTTGTCCTTCTAATATACCTCAACACCCTTTTAGCAACTACAAGATGCTTAGCGCTAGGACATTTCATATATCGGGATAGTAAACTAGCTGCAAACATCACATCTAGCCTGTAGCAGTCAGATACAGTAAGCTTCCAATAAGGTTCCTATAAAGTTTTGAATCTACCCGCTCTTCTCCATCATCCTTTATTAAATTTTCATTCACAACAAGCTGATTTGCAACAGGTTTGCACTTATCAAGCTTGAACCTTTTTAAGAGATTCAAGGCATACCTCTTTTGGACAAGAAAATTCTTTAGAATATTGAGAAATCTTCATTCCTAAGAAGAACTTTATCTCCCCTAGATCAGACATTTCAAAAACTTTTAGTATCGCATTTTTAACTTCTTGAACAACAAGAGAATCTTCACTTGTGATCATCAACATAAATGGATATCATAATTAACTTCCTATCAGCTTGCCTTTTGAATTATAAAGTAGGCTTATTTAGGCTTTTATTGAAGCCTTAAGACAACAAATGAGTATCCAACCTATTGTACTAAGCTCTCGGAGCTTGTTTAAGGCCGTAGAGAGCCTTTTTAAGCTTATACACCTTGTATTCTTCACCTGTAACTATAAAACCTTTGGGTTGTTCAACATAAATATCTTCTTTAAGAAAGTCATTTAAAATGCAATTTTGACGTCTAAATGATAGATTTTCCACTTGTATTGTGCTGTAAGAGCAATTAGAAATCTTACTATCTCGTGCCTCACAACAGGAGCAAATGTATCTCCAAAGTACACTCTAGGCTGCTGGGAATAGCCTTTAACTATGAGCCTGGCTTTATGTTTGAAGATGGAGCCATCTGGATTGAACTTTGTTCTATAGACCCATTTGACACCGATGATGTTCTTTTGTTCGGGCCTATTAACCAGCTTCTAAGTATCATTTTTAATAATCATGGCAAGCTCTTCCTCCATTGCAGAAATCCAAGCTTCGTGACCTTCAAAGGAAGATGGTTCCACAAGAGCAAAATTGCATTGCTCATAAACTTTAGCTAATGACCAGGTCTTCAACACAAGAGAAACTGAAGTTAATTCAACATCTGAATTACGATCTTTTCCAATAATAAGAATGGAAGAAATATCACTCATCTGCATATTTTGAGCTGCAACTGAAGTACTCCCATCTTGGTTCTTTACAACAATATCTCGATCCCAATCTTAATGGCTAGACTCATCCACCGCAAGATCTCTACTAATAAGAACCTTTTTGGTACGAACATTATACACTTTGTACCCTTTTGTAGTTATGTTATAGCCCAACAAAATACAGAGTTCTGCCTTGTTATCTAATTTGCCTCTTTTAGCATCAGGAAAATGTGCATAGCAGATTGAACCAAAGACTTTTAAGTGTCTGGCAGATGGCTTTATACCTTTTTATGCTTCAAATGGTGTCATATCTTAGAGTGCTCTAGTTGGTAGTCTGTTTAGCAAATAGACAGTGGTATTGACTGCCTCAGCCCAAAAATATTTAGGTATCTTCTTTTCTGCTAGCATACATCTCGCCATCTCCATCATAATTCTGTTCTTTCTCTCAGAAACTCCATTTTGTTCTGGAGTGTAGCTCATAGTAAATTGTTATTGAATGCCCACATCTTTACAATACTTGTTGAACTGATGCAAAGTATATTTAGTTCCATTATTTGACCTGATATACTTTAACCGGCAGCTACTCTTCCTTTCTACCATAGCCTTGAATTCTTTGAAAATAGAAAACACCTGAACTTTGTTACTTAGAAAATAGACCCATGTCATTCGAGTTAGATCACTTATAAAGAGAATAAAGTACTTATTCCCACTCAAAGAAACCTTCCTCATTGGTCTACATATATCTGTATAAACCAACTCTAGTTTTTCCTTCGCCCTCCAAAGACTTTCTTTAGGAAAGGATAGCCTATGCAATTTACCAAATTGACATGACTCACAAACATCTCGGCACATGTCAATTTTGGGTACATCAAGCACCATACCCTTGGATTGCATATATACCAATGAACTAAGGTTGTAATGACCGAATTTTTTTGTACTAAAGCCAAGTATCACTCATTTTAATATTGAAAAAACAACTTTCAGCAACATAGCATGAAATTAGAAAGGAATTGCCAATCATGCTAAATTTAGCTACTTCATAACCTTTAGGATCATAAATGACACATTTTTTATTCTTAAAATTAAGTGAATAATTATTGTGAAGCAACTGAGCAACACTCAACAAGTTTTGAGTCAAGCTTGGCACATAAAGAACATCATTTATGATTTTCATACCTTCATCCGTAGGAAATTTCACTGACCCTCTACCTTGAGCTTGCACCAGTGCACCATCTCCAAGCTTCACTTTGGTTCTATCAGACCTGTCCACGCTAACAAACAGATTTTTATCAATCACCATGTGCCTTATGCACGTACTATTGACATACCAATTATGTCGATCAACATGTGATGTGTGCGAAGCCATGAATACCTCCTCCTCTATTTTTTCAACTTGGTGATCTTCTAAAAAATTTACTCATTGGAAATACTGAACACATTGAGTTTGCTTTTGCCGGCAATACTTCCCAATGTGGCCATACTTCTTGCAGTATTTGGATTGAATAGGAGACCTCTTGGACTTCTGCCAACAATTCTTGTCCAAGTGGTTGTTTGTCTTCTCACAAATATCACAAGGTGGAAATTTTCCTCTCCTCGATGATTCACCTTGGTATCCACCAGATTTTACCTCTCCCAAGTCATCTAAAGAGACTTTTTTGCATTTTTTATGCTTGAATTTATGTCTTACTTGAAAGGCATCTTTGACCGTCCCTTCACTTCTCATAGTTACTCATTGCACTTGGATTGTAATTTAGAGATCATCTCAACTATTGAAAGAGTAGTTAAGTCACAAGACTCTTCAATAGCTAAGATTTTTTATTCAAACTTGTCCAGAAGGCTGACCATGATCTTCTCTACAACCTTCTGATCTAAAAAGTTTTTACCAAGTATTCTTATTTGGTTCATAATATCCATCACCTTGGAAGAGTATTCATTTACACTATCCAAATCTTTCATCTTCAAGAGCTCAAACTCCCTCTTCAAAGCTAAGACCTTAACAGACTTAACTCTGTTGCTGCCTTCAAACTCCTCTTTTAACTTATCCCAGGCTTCTTTGGTTTTCTCACAATCCATAATCGTTAGAAACATCACTTCTGTAAGGCTCGAATGTATGCAAGTGAGAGCTCTTGAAGGTCTAGTCACTAATTCATCATGATTTTTTATATCATTGAGAGATGGGTTGTCTCTCAATGGATGGACAACAAGTTCTCCTCTCTCAACAACATCCCGAAAGTTGAGAGTCTTCAAATAAGCCTTCATCTTAATGGCTCAAATATGATAATTCTCATCATAAAAAATCGAAGGACCTATCGTTGGTTGATTTTTTGGTGTCATGTTTTCCAGTAAATAGATCAAAGAAAAGAGCTTAATAAAATGAGTCAATCAAAAAAGAAAATTTAGATTCTATAATAAATGAGCTCTGATACCATGTCAAAAACAAAGGAAATGGAAAGAGTATAGGAGAAAATTTAAGGAAATTACAGCTATAAATTGCTATAAAAAAACTGCAGGGAAGGGAAAAGCTGAAACTTTTTTGCTTTATTTTCTATTTTTCTGGATAGATACAAATGCACAATATGCCTCCTATTTATACTTGTCTATGTATGATTCTAGATTTCCTTCTAGATATATCTACAAGAAAAATCTAGTGATTCTTATCTTCTATTACTCTAGAATAACTAGATAATTCTACAAGATATTTATTCAAGATACTGCACTAGAATATTCTAGAAGAACCTATTACAAAGTATATCTAATATCTAGGTATTTCTATAGAAATCTTATTTCCTAACAATACTCAATTAACTAACTAATGTATTCAATGAGTTAGCAAGAGGACAAATATGAAGTAATCATACCTTGTCTGTATCAGTATCAGAATCATCAGAGTTCATTTAGTCAGAGTTATCACTAGTCTTTTACACTTTTGTTGGTTGAACAACAACCGGTTCTTGTCAAATAGAAAATCAGTTATCGTATCAACAAGTAACACTATTAAAATACATATATCAATATAACATCAATTTCATCAAATTTTTCATAAAGGGACAATATCTATGTATATCACTTAACATATGCCCTTACATCATCATCACCATTGGACTCGTCGCTTGAGTTTTCCTTTTCAGTGGCAGTAGCAGGTGCCTTAAGAACAACAACAACCTCCTCAACAGAAGTGTTATCATCCTTAGAACTAGATGCATCACTTGACTCATCACTAGAGTCTTTCTTTTCAAAGGCAGCAGCAGCACCTTCTTAACAACAGCATCCTTCCTCCGTAGAGCTACAATCATTCTCAGAACTAGATCCATCATTTCTCACATCTATCTTAAAAGCTGAAGAAGATCCATTAACATGAGGTTTCTTGGATACAAGTACGTCTTTCTCAAAACTAGAATTATGATCATTCCTACTTAACATTGCAACAAACTTCACCTACACACCAATAGCAATAGAGTTAGTTACATCACTAGTATATATATACTAGACTTGGCTAAGAGGTATTACTTCATACTCATCTAAACTATTGTCTAATCTTCTATACTTGTAAGGAGTCAGTTTTTGCGCTTTAGTATACTGCAGATTTATAAGAAAATGAGAATGAGAACTGATATTATGACTACATATGTAGCTATTGTCAAAAACCAATACTTGAAAATAAATTTATTAGGTAATGTAAAGTTTTAATGATGGACATATGAATGAAACATGTTGTGTAAGCTGTTCCACACAAGTAAATAAAGAGAAGCTACTGGTTCTAACATGTATTGCATATTAAAATTGATGCAAGGCTGACAAAGTGTTAAGACAAGAGTTGATAAGCAAAGAAGCTCAAAATTATTACTAATGCTTATCACTTATAGTAACAAAATTGAGGAGAAGATAAAGGCTATACTTAGAGGTTGAGTTGATTAAGGAGTCCAGCTATAAGAGGAGATAAAGTAAAAGAGTCCTATTGAGTTAAGAAGAGAGAGACGGTAGCAACAAAGAGAAAACTATTTGGTAGTCCTATTAAAGATAGAATAATACATCAACTAAAGGACTCAGTAAGGAGTTAACTTAAATACTACATACGAGATTCCAAGTTTCAGCCATGCACTAAAAAGATAGTCAACAATCAGCAAAATAGTTCACTCACTTGAAGAAGAACCTGGTCCCATACTTAGCAAGTCGTAGACTTTGTAATAGGTAGGTTCTTTCAGTTGTAATGAGTATTTTGTTCTAGTCTCAATAAAGTATAAACTGAGTTAGGAGTTGTGTCTTCAAGTTAGGAAACTCGGAGACTTGGGAACACTTATCTTGGGAAGATTTATGTTTTTATAGAAATAGGAGTTAGAAGTTTTAATTCCTAGTTTACAAGAAGTCTTGTAATTTGTTGATTACTGAGGCTGAAGAGAAATAGTGAAGTTGGAGTTAAATCCTGTTGAGGTATAGGTCATGGTTTTTTACACCTTTCTTGAACCGGGTGTTTTCTACGTAAAAATACTATGTTTAGCTTTTACTTCTGTGAACCATGTTAGCTTACTTGTTCAACAGATAGGCAACCAGTAGAGTATAATATTAAAATAAGTAGGGCACACACTCTAACAAGTGGTATCAAAGCAAGGTTGCCTTAAATAAGGCTAGCACTTAAGAAAAGATCACAATGGTGAATTCCGCGCCTCCTACTGGTCACAATGAAGGATGTCAACTACTAGACCTTCACTCTTTGATGGTTCTCACTTTATCTAGTAGAAATCCAGGATGGAGATGTTCATCCAAGGTGAAGACTATGAATTATGGGATAGGATTACTGATGGTCCTACTATTCTAATAAAGTTGGTTGATGGTGAACCTGTCAAGAAAGTAAGGAGTGAATTTACTGCTGATGACTTAGTGGAATTAAAGAAAAATGCTAAGGCTAAGAACATCTTAGTATGTAGATTAGGACCTGCTGAATACAATAGGGTGTCAACCTACACCACTACTAAGCAAATTTGAGATCAATGGTAAATGTACATGAGGTTACCTCTCAGGGAAGAAAATTCAAGATTTCTCTTTTTTTTACTGAGTATGAGGCATTTAAGATAAAGAAAAATTAATCATTGCATGAGATGATGACAAGGTTTACTGCCTTAACTAATGAGCTGACTTCCTTGGGAAAAGTTATCACTGAGAAGGAACAAGTTGAAAAGGTGCTGAGGGTACTACCAAAATCAAAATAAAATGTTAAGGTAACTGAAATTAGGGAAGTAAATAAGGATCTCATAGGTATGACCCTGGATAAACTGGTAAGGAACTTGACGACTTATGAAATGGAAGTTGATGGAACTAAAGAACAAGTAGCTCCTGAGAAAATCCTGGCATTGAAGTCTTCTGATAGTGATGATGAATTTAAACTTAACAAGGAATAAGTTTCCTTCATAACTAAGAACTTCAGCAAATTCATTAAATAGAAGAAGGGAACAGGTAGCAAGAAATGTTCAAAGGACAATCCAAATGGATGCTACAAGTGTGGTAAGACTGATCATCAGATCAGAGATTGTCCTGTCTAGAAAATAGAATGGAAAAATGAAAGGGCTGAAAAGGAACTAAAAGAAAAGGCCAAAAGAAAGGAGGAACATGCAATGATAGCAGCATGAGGATCTGACTCAGATGATGATGAAGTTGATGAAACTGTATTTATGGCACTTGGAGATTCAGACTTAGAGGAAGAAGATGATGTTTCTAAGGTAAGTATACTTGAACTTAAAGAAAAATTGCATTTGTTTTCTAAATCAAAACTTGTCTTGATGAGTGCACTAATTGATGATTTCCAAGAATTAACTTCTGATAGGGATGAGTTGTTCAACAGTCTTGCAAGCCTTAAATTTGATCTCATTGATTTAAAATCTTGCAAAGATACAGTTGATAAGGAAAACTGCACTCTCAAGAAACAGGTTGCAAAAATTGATTCTTCAAATAATGATCTTAAGTCTGAAAGCCTAAAACTGACACTTACTGAAATTAGGAAAAAAGCCATGAGTAAAGAAAAAGAAAGTGCTGAACTTGAATTAATAAGTACAAACAAGAGTGTAGTAATGCAACTGACATGATAAACAAGCTGAGTCAAGAAGTCTCTAAACTGAAACTTGATCTTGAAAGAGATAATAGGTGGACAAATTCCTTAAGAATTGTTCACAAGTTGAGTTAAAGAAATCATAATGAAAAGACAGGTTTAAGGTTCCACAAAGGTTTTGATGATCCTAAAGATTTATGTTATATCTTTGGTAACCTTGGACATCCAACCACTAAATGTCCAGTGGCTTCTAAAAGCAGATCAAACAGTCAAAACCTTGCAAATAGATTTTCTCAGACCAAAAAGGAAAAAATTGGTTCTGGTCAGAGAAACAGGTTGTACTACATGTTGCAAGCATTGGACTAGAAGAAATTTAATTCATCCTTTTACTCATAAAACAGGACCCAAGCTTGTCTGGGTTCCTAAGTATAACCATTAATTTCTTACAGGAGAAGGTGAAAGAAAGAAAAAGGCATTGTTACTTGGATAGTGCTTACTTAAGACACATGACTGGTGATAAGAAAAAGTTTCTTTCACTTTCCAAAATAAATGGGGGAGGAGTTTTTTTTTGGTGATGGAAAAAAGGGAATCATTACTGAAGTTGAAAAAATTGGCTCATCTGAGTCAAGAGCATTGGAAGATGTCTATCTTGTAGAAGGATTAAAGCACAACCTGTTGAGCATTTCATAACTGTGTGATAAAGGTAATAAAGTTATTTTTTTCTTCTTCAGGAGTCAAAGTCAAGAGGATGGACATCAAAGAGATTGTGCTCACTGCAAGGAGATACAAAAATATATACAAAGCTAACATAATGTCAATACCAGGACCAGAGTTGACTTATCTAAGTGCAATAGAAAATGATCCCCTCATTTGGAATAGGAGACTTGGACATGCAAGTTTGAAACAACAAAACATACTTTCTTCCAAAGATGATATTGGGATTGCCCAAGAGCAAGTTTAAGAAAAAAAGTTATGTAGTGCCTGTGTAAGGGGGAAGCAGGTAAGATCTTCTTTTAAGAAAAAGAAACATGTTAGCACTACCAAGTGTCTTGACCTGGTTAATATGGACTTATGTGGACCAATGAGACTTCAAAGCAGAGGTGGAAAAAGGTATGTTTTTGTAATTGTTGAAGATTATTCCTGGTTCACCTGGAAATTATTTTTAGCCTCTAAAGAAGATACCTTTGATGTCTTTACAATTTTCATCAAGAAAATTGAAAAGAAACTGGGTACTTCCTTAGTTTCCATAAAATCTGACCATAGTACAGAATTTGAGAATGTCAAGTTCTTAGAATTCTATTCAGCAAATGGTATAGATCATAACTTCTCTGCTCCCAGAACACCACAACAAAATGGAGTAGTAGAGAGGAAGAATAGAACCTTGGAAGATATGGCTAGAACTATGATACTTACAGTAAATATTGCTAAAAATCTTTGGGCTGAGGCAACAAGTATTGCAGCATATATCATAATTAGATGCATGAGCAGACCTATTTTACAGAAGAATTCCTATGAATTACTAAAAGGAAGAAAGCCAAACATTTATTATTTTAGAACCTTTGGTTGTAAATGTTTTATATATAATAATGGAAAGAATAATCTGGGAAAATTTGATGCCAAAAGTGATGAGGGAATATTCTTAGGTTATTCACTTCATAGTAATGCTTATAGGGTTCTAAACAACAGAACTAACTGTGTTAAGGAAAGCATGCATGTAGTTATAATGAATCCTTTATTAAGACTAACCTGCAGGAAGGAAATGACTCTGAGAAACAGGTTACACAACCTGGTTCATCGACTGGAGCTACCAAACAGGAGGCACCTTAACAGAGGGAACTAAATCTGGAGGCATAGTGATAGGGGAAACTGAGCCCCCAACTACCCCAGCTCAGAACATCAGTTGTGATCCTAGTAGCTCACTAGGATTGGTCCCAAAAGGTTACAAGTATCAAGGATCACATTCTATTGAGAATGTTCTCACTGATCTCACTTCTGGGATCACTACAGGGTCTGGATTAAGAAATATGTGTGCTTTCAAGGCATTTCTGTCAGAAATTAAGCCAAAAAGGGTAACTGAAGTAATGCATGATGCTGATTGGATCATAGCAATGTAAGAAAAGTTAAATTAGTTTAGAGAACAAAAGTATGGCACTTAGCTCCTCTCCCAAAAAATAGAACAGTAATTGGGACTAAGTGGGTGTATAGAAATAAAATTGATGAGCATGGAACAGTTATAAAGAACAAGGCAAGATTGGTGGTCTAAGGATACAATTAAGAAGAAGGCATAGATTTTGATGAGACTTCCACTCCTGTAGCGATAATTAAAGCT
Organism: Capsicum annuum; assembly: GCF_002878395.1. Classification (NCBI taxonomy): domain Eukaryota; kingdom Viridiplantae; phylum Streptophyta; class Magnoliopsida; order Solanales; family Solanaceae; genus Capsicum; species Capsicum annuum. The sequence goes on from NC_061112.1 coordinate 47,339,509, forward strand.
ATTAGATTACTTGTAGCTATTAGATTACTTGTTGCCTTTACTACCTATATGGAGTTCATTCTTTATTAAATGGATGTTAAGAGTGTATTCTTGAATGGCATTCTCAAAGAGGAGGTATATGTTAAACAACCTCCTAGATTTGAAAGCAAGGAGTTTCCTGATCATGTGTATAAACTAGATAAGGCTTTGTTTGGGTTGAAACAAGCTCCAAGAGCTTGGTATGAGAGATTTTGTCAAAGTTTCTACTGGAACATAGTCATACTAGAGGTAAGATTGACAACACTCTCTTCTTGAAAACTAATGGAAAAGATCTGTTGGGTGTACAGGTATATGTAGATGACATCATTTTTGGCTTCACAAATATGAACATGACTCATGATTTTGCCAAACTCATGAGTTGTGAATTTGGGATGAGCATGATGGGGGAGCTAAATTACTTCTTGGGGTTGCAAATTAAACAAATAGCATCTATAACAATAATCCATTAACAGAAGTATGTAAAAGAACTCCTCAAAAGATTCTTCATGGAAGAGGCAAAAAAGATCAACACTCTAATAGCCACTGCTATAAAACTTGATTTGGATGAAACAAGTCCTAATGTGTAGCAAAAGATGGATAGATGGATGATAGGGTCATTACTATATCTTACTGCAAGCAGGCCTGATATTGTGTTCAGTGTAGGATTATGTGATAGATTTCAAGAAAATCCTAAAGAGACTCATCTAAAATCTGTAAAAAAGATCTTTAGATATCTCAAAGGAACCAGTGATCTTGGTCTATGGTACCCAAAAGGTAGTAACTTCAACTTGGTTGGATATTCTGATGCTGACTATGCAGGATACTTGGTTGACAGAAAGATCACTACAGGCATGGCCCACTTTCTTAGATCATATTTGATTACCTGGTCCGTAAAGAAGCAAAACTCAGTAGTCTTGTTACTGCTGAAGCTGAATATGTTGCTGCAGAATCTTGTTGTGCTCAATTGTTGTAGATTAAGCAACAACTTATGGATTTTGGTATAGATGTTGGATGTGCTCCTATTTTTTATGATAATACAAGTGCCATTAATATAGCCAAGAATCCTATTCAATATAAAAAAAACTAAGCATGTTGATATTAGACATCACTTTCTTAGAGATAATGTTGAAAAAGGTCATTATCAATTATGTTTTGTTATATGGAGGAATTGTTGACATATTCACTAAGGCTTTGAGTAGAGAACACTTTGAAAAGAATAGGTTAGCCATGGGGATAATTAAAAATGTATAAATCTCCCTTAATGATGACTAGAATAAGCTTCTCTTAAGTGATTGGTTATTAATTTAGTCTTACACATTATGTGTCCTGATTCTAAGATTTTAGAGTAAATTGACTCAGTTATGTGTTGATTTTGTAGAAAAACTGGAATCAAGAGGCAATTTTATCTATTTTATCCTCAAAATTAAGGTATGATTAATGCTTGCCTTTAGTAGCATAAAGAGAAACAGGTTGTCTACATGGTCCTTTCCATTACACTTAAACCACCAAAAATCCAAAAGTCCTTCTCCTTCAAAAAGCTGCCAATCCTTTTCCATCAGAACTGAACTTCCTCATCATTACATTTTCTTCACCAAATACACTTCATCCATGATTCATCTTCTCTCTCTCCATCTTAAATACACTTATTTCTCTTCTCATCTCATCATTCACCACTTTCACAAAAACAAATCACTGTTTTTCACTTCTTCACCATGGTATCTTTCTTCTCTAACCCATCCACAGATTCCACCACCACTCCCTCAACAGCCATCATCCTTCATCCTGATATTACTTTACCCCCACTTATTCCTTCCCAATTTTGATCAAACTCTTCCCTCAATAGCCATCTTCCTCATCCTTCAAAGTCTTTACTCCTAAGTTATCTTCTCGTCTAAAGAAATAGGTACACAAAATTGTTTCTTCTGATTCATCTTAATCTGACTCACCTCTGGATGCTACTGCTGAGTTGGATCCTGATTTTGAGGTTCAAGAACCATCCTCAAATTAGGACACTCCTGAGGAACACTATCTTCACTTTCAAAAGCATAAGTTATCTAGAGGGTTAGTTATTAGTGGTTTTGGTGGTATTGATATGACTATATTATTAGGCAAACTGGAGTTTCAAGAAAGGTCACACCTATTTCTTCAGGGTGACCTTCAGAGGAGATTTGTCAAACCTGAAGTGTATGAGTTCTATACTAATAGGGTAGCTATTGGTAAGATATTCTCTACCACTATTCGAGGGGACACTATGAACATTTATGTTATAAACATTGCTCGAATCTTACACATTCCTCCTGGGGTGGGGTCGCCATGTCAAGGGCACTTAGCCGCCTCTTAATAATCTTGCTTCTATTCTTGACATTTGTCATAAGTTTTCTGGAAACCCTCACCTGGTAAATCATCAAAGAGTTCTTAAGAGGGAGATGTCACCACTTCACCAACTCTATTTTGATATTATACATATGATGATTATCCTTAGGAAGGAAAGAAAGATTGTGGCTAGTTTTCTTGACCTTACTCTTATGGAACTTTTGTACACTAAGGTGAAGATTGATTTACCTGGACTCATTTTGAAGCATATGCAAAGGGTTCTCTTCAAGGAAGTGAATGAACATGCTCTCCCTTATGAATTCTGGTTCACCCCTATGTTTGAAGAGTTTGGGGTGTCTATCCAAGTGTGGTCTTCACAGACTACCAAGGATATTATAGGGAGTGTGAACCATATGATGCTATTTTTTCTATAAGGAGTATTGATAATCCTATGAAAAGGTTGACAAATGCACTTGCAGCAAAACATGCAGAGGTGGAGGTTGCTCAGGATGCACTAGAGGCTATTCAGGCTGCCCATGAGGATGAGAAGAGGGTTCTTCAAGCTCAGATTGCCTCACTTACAGCCTCTTTTGTAACACTCTGTATTTTTGAGCTAGAAATCTAACCTTATTCCTATGTACATAAGCTATAATTTCATGGTTTATGCTTAGATTCATGTTTCATGATCTTTCGCCTAGTATATGAAGTGATTATGAGAAGAAAAATGTTCATAGAAATGGCCTAAAGCAAAGTTGAGCTAAGAACCTTTCATTCATCCAAAATTGGATATTCAATTTTACAAGGGACTACTATGAACGTGGATAACTCTTGATACACATGGAATTTTTCAAATCAAGACCCACCAAATTGTAGATGATTGAATTAGATTTCTAACGATACCAATTCTGCCAAAATCTGATAATTGAGCAAAAAGTAATGGCTCTTTTCGTATGAGGCAGTAAGCCAACACGATCATGACTCATCGCGTCGAGATTGCGTCGACACAATGCCAGATGCATATCTAAGGTTGTTTTACATATTATTTTAGTTTCTAATGGGTCTAGGGGCACCGTGGTTATTTCCCCTCGCCCAAAATATGTCTATAACGTTGAATTTCAACCCCAAGAAGCCAAAATATCTTATTTTTCACTTTTTCTCTCAAAATCAAAACACTAACTCCTCTCCCAAAGATTCAAGAACTCATTCATAAGGTCAAGAATTCTAAGAAATGGATCAAGATCTGGGTTTTGCTCTTTCTCCAAAATAATCTAAGGTACGTGGGGTTTTCCTAAAAACTACATGGGCATAGTAAATTCTTTTAATTATACAAAAGGTTTAGAAATCATGATTTTTCGGAAAGGGTTTTGGATCTACAATTATAATCATGTTTTTAAGCCCTTGATAATATTGTTTTGGTCTTTAGGCCTTCCCTTGAAAGTGATTCGATTAGTATATATGTATGTATGCATTGAATTGTGAATTGAGAGAATGAATTATTGAATCTTTTCCCCCTCTCATTGTGTTACTACTTGATTTGCAAGTTATGAATTCCTGAATTGCATGATTTGAAGAATGAATCAAGAGTCTTATTATTTGATATGAATTTTATAATGATTGACAATTGGAGAGGGGAATATAATCATAATTTAAATGCTATATGTGATAATTGAAGTTCAGGAATATTTTGAGAAATTGACCACCACTTGTTGGAATTGTTGAAAAGATGAGAATCTTTGAATGGTTTTGACTTATGTTTAGAAATATGAAAATTCTCTCATAATTGTCTTAATGTTTTGGTGGTCTGAACATTGTTTTAAATGAAAAAATTATGTATGATATTTTTATGGCTCAGAATTATTACTTGCAAGTCTTGGTATGATGATACCAAAACAAATAATGCCATAACAGACACAGAATAGAATAGAAATTAGATTTCTATGCAGACTTATAGAATTTGAATTCAGAAAGATGCATGTTCAGAAAAGGCTAAAATTGGGCATAAAGAGATGTTAGGTGGTTCCCCAAAGAAGACTTGGGATAAGATAACTCATTGCTCGAAATCGTGTTTTGCCGATACGGGTTATTATGTCTCCTAGAGGGATTTTACGCTAGCCTAGTGCCCTGTGGCATATCAGACTCAGACACTCCAACCCTTGCAAAAAACTTGGGTTGGGGGATTCCCCACTGAGTTAATGGCAGATTCCATTTAGCCCGTGGAATATCAGACTTGTAGGGGAGTGATACCTAACTCATAAGTAATATAAAGAATAGAATTGCATTGACAAGAATGTTTTATGATTATCAAAGAATTGCCCATGTACTTTAAACTATATCATGCATGATGTTTCATGACCTGCTCTCGTCTATTTTATATATATAAATACATTATCTTGGATTGCTCAGCATACCATTATAATTGTATTGACCCCCTACCTTTCAGGGTCTGAAACTCAGTCCAGGGGTCCCACTAAAATGTAGAAATGTCAAACAGCAGTGTGCAGTTGGTGAGCCTTTTTTCTTTCGAAAGGCCTGTTCTACAACATTGTTATTACATTTTGTCTTTGGTTCTGACTGGGGGCCTTGTCCCAGTTTTGTTTCATACTTATGATGGATATTGTAATGTTAGAGATTTCACAGACGGGTGTCATATGTGTAGAATATTCAGAACTCCTTTCAAATTATTCAAGTTTATACGTTTGACCATGGTACCGTTTTGTTTTTTTTTTTCTCAAATTTTCTTATCTATATGAATATTGTGCATGATTACCATATTTGGAAGCGCACTCGGGCCTTCATGGTTTGGGATGCTTATTATGGCCAGGGCCCCAGCTCGGGTTGTGACAAACTTGGTTTCAGAGCACGATTCATGGTCCCAGGATACCTGCAAAATCATGTCTAGTAGAGTCTTGCTTATAGGTGTGTTGTGCACTACACTTATAATCAAGAGGCTACCAGATATTTAGGAGTTTTTTCTCATTCTTTAATACTCTAGTTCGTGCTATAGAGTTATCCATAAGAAATTTATCCAAGGTCATTCCTCACTCTAATTTCATGGTCCATGCCTCATTGTCAAGGTGATACGAGTCCAGGTGTCTAGCTCCCACAGCGATGTGGTTCTCTCTCTGATTGAGTAGTCCATAGAGTTATGAATTTGCGCAAGGACTTGAGAGGAGTCCATGAGTGCTCTAAAGCGTGTTGATTTAAGTGCATACCCCTATCTGTATTAGTTGTGCGGTTGAGCCTTAGGTATGGAGTACAGTCTCTTTAAATAAAATTCTTGTTGGGGATGTGATGTATAAGGGTAATGATGTGTAGTAGAATGTTGAAACTATATTTCCACCCAAGTAGTAGTGTATGTTAAAGTGTCATGACCTATTGGTAGCAAATTGGTTCGGAAGTTCGTGATATGAAGTCACAATGTTAGAAGTCAGAATGAGGGTTACTTTTGTGTAAATAAATAGTTTTAGTTGTATAATCGTTGATTAAGGGATGATTTGCCATTTTATAGTGATAGACTAATGTGGTAGCAATAATTATAGATTGTATGGTAGTCTATAAAGGAAGTGACGGGATATGATTATTATTTATTCAAAATAGAGAAGGAGCTCAAAGTGGATAGTTATGGTGATTGTAGAAATCATTTATAAGTGGTAAGAGGAAAAGGGTAGACTAGTTAATAAGTTGTGAGTAGAGACTCATTAGTGTTTATTGAATTTTGAATATCATTATGATGTATGATTGGGTAAGTAAGTAAGATGTGAGAAATTAGAATATGTTGATAAGATTGAAATGAGTTATATTATAAGATTAAGATCGACTAATTCTATCTCGTGACTTTACCCCTTTGATGGTATTTCCTTTAGTAGTAGTAAACTAGTACTTCATGTGAGAAGGTATGTAGTGGGTTTTGAATTGTAATAGCGAGGTTATGGAAAAGTTGTGATTGTAGGTAGTAGTACAGTGAAGTGAAGTATTTGGGTTATTTTCCCAATTTGATGGACTAGTATAGTATGTGGCATGCTTTACCGGTGGTATATAATTGAGGATAGACGACTGGCTTGAACTTTAAATGTGGAGTTTAGGTTTGGAGTGTAATGGTGAAAATAATAGCTTAAGATTAATTATGCATGTTTTGTGGAGTAATTAGCAGGCTTGATGTCATGTGCGAAGTGGCCTAGGTTGATGATTAATGAAAAGCTTAAGTGGTAATCATGAGGGATATATGTACATGAGGACTAGCATTAAAATGATGAATTATGGTTGAATCATTAAGTGGATAAGAACATGAGTATATGGGAATAAGTTGAACCCCTGGTAGCAAGTTGCAAAATAAAGTTTTATATGTACAAGTGTTTTGTGTACCTAGATTTAATTCTTGAATCTTGTAGTATGGATAAATCCGGGAGGTTTTTGTATAGTTCTCTTTAGAGTGATGGCTATAGAGGCTAGCGGATGTTAAGAGTAGCATTTATAGAAAAAGCAAGACCTTCAGAGTATAGTTCTTCAGAGAGAATTTGGAGTTTAAGTATGTGGTGATGCCTCTTTTATATTGAGAGTTATGGCTATAGATTTGATAAGGGGATATGTTCGTGAGTCTAGGATTGTGACTTTGATCTAAGGGGGAGATGGGGAATTAAGTTATTTCCCAAATTATTCTGAATTCGGCAAGTTAAGGGGAGGAGTCATGATAAATCTATTCTTACTCAAACATACTCCTCCTACTTCCATTTCAGAGATTATTCTGCTAATATCCTACATCATGTGTTCAAGTCATGCCTATGCCTATGGTTCAAGTTCTCTATGGACTTATGTTTATACCCTGACCTCCAAACTAAAAGCAGTTATGTCTCTCAGGAATCCAGTCTTTCATGTATTCAAGCCATAGGTTATGTTTTTCGTGATCCATGAAAATCGTTGTCTCTCAACATGCTTGGTCCTAAGAAAATATGTTTCTATATGTCACTGATTCATCCTACATTGGGTTTAGCCATGGTGTTAAAGTTTATGCAAACTCGTGGCAAAATCTTAGTTCCTTAAATGAGGAGCAATCGCTTCAAGCGGAAATCTTTGTCTTAGTTGTAATGTAACACCCTCGTAGCATTCTCGACTAAATACCACTCTTAGTTGCACGTATGGAGAGCTTGCAATCTGCAAACTTTTCTAGTTGTTAAAAGACTTAGTCATAATTATGAGCTCTTAACTTCCATGATTTAAAAATTGATCTTCTCGACACCGAGGTGTAGATTTTTGAGTTGATTCATGTTCAAGAGTATAAAGGGATTATTCTTGGAAAGTTTTGGATTTTTTGGACCGCGTTTGAGATGTGTTTGAGTAAGCAAACCAGTAGCTCAACGCGATATCGGTGCATCGCATCGGTAATCGTATTGGCCAAACCAGTGTCTCGACATAATTTCAACGCATCGCGTCGGGTGCCCAGTTCTTCTTACTGATTTTTTGAGTTTCAGTCTCTTTCCCTCATTTTGTCTTGATATGTGCACCAATGTTTCCCTTTGTGCTCTATCCTAAGAATTCATGTTGTATTGTGTCTCCTGAATGACTCTCTACTTATGATCCAGACACTTGATACATGGAGCACTTTGAGTCGATTTTATTGTATCTTCGTTTCATATCCCTTCTTGAGTAGTGCAATAAGCATAAGTTATGGTTTAGTGGTGTTATTTCCATTCTCGACGTTTATGCTTGGGTCCCTTGATGACCTTTCGTATGATAATATAATGGTGGTTGTAGAAACGTTGTGATGTGTTAGGTGAGGAAGTAGATATTCTTGAAGGCGAAATAAAAAAAAACAAAGAGAATTGATATGAACTCTCGAGCTAAGGTTATAGGTAGAAGGGCAAAGAAGGAGATAAACTTTTATTGTGTGAAATAGCTAAGAAGCAGGCATGTGGCAAAGATATTTGTGAGAGTGATTGAAATTGTTGGTCTTAGTGGGGGAATCTATGTATTAGGTATAGTAATGATTAGGCTTGAATATTGTGGTTGCTGAAAATACAAACCTATGTGATATGTGGTTACCACCTTGTTAATCCAAGTTAGGCTTCAACATAAAAAGCGTTCTGCATTGAGACTCAAACTCTTGTGGTTAGATGTGTGATGGGAGAATTGTAAGTTGGAAATAATGAAGTGTAGTGTTTGTTGTTTGGGCATAAATGAATAGTGTTTCTAAGTATAATATCTATTTCGTTGTATCATGAGAGATGGAGAATGATTCTATCCCTATCCTCCGCGAAATCTCCTGTCATTATTAATACCAATATAAATCAGGTCTATGATCATCAAATAAATCCCTGCCTTATGTTGTGAAGATTATGGTGCATAGAGCTCATGTAAAAGATTATCCCTATGTAAAGTCTTATTATCTCATGTTTCGTGCTTACAAGTTTCGCTGGGGGTTATCATGAAGTTTGTTTGCTGCCATTGCATATTTTGTCGAGGAAAAATGTTCAATGTGAGACTACATTCTTTATTCTACACTTTTAGAGTTTCAAAAGGTCCCTACCCATCATTCGGGGACGAATGATCCCAACGGGGAGATAATGTAACACCCCATATTTTTGGGCTAGAAATCGAACCATCATTCCTACGTGCGTGAGCTCTAATTTCATGGTTTATGTTTAGATTTATGTGTCATGATCTTTCACCTAGTATATAAAGTGATTATGAGGTGAAAAATGTTCATAGAAATGGCCTAAAGTAAAGTTGAGCTAAGAACCTTTCATTCATCCAAAATTGGATATTCGATTCTACAAGGGTCTACTTTGAACATGGATAACTATTGATATACATGGAATTTTTCAGCTCAAGAGCCACCAAATTATAGATAATTGAATTAGCTTTCAAACGATACCAATTTTGTTAAAATCCGATAATCGAACGAAAAGTTATGGCTTTTTCCATGTGAGGCAGTAAGCCGACACAATCATGATGCGTCGCGTTGAGATCGCGTCGACATGAAACCAGACGCGTATCTAAGGCTGTTTTATGCATTATTTCAGTTTCTAATAGGTCTAGGGGCACCGTGGTCATTTCTCCTCACCCAAAATACATCTATAACATTGAATTTCAACCCTAAGAAGCCAAAATATCTTATTTTTCACTTTTCCTCTCAAAATCAAAACCCTAACTCCTCCCCCAAAGATTCAAGAACTCATTCATAAGGTCAAGAATTCCAAGAAACAGATCAATATCTGGGTTCCACTCTTTCTCCTAAATAATCTAAGGTACGTAGGATTTTCCTAAAAATTACATGGGCATAGTAAATTCTTTTAATTATGCAAAAGGTTTAGAAATCATGATTTTTTGGATAGGGTTTTGGATTTACAATTATAATCATGTTTTTGAAACCCTTAATAATATTGTTTTGGTCTTTAGGCCTTCCCTTGAAAGTGATTTGATTAGCATATATGTATGTATGCATTGAATTGTGAATTGAGAGAATGAATTATTGAATCTTTTCCCCCTCCCATTGTGTTACTACTTGATTTGCAAGTTATGGATTCCTGAATTGCATGATTTAAAGAACGAATCAAGAGTCTTATTATTTTATATGAATTTTATGATGATTGAGAATTGAAGAGGGGTATATAATCATGATTTAAATGCTAAATGTGATAATTGAAGGAATTTCAGGAATGTTTGAGAAATTGACCACCACTTGTTGGAATTGTTAAAAAGATGAGAATCTTTGCATGGTTTTGACTTATGTTTAGAAGTATGAAAATTCTCTCATTATTGTCTTAATGTTTTGGTAGTTTGAACATTGTTTTAAATGAAAGAATTATGCATGATATTTTTATGGCTCAGAATTATGACTTGCAAGTCTTGGTATGATGATACCAAAATAGATAATGCCATAACAGACATAGAATAGAATAGAAATCAGATTTCTACGCAGACTTACAGAATTTGAATTCAGAAAGATGCATGTTCAAAAAAGGCTAAAATTGGACATAAAAAGATGTTAGGTCGTTCCCCGAAGAAGGCTTGGGTTCAGATAACTCATTATGTCCCCTAGAGGGATTTCACGTTGGCCTAGTGTCGTGTGTCGTATGGCGTATCAGACTCAGACACTCCAACCCTTGCGGCAAACTTGGGTTGGGGGCTTCCTCGTCGAGTCAATGACGGATTTCATGTAGCCCGTGGAATATCAGACTTGTAGGGGAGTGCCACCTAACTCAGAAGTAATATAAAGAATAGAACTGCATTGACAAAAATTTTTTGTGATTATCAAAGAATTTCCCATGTACTTTAAACTATACCATGCATGATGTTTCATGACCTGCTCTCATCTATTTTATATATCTAAATACATTATTTTAGATTGCTCTGCATACCAGTACAATTGTATTAACCCTACCTTTCAGGGTCTGAAACTCAGTCCAGGGGTCCCGCTAAAACGTAAAAGTGTCAGACAGCAGTGTGCAGTTGGTGAGCCTTCTTTCTTTTGGAAGGCCTGTTCTGCAGCATTGTTATTACATTTTGTCTTTGAGTCTAACTGGGGGCCTTGTCCTAGTTTTGTTTCAGACAAATAATGGATCTTGTAATGTTATAGATTTCATAGATGGGTGTCATATGTCTAAAATACTCAGAACTCCTTTCAAATTGTTCAAGTTTATGTGTTTGACCATGGTACCGTTTTGTATTGTTTTCCTCAAGTTTTCTTATGCTATATGAATATTGTGCATGATTACCAGATTTAGAACAGCGCTCCGGCCTTCATGGTTCGGGATGCTATTTACGTCCAGGGCCCCAGCTCGGGTCGTGACATTCTTGGAGCGTGAAAGATCTGAGAATGCTGATGTTTTTTAGAAAGCTGAATTCCCTTATTCACTCCTCTTCATCTACTTAGCACTCTCTTAGTGCCTTAAGAATATTTTCCTTGTTTTTTTAGGACCCTATTGTCTCTTTTTGCTTCTTTTTTGTGATGATAATTGTATCTTGTCTTTTGAATGAAACGGACCTTATTGCTTATTGAGATCTGCTTCAACTTTTTCATACTGCATGATTGTTCTCTTGCTCTGAGTTTTGATTATTTTAGTGATAGCCTAAGTGGCCATGGATCATTAGACATTTTTCACTTGCTGGGCCAGCTTTTCGATGATGTCAAAAGGAGGAAGAATAGATTATACAATGCTTATAACTCAATTGACTAACCTGTTTCATTTTGTGTTCTTTTATTTAAATTCCTTTTTTGAGTATGTCAGGATTTTATAATGGATGTTATGTTGCTAAGTTTGTCGTCATCAAAAAAGGGGAATTTATTAGGGAATGTAAAGTTTTGATGATGGACATATGAATGAAACATGTTGTGCAAGTTGTTCCACACAAGTAAATAAAGAGAAGCTACTGGTTCTCACATGTACTGCATATTGAAATTGATGCAAGGCTGACAAGGTGTTAAGACAAGAGTAGATAAGAAAGGAAGCTCAAAATTGTTACTATTGCTTATCACTTACAGTAACAAGATTGAGGAGAAGATAAAGGCTACACTTAGAGGTTGAGTTGATCAAGGAGTCCAGCCATAAGAGGTGATGAAGTAAAAGAGTCCTATTGAGTTAAAAAGAGAGACGACAGCAACAAAGAGGAAACTACTTGGGAGTATAGAATAATACATCAACTAAAGGACTCAGTAAGGAGTTGACTTAAATACTACATACGAGATTCCAAGTTTCAGTCATGCACTAAAAAGATAGTCAACAATCAACAAAATAGTTCACTCACTTGAAGAAGAACCTGGTCCCATACTTAACAATTCGTAGACTTTGTAATAGGTAGGTTCTTTCAGTTGTAACGAGTATTTTGTTCTAGTCTCAGTGAAGTATAAACTGAGTTAGGAATTGTGTCTTCAAGTTAGAGAACTCAAAGACTTGGGAACACTTATCTTGGGAAGATTTGTGTTTTTGTAGAAATAGGAATTAGAAGTTTTAATTCCTAGTTTACATGAAGTCTTGTAATTTGTTGATTGTTGAGGCTCAAGAGAAATAGTGAAGTTGGGGTTAAATCCTGTAGAGGTATAGGTCGTGGTTTTTTACACCTTTCTTGAGCCGGGTGTTTTTCACGTAAAAATATTGTGTTCAGCTTTTACTTTTATGAACCACGTTAGCTTACTTGTTCCACAGATAGGCAACCAGTAGAGTGTAATATTAAAATCAGTAGGACACGCACTCTAACAAAATCAAACAGTTACATTAGTGCATGTATGTATTACCCTCTTCGAACTATTGACAGAGGAACTGGTTTCTTGTTTATTCTTCTTCTTTGTATAGCTCTTCTTTTTTTCATGTTTCTTATGCTTCTTTCTACTCAATAACTTGTCAATTTCATTCTCAGCTTCCGTCTTCCAATTAAAAACACAAACACCAATTCAAATATTTCCTCTAACAGAATTTGAACATAAAATACGAAGGGAATTGGCAAGTAAGGGAACACAAACAAATATTTCCTCTAACAGAGAAAAACTTGGACTCATGCATGGTATTGGCAAGTAAGGGAATATGTATAATGAGCTTTGCACACAACTAAATGGATTTTAGCTCAAGTGTTCTGCTGTTCAGGTGTGCAGCTGATGCATATGCAATATTTTGTAAGGGCAACTGTGATCCAAAAGATCATGGACTTCAAGTTAACAGCAGATAGCCCAATTCATAATTCTGGGGCATATCTGGGGGTCAATTTCATGTTTTTGTGGTATAGAAACCTTACGTCACTATATCGTCTCTGCATATGACAGGTGCTAACTCCTTTATTTCAAGAGTATCTATGTAAATCGTTATTTCTTTTATATGGCTCAATATACATGCAGCCCCTTAAACTTGTTCAAACTGTTCATCAAGTCTTTGACCTATGGAACATCTCTATGCTCAAATCCACCTGTGCGTGTTAAATACAAATTTGATAATTCTAAATCAAGCTCGACTACCAACTAATAGATACATAGAGTCCTAGCGAGCTTCTAACTACTGGAAGTTGCTGGCGTATTCCTGGACAACAGAGTCAGTCCAATACCCTCCTTGCAAACTGAAGGTGGGTCTATCACCTTGAGTTTTGTCTCATAAAAACTGAAATCGTGCAGTGGACAGTGGCTTCGTAAGTATGCCAGTCACCTGATACTGAGATGAAAGAAATTGGATGAGGAGATCACGTCTAACTACCTTGTCTCGCATAAAGTGAAAATCTATCCCGATGTTTGGCGCGAGGGTGAAAAATTAGATTAACGGAAAGGTTGAAGCACCAATGTATCGTACCAGAGAGTGGGAGCACGACGTAGCTGAAGTCCAAGCCCAAACACCCGTGATTAAGCTCATATGAGCTCAATGGCAGCATCTGATAAGGTTGTAGATGATCTGACACCGTTCGTTGGTTGCGCGGAGACCAGGAAATTAAACTCGGGCCAAAAATATTGCATATCCACAGGTTGATTTTGATAATCTATGCTGCCAGCCAGTCAGAATCTGTGAAAGCCTGCAAACCAGGGTTAGAAGCTTTTGAAATGCAAAATACCATTGATCTGGTGTGCTGAAGGTAGCAAAGGATTCTCTTTACGGCAGCCCACTGATTCACTACTGGACGGTGCATATATTGGCACACTTTGTTCACTACAAACGATATATCTGGCCACATGACGGTGAGATACTGGAGCGCACCAACTACCTTTTCTATGAAGGGTAGGATCACCAAAGACACAGTTATCACCTTTATGAAGCTTCAGAGTGGTTGTCAAGTGCGTGCTTAGATGCTTACAGTTCGCCATACCAGCTTTAGAGTGTATCCCTTGAATATACTGAGATTGAGATAGATAGAGACCGGCATGGTGCTAGGACCAACATGCTGCTGCCAAGTACTTCAATGAATGTTTTAAGAGAGGAAGTGGTATTCCCAGTAAGAACAATGTCGTCCAATAGACCACGAGATACGCAACACTGTTGCCCTGACAATAGATAAACAAGAGACATCCGTTTTTGATGTGGTGAAGCCAGCTGTTATGAGAAACTGATGAAGCTTTTTGTAACATGCTCGTGGAGCTTGCTTGAGGCTGTAAAGAGGTTTGTGAAGCTTGCAAATGAGTAGGGAACTGAGGATGAGCAAATCCAGGGAGTTGAGCCATATAGGCATTTTCATGTAACTCACCATGTAGAAAGGCATTTTGAATGTCCAGATGACCTAGCGGATTGGAGGAGGAGGTCCAAGAATAGACGTAATGGTAAATGAGAATCTGGATTAATGAAATTGAACACGTCTGGCAATACAGAGCCATCCAGAGCATGTATAACCATGAGGTGTTGGACTATAACCAAAGAACACAAATGGATTGCTTCGAAAATTAATTTTGTGACGATCGCAGGGACCCACATATGGAAAACGAAGACAACCAAACACTTCAAGGAAGTGATAATCTGGAACAGTGTGAAAGACAACCTCAAACGGTGATTTGCAATTGTTAGTTTGAGTGGGAAGATGATTAATTAAGTAGATGGCAGTCTCAAAGGCAAAGTTCCAACATTTCGAGGGAGTAGGACTATGCGCCATAAGACTTAAACCAGTTTCGACGATATGCCGATGTTTATGTTCAACCTTTCCTTCCTGTTCATGATTGTGGGGGCAAGAAAGACGGTGAACTATGCCTAATTTCACACAAAGATTTGACAAAGGGCGAAATTCACCACCCCCGTCTATTTGAAGTGACTTGATTTTTGTGCTAAATTGTTGTCTGACAAGAACTTGAAATTGAGTAAAAACTGATAAAACATCACATTTTCAAAAAAATGGATAACATCATGTATAACCCGAAAAATCAACAACAAAAACAAGAAGAAAACAATGGCCTTGAGAAGATAGAAAAGAGGAAGGACTGCAAACATCTGCAAAAATAAGTTGCAACAAAGAAGTGTTTTTATTAATGTGCAGCGAAAGAGACAACTTATGGGACTTGTCGAGTTGGCAAGCAATACATAAATTAGTTAATCTAAAACTAGAAATAGAAAGATTGTACCTAGACAACACTTGACTAAGAACTTTCTGATGCGAATGACCCAGCCAAAGATGCCAACAAGCAGCGGAAACTTTGGTGGCAGAGAAGGCTGAAGCAGAGCTTGAAGATCATGGTTTGAAAGACATGGAGTAAATGCCATCGCTACTCATACCTATAAGAAGTGGAATCCTGGAATCCCAATACTTGACAAGAAACTGATGAGGGTGAAATTCAAAGAAAACATTATCATCATTAGAAAACATTTGAGCAAAAAAGGATGGGTTTAGTGATAAGAGGGGACATGGAGAATGTGACAAAGGAAAAATTAATGATTATGAGGAGACGAGAAAGAGGCACTACCAGTGTGTTGAATTGGCAAACCTTGTCCATTACCAACATGTAATCGGTTTGAGCCTTTGTATTCCTCAGCATTAGTGAAGCTTGAGAGATCTGGTGCAACATGATGAGTGGCACCAGTGTAGGCGAACCAATTTTGAGTCAATGAGATTGGTGCCTGATGAGTGAGATGGGCAAATGGATTGATGGTGTGATTGTAACTGAAAGCAAGTAGAGGCAAGATGATTAGTGTCATTGCAAATTTGACATCTGATGGAGTATATGAGTCCACCGAGCACAACAGGACCTGGTCCCTAAGTTACAAGTGCAGTACAGAATGAATTAAGAGAAGATGGTGCAACGAAATAAAGTACACTGAAAGTTTACGTGGAAATTTCCTTGCTCAAGGGAAGTAAAAACCATGACCTGCCATCAGGATTTCAAACCTTCACTCTTCTTCAAGCAACCAAGTGATTACAAACTCCTATAAACACCAACTCTTGTAACAACTCTATTACAAGACAAGTGTAATAACACTTAACACACTTACAGCTGACTAACACTAGTCACACATCCTAGGCAACTCTATCCAGGACACAAAACACAAAAGATGAGAACAACTACTTGACCAACTTACAAATGACTCGAACAACCAACTCTAGCTGCTTCGACTCCAACTAAGACATGGACAAGCTACACATCTACTATCCTTTATAATCAAGAGTAGATTTACAATATAAGACCAATAAAGCTGATAATACAACACACAAACACAAGACTTAGGATGAGCAAGCAATCGGGTCCCTTGTATGAGCTATGTTCAAGACGGCTTTTGCCCTTGTGAAGTTCAATCTTGATGTTTGCAAAAATTAGGTTTTGTGGTGAGTAAGTGAACCTTTTATATGAGACAACAAAACCTAGGCGTGTTGCTATTGGTCGAGGTTCAGCTCCTCTACTGCTGCGCCACCAACCTTCTGCAGAAAAGTATAGCTTCCAGCTGTAGTCAAGCAAGTAATTGTCAAGGGACAACTTCATACGAGATCAGATCCCATTGATACATAATAGGACAACTATCAGGTCCCTTGTGTAATAGTTTGCAGATCATCAAAACTCCAAGGGTGTAACATTAATATGTTCCCCCTTTTTGATTATGACAAATTATTCTCCCTGTCGCGAAGGACCATTAACTAACATTTCCTTATTGACACACATTCCCCATGACACCAGGTTATTCAGTTGTTGCCCCTATTCGAGGCACCAGATTTCTTTACAACCAAGAACATTTCTTTCCCCTTTTGGCATCATTAAGAAAGATAAGTAGTAAACCAAGATAACGAAGATGTAAGACAAGTTAACGCATGACCATTGAGGCGAAACTGACATGAATAAATAAGAGAGACATAAGGCATGTAGTAGACAAAACAAGGGAAAAAACTTCATTAAAAAACTGACTCAGTTACATTGTATAGATCAAAACATAGAAATAACCTTAAGGTGCCACAGCCAACAAAACCATGAGGAACAAAACAGTGGAATGCAAGAACAAAATGGGCTTAGAGAGAGCTTAAGCTAAGTAGGGGAGGTTTGGGGGCTAGGGACTTAAGAAGCAACTCCATTGTAAGACCCTTAAAATTTTAATCATTTTATTTTTGACCCTCCCGCATTCGTAATGTTGATTTTTGACTTACATTATGTTTAGGGATGTTAAAAGGGTAATTTGGGAGAGTTTCAAAATTTTCAAAAAGAGTTCGGGGATATTTGGGAACTCCGAGGGAGTGTGCCTCCGTGATAGCAGCGCGGCACGGAGGATAACCTCCACAATAACGGCGTGCCACGCCACTGTGTTAATTTTATTCAGTTTTTAAATTTTCCGCTTGGGGTGAGGGGCTTTTGATCTTTTTACCCTTTATACGACTTTTGAACATAAATTAAGTCCCTTTCCTTCAGTTTTCAAGGATCAAAATCATCCGTTCTCTCTTAACACTCAAAACCCAAGAACATAAAAGGATTTCTTAGAGAATTCATCATTCAGGCTCCAAACTTCAAATTGTTTTCAAATTCTTGTGTATTTCAGGCATGTTTCTCTTCCCTAAACTTAAATTTTACATTGCGGCATAAATTTCATGGATTATCATGTGATTTTGATTGTGGATGTTGAAATTGGGTTGAGGGGTTTTGGTTGTAATTGATTGAATTACTTGTCTCAAGCCTTGAATTGATTTTCCATGCTTTAAATTGATATTTTGGGGACTGACTTAGTGCATTGTTTAAATGGTTGGAATGGGGGACATTGATTTCCCCAAATTAGATGAATTTTGGCTTGGAATTGCATTAACCTCAACCAACATTGTAAACTGGATTTTATTATGGATAATTGCATGATTTAACTTGCTTTTGAACTCAATATATTGCATTAATGGATGTCTGGATATAAAAATGGTTTTTAATAGTCTTGGTTGTCATGGATTGGATTTAAATGGAACTTGAAAGTCATTGTGGTTATGTGAATTGGTTTGGCATGTTTAATTTAGCTTGCAAGCGTAATGGTATGACGATACCAAGTGGTAAATGCCTTAATGAATGACTATTGGGGTTAATGGATTTGGTTTACATGCATAATGGTTTTAATTTGGGCTTAAAGGGGGTTGTGTTGCTCGCCCTGAAGGTGGAGGTCTCGGAGGGACCAATATTGGAAACCACGTTTGCCAGCGTGGAGGTCTTGGTGACCGTGTGCATAGTTCACACATTATATATATATATATATATATATATTGAAATGGTTGGAGCCTCTACCTTGGATTTCCTCTACAAAACTGATCCAACTTGACATTTTCAAACTCAGTCCCATGATTTCATCTTATCTCAGCAACCTTGGAGTTATGCTTGAATTTTCTTGACAAGAGTGGTGAATGATTCAAATGTTTCATCTTTGGACCTCAGGAATATGGTCCAGGTGCATCTTGAGAAATCATCCACAATTACAAGAATATATCTCTTTCCTCCTATGCGTTGAACCTTACCAAGTCCACATAGATCCATATGCAGCAACTCTAGAGGTCTAGAAGTACTGACATGCTTCCTTTGTTTGAATGAGGACCTTGACTGTTTTTCTCTGGCACAAGCATCACAAACTGTCTTCGGTAAACCTGACTTCGGGAATTCCACGGACCAAGTCCCTAGCCACCAGTTTGTTCAGCAATGATGAACTTACATGTCCCAATCTTTGATGCCACAATTCAGTGTTATCACTTTAAGCACTAAGACATGTGAGCTCATCACCTGAAAGTTAGCTAAGATCTGCTAAATACATGTTTTTACACCTTTTTGCTTTCAGAACCACTTCACGTGAGTTGGTACTGGTAACAATGCATCCATCTGACGGAAACTTTACTTCATTTCCTTTGTCACAAATCTGTGACACGCTCAGGAGGCTGTATTTTAATCCATTAACAAAATAAACATTGTCAATAGCATGATTTGTTGATCTTCCTATTTTGCCAACACCTTCAATATTTTCCTTTTTTCCATTTCCAAAAGAGACACTTCCACCATGAAGTGCCTTGAGCGAGAGAAAGTCTTATGTTCTTCCAGTCATATGCCTGGAGCATCCACTATCCATGAACCGGCATTGACTGCTTCTTCTTCCTCTCACCTACATTAGCAATCATCTGTTAGACTTGGGAACCCATTTGAGTCTGAGTTCCCAATATGATGACAAAGGGGTGATCCCCGACCTTTTGGTCCAGTTAGGCAGTCTGAAGAGACTGCTTTTGACATGAGGATCAGGTCTCTTGTTGGACCTATTCCTCTTATAACTGTACAACTAAAGGCTTTCCTCAGCTCTCTTCCTAGACTCACAATGCTTCTTCAAGTGTCCATTTCTACCACAGTGGGCACACACTAAATTGTCAGATACAGAGACATACTTGTTATACTTGTTATGAGGGTTATAAGGAGGGTTTGCAGCATTCTTTCCTAGACCTTCCACTCCACTTGACCTTTGATTCATCAAACTGGACAATAGTTTAGACGAGGCAATCCATTTGAGAGATTTTTGGAGATCTTCCTTGACCCAGACCAGGTCTCTCTCTAGCTGAGAGTTTCTACTTAAGGAGGCTGCATGAAGTTCTTCAGATTTTTTCAACCTCTCCTCAAGTTCTAACTGAAGACTGCTAGCTTCCCCTTTTCCTTTAGACTGTTCTACAGAAACTCTTAACATTTTTTCTTTCAGCACACTTTACCCACAAGAGACAGTTTTTCATTTTCAAACACCTCAAGAGTTTCACTCCAGAGATCCTTCTCATTAGTAAGCTCAACCAATGAGTCTATCAAATCAGTTGCTAAACCCTTAAGCCTTTTCATAGAATAGTTATTAAGATTTTGTTTAATGTCAAGAAGAGTTACCTCTTCATCATCGAACTTGGCCATGAATGCAAAAAGTGAATCAAAGGCATCATCTGAATCTTTAATCACCATCATAGAGATATCCTCTAGGGGTTGAGATTCATTAGAATCACTAAATGAGTCTCCCAAGGCTTCCAGGGCTTGCTTCACAACATAGTCTGCAACTGCTTTTCTTCTGGCTTTGCCTGGAACTCAGTCCTTCTGCTTTCCTTCATCAGGTCCGCCTCTCCTATAATCCTTGTGTTCTAGTTTGTGCATTGGGCATTCCTTGATGAAATGACCAGCCTTTCTGCACTTATGACATAGGTCATTTCTAGCAATTGATCCGCTTGAGTTACCTCTCCTTTGAAAACCACCATTTCTCCTCAAAACCTTGAGAAATCTCTCGGTTATATATGCCACATCTTCTTCTTTTTCACAGGCTTCACCTTTGGCTGCCTTGAGGGCCAAGGCCTTCTCTTTCTTGGGTTCCTTCTTGTCCTGCTCCTGTTGTTTCTTCATTTCATAGGATTTTAGATTTCCTATGAGCTCATCCATTGTAAGAGTCTTCAGGTCCCTTTCTTCAGTAATAGCGTCTACTTTGCTTTATTATGACTTTGAGAAGAATAATAAGCACTTTTCTTACTTGCTTAGTAGGCCTGATATCCTCACCTAGACTATGCAGCTCATTAGTAGTAGAGATAAATCTTGTATGCATTTCTTGGATAGTTTCTTCTTCTTTCATGGTGAAGGTTTCATATTGTGTAGTAAGCATGTCAACCTTCAACTCTTTTACTTGGCTTGTTCCCTCATGAGCAGTTTTCAAACAATCCCAGATGTCTTTAACAGACTCACACGCAGACTGTTTTACTCATCTTATACTCATTAGGCCCTATACCACACACTAGCATCTTCTTTGCCTTCTAGTTCTTCTCAATTTTCTTACGATCATCTTCATTATACTCCCTTCGTGTCTTAGGGGCCAATCTGGTGACCTACCCTTCTTTCACTTCTCTCATGGGAATATGAGGACCATCCAAAATAACATCCATTAACTCGCTATCCTCCACCATTATAAAATCATACATTCTCGTTTTCCACTATCCATAGTACAGACTATTGAATCATGGAGGTATAGTGGTGGACTGTACTTCTTCCAGGTTCGGTGGAGCTGTCATTTAAGAGCTGGACCCTCTCTAGGTGTTAACCTTTTAGAGGGTACTAGCTCTGATACCAATTGATGGAGTATATGAGTCCACCAAACAAAACAGAACCTGGTCCCTAAGTTACAAGTGCAACACAGAATGAATCAAGAGAAGAAAGTGCAATGAAATAAAGAACACTGAAAGTTTACGTGGAAACTTTCTTGCTCAGGGGAAGTAAAAACCATGACCCGCCATCAGGATTTCCTACCTTCACTCTTTTTCAAGCAACCAAGTGATTACAACCTATAATCGCTAACTCTTGTAACAACTCTATTACAAGACCAGTGTTATAACTCTAACACACAACACTGGTCTCACATACTAGGCAACTCTACCTAGGACACAGAACACAAAAGATGAGAGCAACTACTTGCTTACAAACGACTCGAACAACCAACTCTAGCTGTTTCAACTCGAACTAAGACATGGACAAGCTACACATCTACTATCCTTTATAATAAGGAGTAGATTTACAGTATAAGACCAATAAAGCTGATAATACAACACACACAAAAGACTTAGGATGAGCAAGCAATTAGGTCCCTTGTATGAGTTATGTTCAAGAAGGCTTTTGCCTTTAGTGAAGTTCAATCTTGATGTTTACAAAACTAGGTTTTGTTGTGAGTAAATGAACCTTTCATATAAGATAACAAAACCTAGGCGTCTTGTTATTGGTCGAGGTTCAGCTCCTCTGCTGCCGCGCCACCAACCTTCTGCACAAAAGTACAACTTCCAGTTGTAGTCATGCAAGTCATTGTCAAGGGACAACTTCATACGAGACTAGATCCCATAGATACATAATAGGACAATTATCAGGTCCCTTGTAGAATAGTTTGCAAATCATCAAAACTCCAAGAGTTTAACACTAACAACATCTCGCACGTCCATCATTATTGGCATTCCAAGGTTGATCGGAATAGTTTGTTCCATAGTTGTTACGTGGATATTGATTACGACCACCCCATCCCCTCGCCCCCTATATGATCTGCCACAACCACGGCGAGAGGCATTATTGCTTTGTACAAGACTTGGTATATCATTACAGAAGACATGTTGGGCAACATTAGCTGATGATGCATTAGAGTTATCACCCGAAACAAGAGAGAGAGAGAGAGAAGGCATAGAGGAACCATGGATGAACTCATGATTCAACAACAGGCTATGGATCTCCGTGTATGAAATTGGCTCGTATCTTGCAGATAAAATAGTGACAATATCCTTTAAATCAGGGTGCAATCCTTTAAACACATAGATATTAAAATCTGAAGCTTTCAATGTTCTTCCTAGGCAGCCAACTCATCAGATAATAGTTTTGTTTTTTGGAGAAATTGAATGACAGTGAGGTCATCTTGTTTGAGATTTTGCAACTGCATATGAAGGTTAAGAACCCTAGTGTTGGAAGAAGAAGACAGAGCAGCCTCCAAGACATCCCAAATTTCCTTAGAGCACTTTAGCCGATAACTATCGGTATGGTTTCTCCGGACAGAGAGCATATGAGGAGACTCATTATGATTTGATCTTATTGAATCCAAGTAGCGAATTCAGGATTAGATTGGATAGTAGTCGAACGTTCAACAGAGATAGTAGCCAACAGACAAGGCTTGGATCCATCAATGAATCCATGAATTTGACCTCGCATGAAAGGCAACAAATGTGTCTTCCAAAATAAGTAATTTCTGGAAGTAAGCTTAATGGAGATAAAGTGGTGAGCCTAGTGTAGAGGATTAGATAGAGAAGAAGACATGATAGATGTTGGTGGAGAGACAACGTTAGAGGGGAGATGACGTTAGAGGGGAGATATAAAGTAAGAAGAATTAGGATTGGCTTCTGATGACATGTTAAGCTACAATCTAAAGAATAGAAAGGCTTCTTTTATTCAATCGTTTACATAAGTTGTTACATCAAACTATAGAGCTTCTAACTACTGAAAGTTGCTGGCATATACCTGGACAACAGAGTCGGTCCAATTAGTACTTGCATGGTAAGTAGCAAATTGCATTTTCTCACCAAGAACAGGATGCCTCTGAAAAGTTGTCGACCAGAAGCCAGGAATATCTTTGATAATATTTATCTATACTTCCGTGCTACTTTCAACAATTCACCGTGCTTCTTCATTAATCTTCCTCAGCTTCTCCGGTAACCCTTCTTAATCGTACGTGCAGCTGAGAGCTCACTAACTAACATCTTCTTTGATCAAACAAAATGAATTGCCCATTCTTCTACATATCAAAAAATACAAAACACTTATCTAAGTAACCATCAAATACTGGTTCTGAAAGTATGCCCAGAATGGTTTCTTCCAGGAACCCACTGGTCACTGATTTCATAGGTGAACCCACCAACCACAATTCTTCCTTTCTCCTATTCTAATTTTAATTAATTATAGTACTAAGATTTTCATTATGAAGTCGAACTTGGATGCTTAAACATGAAGTATTTACATTTAAAAAAGAGATCCAGCAGTGGAGAGAACATTGCTTCTGGAGGAGCTGGAGTTCTTTCTTATCAGAACCAGTTTATTTCATCGGTATCACAAGTAACAATTAATGAGTATTTCGTGACTGTTGATAGATCGTCATTATTTTTCAATGTCATTAATGAACATTCACTTATCTTTACTATGCTATTAGGTGTTCAAGGATGGAGTGAAACCTTTGTGTAAATACATGTGGTGGAACCAAAAAGTTACTGATTAAGATCTTTGCTACAAAGCCAAAGACTACAAATGGTTGGACTCTTTTCACCCTAACAGAACAATTTGCAAAAGCTCTCATATGACTTTGCCTCGAGACCTATTCTTTGGTAAAGAGAAACAAACTATAGCTAACCTTGTTGCTTCCAAAAAGACCCTGGTCGTGACAGGTGATTGGAGACGGAATAAACAAAAGAGGAAAAGATTTGGCCAACAGATATAGAAATTACCACATAAAGTCCTCAAAAAATTTCTGGCCATAGACTTAAGTTGAACGTCAGTCCGAAATTATCGACTCAACAGAACATCACATTACCTCAACCAACAAAACTCAAAATTCAACAGTTATGCATTACAAAGTAAATTATTACACTGCTCAATTCAAGATTCAGAAGGATCTAGGCCTTCAACCACAGATTAATAAAGGCTCAACGTAACTAAAAAGCATGGATCTCAAGTAGTCAAGTAATAACCGGGAGATAAATCTTAGCACACCACCTTGGGATAATGAGCTAGTATTTTCATTCTATCAAGTTATAGTGAAGGCTCTCAATAATAGGGGTCTTTTACAGCATTTTGAAAACAACATTTTAAGATGAAACATTGCTCAAAGTAGGAACATTTTATTGCCAAGTAAGAACATTTAAAATACAATTAAAAGGAAAATGATGGAGACTTGTCAAAGTACAAAAACAATTAGAAGTAGGAGATGGAGATTTTTCCAGCCTACCTCTTCATCACAGCTGTCGGCCTACCTCTTCATCACAGCTGTCGCCGCTGGACTCTATCTTCTATTTAGATACAACAACAGTGTTTTCCTAAAAAAGGGGAATAATTAGACAACATGGAAATGCAAGCAACAAATCAGATAAGATACAGAAAATTCATGTAAGATACTCAATTAAGTAAATAATATACTCAATGAGATAGAACGAGGACAAAGATGAAGTAGTCAAACCTTGTCTGCATCAGAACCATCTTCATCAGAGTCCATTTCTTCAAAGCTATCACTAGTCCTTTTCACTTTTGTTGGTTAAGCAGCAACCGGTTCTTGTCAAAGCAAAATTCAATTATAGCATCGAGTAACACTATTAAAATATATACATCAAGATAGCATCTATTTCATCAACTCAGTGGTAAAGGGACAACATTTGCATATATCACGTAACATATGCCCTTGCATCATCAGCATCACTGGACTTGTCACTCGATTCTTCCTTTTGAGAGGCAGCAGCAGGCGCTTTCTTAGCAACAACATCCTCCTCCCCGGAGGTGCCACCATCCTCAGAACTAGTTCCATCACCTGACTCATCGCAAGAGTCTTCCTTTGCAGAGGAAGAAGAAGGCGCCTTATTAACAACAACATCCTCCGAATAAGAAGTGTTACCATCCTCAGAACTAGATCCATCGCTTGACTCGTAGCTAGGCAGGCACTTTCTTAACAACAACATTCTCCTCCGCAGAGATGCGATCATAGTCATAACAAGATCCATCACTTGACACATTTCTCTTAAGAACTGCAGCAAAGCCATTAACAGGTGGTTTCTTGGCTACAGGTACGCCTTCCTCAGAGCTAGAATCATGATCATTCTTACTTGAAGTTGCAACAACCTTTGCCGATTCACCAATAGCAGCAGAGTTACTTACATCACTAGCCAAAATATACTAGATTTGGTTAAGAGGTATTACTTCATCCTCATCCGAACTGCTGGCCAATTTTCCATTCTTGGAAAGAGTCAGTTTTTGTGCTTTAGTAGGCTCCATTATTCTTTACAGACAACTGAATAAGTTGCTTCAGATGCATAACAGAATGAGAATGGGACCCTATTTTATGACTACATATGTACGTGCTGCAACAACCAATACTAGAATAAAAACCAAACAGTTAAATTCATGCATGTATTACCCTCTTTGATCAATAGACAGAGGAACTGGTTTCTTGTTTATTCTTCTTCTTTGTATAGCTCTTGTTTTTCTCATGTTTCTTCTGCCACTTTCTACTCAATAACTTGTCAATTTCATTCTCAGCTTCCCTCTTACCTGTAAACACACACCAATTCAAATATTTCCTCTAGAATCCACACAAAAACAGAGAACATTGAACAAAACCATAGAATCCACAAACAAAAAGAAGCTAACCTTTCATCATGGATTTGGTCTTGAAGAAACAAGTGGGACCAAAACATAAATGTACAAGGAAGAAAAACCTTAAGTTTATTCGCACCACTGATTTGAGAAGAAAAATTTATAAAATGTAATGTAACTAACTCAATTGGAATTGTGAATTCGAATTTATAATGGAACGGAGTTTTATTGATAACAACCAACGATTACAATCAACGAATAAGGAAATACTAAGCTATACTTCACTATGAATCTGCAACTTCCACCATGGATACATGTAGTAAAGCTTAGAATGAAGTAATGAAGGAGAAGATAGAGTAGAAGAGAAAGAAGAAGGTTCTAGAAGATTAGACAACGAGAATTCTGGTCAAATTCATAACTGCCTATCCCAATTTCGGTTAAGGCTATTTATAGAACTGGTTGAGTTGGTGCTGAGCTGGCTGCCTTAATAATTGGGAGATTTATTATTATCTCCACCGTTCCTCGTAAAATATCTGCTGACCCCATTTCTCTTTTTCACGATTATTCAATTGGCGCATGCAGACATAACAACTTTGGGTCATTACAATCCTTCCCGCTTGAAATTGACCTTGTCCTCAAGGTAAAGGATGATGCATTCGACCGTGATAATGGTTGGTTCTTACTAGTCTGCAACAGGGAGAACTGAACACCCACAAAATTGCCAGTGCCAATTACAGTAATTCAAACGAATGAGCTCTTCAGTTGGAGCTTTTTCAAGCTAATGATTAGGTTGGGAAAATTTGCTCTTCCTTGGCTGAAATTGTAGCATTTCTGGAAATCAAAACAATTATGGTCCTGCCAACAGTCTCAACATCAAGCTATAATAGGGTGACATCAACCACTAGCAATTCTTGGACATTTTCATCTCCATTACCAATCAGAATTGTGTCTAGAACTGCTGCACCACAAGTCGCATCATCATCCAGATTTATACTCGCGTAGAGCTTCTTCTCATCGATGTAATTCATCAAGAGATGTTGAATTATTGGAAGTCTAGATGATCTGCTAACGAGAACCATTTCCTGAATGTGAACATTATCTACCTTGGCCTCATTCAAACACTTCCCCACAGGTTCCATACTCTTAAACAACATGCTCAAGCATAACTCCTCAAATCGAGCCCAAGTAATAATAGCATAAGATTCTATTCCCTTAAACAAGGAATCCACTTCAGTAGTGGTTTGAGCAGTAGAATATATAGTTCTCTTAGCCCTATTGCAAGCAATTCTTGATCTTCCCAAAGCTCTAGCATTCCCAATTAAATCCCTTTTGCGCTCCCTACAAAACTCAACATCAATTTTTGGGACAACACTAGTATTCATGCCTACAACTTTTGCTTTCGTGCCTCCAGTATCATCTTTACCACCATAACAATGCTTCTCAATAGTCATTATAAGCAGCGGAAAGGTGTTAGTAACCTGCTTGAGTAGCACCAAAATGCATTTTCTGACTCCGTCGCAGATCGTAACAATATTTGATCCAGTCAGTTTCTTTAACTAACACGACATCTCAAATTCCCTCATCGTGACACAACTTAGTGACTGGTTTTGAGCACCAGCATATAACAACATAAATCCGAACTTAATAAGGTCCTTACAGCTCAAACTAGATGCATCAAAAACAGTAGCTCTAGCATGATATTTTAGGAGGGTTCCACCAGGATCAAACAACAATGGTAAGAAATTATGCATCATATGAATTCTCCTTTGTCTTTGGGACATTCTGTTGCATCAGTCTAACAATTTGGCTATACAACATAGCCTTGTGATCCACGTTTACAATCAGCATTGCCTTAAAATTTTGGG
>NC_061112.1:47370393-47377996 GCF_002878395.1 Capsicum annuum
ATAATGATATTGCAACAGTTAGTTGAAGAATTCCACTTCCCATTTTTCTGAAAATTGCAATCTCCAGCATGCCACTACCGGGTATTTTATTTTTCATAGTAGACATGATAACCTTCATTTCTGCCATATTTTGATTTTGTAAAGGTGTCAGGAACTTGGACGATGCCTCCACATCTATATTTCGCTCTTGCTTTGTATTTTCTGACTGCTCTATTATGGCTTCAATGGAAACAATTTTGGTGGTACTCTACCATGCCTCAACTATGATACCATCAGTCCCCTCACTGCACTTTTCCGTGAGACATACATCCTCACTAGGTTTATCCCTTGGTTCAAAAACTTCAGCACCTTCAGTTTTGATCACTGTTGATTCATTCTCGCCCCAATCCCCTGATTTCATAGCAATTGACTTTACCCTATCAAGGCAAGCCCAGAAAACTTGCCCAGTATCAACCCAATAACAAATGTATATACCCAAAGCATGTGGGAGACCAAAAGTTGTATGAGGACCACAAACTTCTACAAAATTATCCCTCTCCAGCTTCATATCAAATAGCTTGTCACAAAGCTTCATGTCAAGCTTATGTCCCGTGTTCTTAAATATAAGTACCTCAATTGAGATCAACCAAGGTGCAGACTCAAGGTGGGTCGGGACACTAGAAGCACTGGACAGATCATTGCAACCCATCAATTTCGGTATTGTATCCACAACAACAAGAACATGAAGTCGTGAATTCAGATGTGAGTTCACGATCACGGTTTCCGTGATGGTCGTATTGGGGATGGAGTGGAGTTCAACTAGAACTTAAGATTTGAACCATTGAGGACATTCGTCGAACATATGGTTCGCATTATATTTTGAATCAATTTTACTGCTATTTCCAGTCCTCAGCAGTTCAGCCATTTCATGGTCATTTGAAACCACCTCAGCTTAGTTGTCCTCTCCATTCATTTCCCTCAAACAGACTTCAAGACAAAAAAAGCATTGGCAGTCAACGCTGGCTACACACCCATAGACGCAAGAGTTGCATTGGTAGTCAACGCTCCATATGCAATCCTCACACCACCTCCGCAATTGCTTAACATTCACAACTATACCTGACATTCCATCCATTGGGGTCATTCTATTTGCATTGTTTCGTTCAACCAATTCAACCAAGGGCGATGATTCTACAAACATCTTCGAATTACTAACCACAGATAAGACAGGTTCGTTTCTCTGATACCACTTGTAATGTAACTAACTCAATTGGAATTGTGAATTCGAATTTATAATGGAACGGAGTTTTATTAATAACAACCAATGATTACAATCAACGAATAAGGAAATACTAAGCTATACTTCACTATGAATCTGCAACTTCCACCATGGATACATGTAGTAAAGCTTAGAATGAAGTAATGAAGGAGCAGATAGCTCATGACATCGATCTTATTTCAACTTGAGATTTGTTTTCACTAACTTAGCGGGAAGATATTATTAATCAATTCTGTCATGAATTATTTTTGCGACACAGCTGAATATGCGAAGTAGCCACCAATTCCTCCATAGCTACAACCGAATGCTAATTTCAGTGGTGAAGTGAACATTGCTATTGGAGGAGCTAAAGTTCTTTCTTATCAGAAGCAGAACAATTGCAAAAGCTTTCTTGGGATATTGGATCCGTACACTCTTCAAGATCTGTTCTTTAGTAAAGAGAAACAAACTATAGCTGACCTTGTTGCTTCCAAAAAGGCCCTGGAAAATTTCAATAACTCCAATGACTTTGCTGATTTCTGTAATTGTGCCACCTTAGTGTGTGAATGAAGATGTATACTATCATGACCCAATCTATGGTCGTGACTGGCGAACTGTTGTCTTAGAATAACTTCATTAATGTAAAATTCCATTTAGCATTTTACATTGAGGATTTGTTGTAGACTGATCATTGAGGACAAATGAAAGCGGAAACCAAAATAGTCTCCCGGTTACAAGGACTCTTCAATTACCTTGATGTACTCGTCAGAAATTATATGTGCTTGTATCTGCTATTTCAGTACCCTTAGTTTATGTTAACAACAATAACAACAAGCCGTCTAGAAGAGTAGCCCAAAAAAGTAGCTCAGGTGGAACCAAAATTTATCAAGAATCTCATGATTTCTAAATTGTGTTGATACAATCCAATATTGAGAAGAAAACTACAGTTTAACCTACAAAGAGAAATGAATCACTTATGTATAAAATTCTAAAGGCGGACACGGAAAATTATTTATTAAATAAGCTCTGAAAGTTGAGTTTTTTCGAAAGAAAATAAACTTGCTACAAGATCCATCGGCACTGCAGCAAATTCCAAGCTGACATTATATTTAAAGCAGTTTCACGACTGAAGACCCATATTATTTTCCAGTTAAAACAACTTATTTGGACAGCAAAGTAACATATATGAGTTGAATGATAAACTATAACCAGTGGTCTCTAACTTGAGTTTTCTAAACATGCTAAAGATCATATTGTGGTTTGATGCAAGTAAATAATGAAAAGATTTTAAACTACACTTTGAGAAGTTTGGTACACAACAGTACGATTCAGTAACACGCAAGGCTGATTCACCAACATGTTGCTTCCGGAATTGGTACATGTAGAACAATGACATCAACAGAGAAGTAATTTCGCAAAAACAAACTACCTTTAAATGTATGAATGAACAAATCTTGTATATAAATAAACGAGACACCGCAATATGAATGTATCAACAGCGAACAGAATCTCTAATGCAGTAAATACGGCCAGCCAAAAGAGAAGTGCAGACGATGAAACTATGCAATGTAAGGCAAACAGTACATAAGAACTGTTAGATACTTGTAGAGCTACAATCTTCTCCAAAAATTAAGCAGTCTTATAACTTTCCTAAGGAAATGAGACCACACATACGATGGCCTAACCTAAATAAAGTGATTTTGAACTACTTTTAAAATCACCCGGTGATTAAGTTATAGAAACAGGGAGATAAATATATCTACATATTATCTTTTAACCTGCACCCATGACTGTGGCAGATTAAATATCTTGTTCCGCATCTTCAGTATCCTCCACTACATCATCTTTAGAGTCCTTCACTGCCACATCATCACCGCCTTCTTCATTTTCTTCATGATGAAAACAAGAGAGAGGATCACACCATAGATCCTTAATTGCCTCACCAATTTCATCATGTTCAGTAACTTCATTGAACCACCTAAAGAAACTATCGTCATCAACTCCCTTGTCGTCTACCCATTGAATTGATGATGTAGTAATTTTAGTATGTCCATTTTCTTCAAGGAAGGTATACGTTTTCCAAAGCTTCCTATTCTCAAAATAAACATTTGGTTCAAAGTCGAAGATAATGGTATAACCCGATTTGACATCTTCTGATTGTTCCACAGTTATTGAACTTAGAAACTTGAAAATCTTGTGGTCCTCTTCAGTGGATACAAGTCCACCTAGTATAGAATGCTTCAAAAAGGCCGTTGACCAGAAGGCGGGAATATCTCTAATAATATTTGTCCTCCTCTCATAGACCGGCTTGCGGATCCGATTATACTTTTGTTCAACTTTCAACAACTCAACACTCTTTTCTTCATTAATTTTCTCCAACTCCTCTTGTAACTCTTGCAATTTTTCAATGCACTGTACCAAATGATTTCCATCATCAATAATGTTGTTTTCATCTTCCTCAACTAATTTCTTTATTTTCCTCTGCTTCTTCTTTTGTTTGTGCTTCCCCATATTTTTTGATAATTCGTCACTCCAAGGATTAGTTCTCTGCAAAGTGAATGCAGTTTCAATCAAATTAATTGTGTTTGAAAGTATAATGATTCTCTATTCATTTACCGTAACATTAAAAATGAAACTTCTTTCATGTCACTAAGATAATAAAACATTTTAAGTAAAAACATGACTATTCCTCTTTTAGATTATATGATATGCAGTTATATGAACTACATCCTAAAGGTTCTTACTCCTTCAAATATTATAATCAATCAAAGTAGCTAACGTAGCCCATTGACAGAACAAATAACGATTAAATAGCACGGTTGAACCAAGGCGTTTCCCTAAATATATAGAGATAAATTAAACTTTAAAATTGCAAATGTAGCAAAGCTCTAAAACAACTTAATCCTTCAAATAGGATTTATCTAGCGTGGAAAATAAAACTTAGACATGCCACTAAGACTATTAATTTTCAAACATCTTATGAATTATGTCCACACGCAATGGAAGGAAGAATCGCACAATGTCTCATGACATTGCCTTTGATTATTAAGATAAAGCATATAAACAACCTATTGTATAAGATAATTAAAGGTTTACCTTCTTGTTCAAATCGGCACGTGCATCCGTAATCAGTTCCATATGTTCCTTCTTCAAATTCCAAATCTTTTCCAATGCTTCATGTTCTTCTTGCTCAGACGCATACTCCTAAAAAATAATTGAGTTACTTAATTATCTCATCTCTAACATAAGTAACAATTATTTAAATTATTAAAAAGAAGAAATTCATACTTCGTTAAGAACCCTGATAACAAACGTCATGAATTTTTTCTGAATCTTCAGGCTCTTCAAGAGCGATACAAATTGAAGAAGAGTTGTCTTGTTATGACTTCCCATGATCCACACCATGGCTTTGACAACTGAATGTATGTCTTCAGCCATGGTTTTTATGTCCAATTCCCAATCAAATGATGATGTAAAGACACTCCCTTTTTGGCTTTTTGGTTCCATCGACGTATTGTCACCTTCCATTCTTTTGCCGTGATGTTAGAAAGATTTCTATCAAAACTTATTTACTAGCTAGCACAAGGGTAGGAATTAGCAAGGCTTGAAGGGAAGTAGTAATACTTACGAGTAGCTGAAAAGTCTTTTGAGTGTAAGGAAAAAAAGCAGAGAGTAGATACAAATGTATAATCACTCTGCTCGACAATCATTTCTCATCAAAGTTTTGAAATCATTTATAGATCGGGAAAGAGAATCCATTGCACTTCCCTCCACATGCCTAGCAATCTACGAAAATATCAAATTACTTTATTATATTTGATTTTTATTAATTTATTATATTTCTTCCGTTTTAAAAAAAATAACCTACTTTTCAGTACGTTTCAAAAACAATTATCTCTTTTTTTTTAACTCGAAATCAAAATATGCCCTCAAACTAAAAAAAATATCAATTTATGTCATGTAAAAAAAATACCAAAATAAGCTTTGTGCAAGTTCACAAAACCTTTATGTTTTAACGGCAGACGACTGAACGGCGTTAAAATCACATTATATGAATTATGCACTTATTAAATGTACAATCCATTTTTTATGAATTGTGCAAAATGCACAATCTTTTTTTTTTATGGATTGTGCATCAGTGCACAATCTATTCACATATACTTCACGTGCCAATTTCATTTTTTAAAGATTATGCATTTTTTTAATACAAAATTAATTTATTTATAAATTATGCATTGAAAAGTGTACAATATACTATTATTTTTTAATTGTGCACTTTTTTAGTGCATAATCATTTAAAGAAAGAGCTTTATTTCAACACAAGCAGTACCTAAGTAATTTTGACAACTACATGATGTGCGGGTAGGCAAGGTTCTAAAATGGCATAGTTATTGTGGAACCATCCATCAATAAAATGTTATCCGTCATCCTAAACTTTCACAAAGATAAGAGACTTTCTCAAAACTACTCTGGTGTGGTGACATTGATTTTGTTCTATCAAGTATCAAGTGTAAGCAAGCGTTTGCAATTGCTTAGTGATTTTTTAACTTATCCATAAAGGTTATTGCGACTCAATCTCAACTAAAAGAATGAAGTGGTTGCAATTTATATTCGGAGCAGCTTAAGCAAATATGAGGCCTAAGGCAAAAATTAAATGAAGATCTTATGTTTTTAAGAAAAAATAATTATTTTTATAAAGTCTATTTTAAAATTATATAATCGTATTTAATAAAAAAATTTAAATTAATTATATAGTCAATGCATTAAAATGTTTTTACTATATCAAACTCCTAAATTTTTTTATATAAAAATTTTCTTTTTTCTATAAATAGTATATAATATATTTCTTAAAATTTATAATTTATTATTATTAAAAAAAAAAAAAACCCTCAAATTTTGGGACCTTAGATAGCCCGCCTTTTCTCCGAAAGGATTGAGCCGCCCTGTTAAATTATATTTGCCAGAATCGAATGTCACATTTGGCCGAAGAGGTAACAGACCATTGAAGTGATTGGAACTTAAGTTCAGTATCGTCCAACTTGAGATTGAAGAAATATTTATTATATGATAGATCGAGCCAGTGCAATTGCCACATCACATCTTCAATTTTGGTGATTAAATAACGTGTCTTTGAGGTTCCTTCTATCCTCATGATAGAAAGGTGTGATAAGCGATCAGATTGTATAAACTAATATTATACCATGGTATATAAAAAAAAAAAAAGAAAAAAAAGGATAAAATAGACTGTGCACTTATTAAGTGCATAATGTAATTTTAACGTCATCCAACCATCTGTCGTTAAAATGTAAAGGTATTGTGCACTTAATAAGTGCACAAAACCTATTTTGATACTTTTTTTATATGGCATAAATTGGTACTTTTTTTAGTTTGAGGGCATATTTTGGTTTCGGGTTCTTTCTTTTTTAACAATAGTTTAATTTCAATATTTCACATGACATATTTAGGACCACAAGATTAAAAAGCATTTTGGTATATTTGACACAACTTTAATTTAAGTCACAAGATTCAAAGGTCTTCTTTGTTTTCTTAAACTTTGTGTCAAGTCAAGATAGGTCATTTTTTTTTAAAACGGATGGAGTATTTTTTTAAAAAAAAATATATATTTTACTAATTAATCTTATAAATGCTCTTTTGTTATTTTAAATTTAATTATTATTATTTTATACAAGTATTTCATTATCTCTCTCTATATACACACATATATGTAAATTTTTTTAATTTCATAAATTTAACAAGTAAGTTGAAACGATCATTTTTAGTATAAGAGCTAAGTAAAACGAAATAAAGAGAGTAGTTAACGTTTTGTTCAACAACCAAAGTCTATTATTTCTTCTACTTCCATCGTTCGTTTTTACTTATTACAATTGACTTGTAAATCTATTAAGAAAAATAATTAATAACATGATAATTTTATCATCGTACCCCCATTAAATTAATAACTATTATTATTTTATATAATTATTTAATATTAAAAATAATATATATATATATATATATATAATAAAATTCTTTTAATTTCATAAATTTGGCAAGTAAATTGAAACAACTATTTTAATATAAGAGTTAAAGTAAAACGAAACAAGGGGCTAGTTAGGTTTAGTCAACAACCAAAGTCTATTATTTATTCTACTTCCACAGCTTGCTTTTACTTATAATATTTTAACTTACACTCATTAAGAAAATATAATTAATGACATAGTTATTTTATCATAGTATTCATATTAAGTGATGTTTACAACTATGCCTTGAAATTATTTTTTTTTTTTTTAAAAAACTAATGCTAAAACTAAAATAGGAAAACAAAAATTATTTTTCCTTGATATGTCAAAAATAATAAGTAAAAAT
>NC_061112.1:47380996-47418818 GCF_002878395.1 Capsicum annuum
GGAGTAGCTGAAAAGTCGAACATAAGGAGAAAAAAAGCACAAAGTAAATACAATGATTGAACGAGTTGATTAAATGAAATGAGCATAAAAAGTGGTGGTAATTTTTAATTTCTTTTTTTTTTTTCATAAATTTTTTTATTTAAATCAAGGATATAGATGAGTTCGGGTGTAGCTGATTGATTTACAAAATTTCTTTGGATTTCTGCAACTAATTGGATATAAAGGATTGTTTGTGAACTGTGATTTCAAAGGTACAAATATGTTGGAATTATTTTTACTTGTTTTCTCCATATTTATTTATCCATTATTAATTTGACATCTAGCTTAAGAATCAATAAATAATAAAAATAATTTTACGATATCACTTTTTTAATATATTAGTGATGAGTAGGAGTGTTTACAATTTTATTAAAAATTAAGTTGAACCGTGAATCAAACCAAACCAATTTAAAATTGATATTTAATTTGGTTTAGATTTTACTCTAAAAGGTCGGCAAAATAGAGAACTAATAAATTATATATATATTACTATCGAGAAAATGGCCAAAAGACCCTCCAACCTTTGCCCCAAATCCCAACTACACACTTAATTTTCACGGGAGTCCTATCACCTCCCCGGTCTATTTTTTCATGTATTTATCCCCCCCCCCCCCCAATGCTGAGTTGGCAACATAACCCAAATTCTAATTCCTGCATATTTACACGCGCGGGTCTCACACCTTCCAGTTCATTTCCCTCCTAAAACGTAAATGGTCCCATTATCACCCTTTCAACTTCCCCTCTCTTCTCTCCTCTCACCTCTCTCCTCTCTCTTTCCGTCTTCCTTTATGAATTTTCTTCAAATTTT
Organism: Capsicum annuum; assembly: GCF_002878395.1. Classification (NCBI taxonomy): domain Eukaryota; kingdom Viridiplantae; phylum Streptophyta; class Magnoliopsida; order Solanales; family Solanaceae; genus Capsicum; species Capsicum annuum. The sequence goes on from NC_061112.1 coordinate 47,381,844, forward strand.
ACATGCGAATTTATCCATTTTGGTGTCTGAATCTACTGTTAGTGATAAAGTTTTGTCGATTTTCAAAGATTAAGCATCGATTGCTGGTTTAATTTAGTAGAGATACTTGTTTTTGCTCTAAACTATTGTCATTGTTAATTATGGTTTGCCCTAACATATGGTAACTGGTTATTATGTGAAAATTAAGTTGTGCATCTTGGTAAAAAAATTGTCTAAGTTTTCAATTAACAACATATTAAGTTCTTAAGGACATCTCTACTTAAGGTCATTAAAAATTAGGGCTTTTTGAAGATTTACTATTAATCTGAAAAATTAAGCAACAAATTATGTGTGGTAGCATGTGCATGTAACTATTTTGTTGTGTAGGTGTTCAATTTGTACCATAGTACAACAATTTTCATGTAATCAATTTTTATCTTTCTCATCTAAGTCGTATAATGTGATATAAATTTGTGTTTTTTCTTCATTGTTTAAACATGATGTAGTTGTATTAAAGTTTGTTGATGCTTGATTTTCGATAATACATCTGCTATGCTACTTTGTCTTATTTGAGTGTTTATTGTCATCAGATCAAACATGAGTGATTTTACTTTGATTATTCTAAGATGGTACCATGGTGGAGTGCCAGATTTAAGTAATAGAGAACTGATTTATGAATGTGGAAAAATTACAGAATTCTTAGATGTTGATGTTGACAAGATGTCATATTTTGAATTGAGAGACTATATAAGAAAATTAGGATATAGCACAACATGCACCTTTAGTATTAAACCACTTAATAGTGGCATTTTGGTAGATGTGAATAATGATATGGATATTTTTGAAATGATGTGTTCTTTGAAAAATGGAGATGAGGTGGATATATTTGTCAAGCATTTAGTAGATGAACCAACTGTTGTGGACCCCCAATATTCTTAGAAAATGTAAGTCTTGAGAATATGGAGGAATCTGGTGCATCTTTTGATAATAGGGCTAACTTTATGGTAGGTAAGGACCATATAAATGTCGAGGACACTTTTACTTCTTTTTCAACTTCACCTCCTTGCACTACCACACCTCATTTCACAACTGCAGATAGTACTTCAGCACCTACTGTTACACCTAGTGTTGCTACATCTCCTGCTGCACCTAGTGTTGCTGCACCTTCTGCTACTCCACCTAGTGCTGCTGCTGCTAGTGTTGCTTTACCTAGTGTTGCTGCAGGTAGTGCTGCTGTAGTTGATGATATAGATGTTAGTTCTGCTGGAAGTGATTTCTCAGAAGAAAAAGTAGAGGGTTCTGATTACTCTACTGAAGATAGTGTTGATTCAGAAGGAGAATTAGTTGGAGATGATGATGATGAAGAGTATGGTATTGATGTACATGAGGAGGTTAGGGAGTTGAGAGCTGACAAGAGAAAGTTTCAAAGGAGGAAAAGAAATGAGAGAGTACCAGCTGACAATGCAGAGGTACCAGTAGGTAAAGCAGGACCAGATCTAGGGTTTGATGACACTGAAACAGGTAAAGTAAGTCATGAAGGAAGGCTGGGAAGTGATGAGCCTTACTTTGCAAGTTCTGATGAGGGAAGTTTTGAGTTAGATGAAGATGGTTGTTGTGGTAATGAAGAACATGATGTGCTTGCATCTAGTAGGGCAAGATCTGTTAAGTTGTTAAGGAAAAAGAGGACAACAACCTAGAAAATCATTCAGGACCCAACTGCAAATGAATTTGTTTGGCAGTTGGGTATGGTGTTTAAAGATGTGAATGAATTTAGAAGATCTGTGACTAAATATGTAGGAAGAAAGAGGGTTCTATGGAGAACTGGGTGAATGAACCAAAAAAAGTTAGAGTTAGATTCAAGAATGGTTGTCCATGGCTTTTGTATACAGGTCTTGACAATACAACAAATGACTTCATCATAAAAACTTACATTCCAAAACATACTTGCAATAAAACAACCAGAAATTATTTGTGCAATGCAAAATTTTTAGCTAAAACCTTCAGAGAAAGAACAATTGAGTAGCCAAATATAGGGGTATTCAATCTGCAAGAGTTGATTTGAAAAAAATTCAAACTGTATGTTGGTAAGACTATTGTGAGAAGAGCAAGAGCTAAAGTGTTGAAAGATATCATGGGTGAACATGCTGTGGAATTTGGAAGAATTCTTGACTACAAGGATGAGCTGCCGAGGACAAATCCAGGGACAAGTTGTGTTATTAAACTTAGTGAAGCTAATGAAGAAGTTAAACCAAAATTTCTGAGTTTCTACATCCATTTTGATGTTTTGAAGAAGGCATGGGTACATTGTAGGAAGTTTATAGTTTTAGATGGTTATTTTCTTAAAGGTGTTTGTAAAGGGCAACTGTTAGTTATTGTTAGAAAAGATGAAAATAAACAGATGCTGCCACTTGCTTGGGCAGTAGTTGAAAAAGAAAACACAAACACATAGAGTTGGTTTGTTAGGTGCATAGGGGATGAACTAGGACTTGAAAAAGGAGAAGGTCTCATATTAGTTACAGATATACAGAAGGTATGTATACTGTATTATGTGTAATTTTTTTTCTAGTTTAGCCAAGTAAATGTAATTTTGTACTAACTTTACCTTGTTTTATTGCATGTTTTGATTGTAGGGACTGTTTAATGCAGTTGAGCAGGTGTTACCTCAATTTGAGCATAGAAGATGTGTAAGGCATATATTAGCTAATTGGGCTAATGAATGGAGAGGTCTTCAAAAAAGATAATAATTTTAGAGGATAGCCAAAGGTACATTTGAGTCTCAATTGAGGAAAAACATACAAAAGATGAAGTTGCTTGGTCCTGCAAAAATGATTGATGACTTAATGTACTTCAACATTAATTACTGGTGCAAGCTCTACTTCAACACTGAAGTAAAATGTGATTCTATGGATAATAATATGTCTGAGTGTTTGAATTCATGGATCTTACCATCTAGGCACAAGACCATCATCACTATGCTTGAAGAAATCAGAGTAAAGATGATGACAAGAATAGGCACTTTAAGGGAGTTTCCAAGTACTTAGAAGTCCAATTACTCTCCAATGTGTTTGAAGGTTTTAGAGGAAAACATCAACAGGTCTATGGATTGTACCATTCAGTTTAATGGAATTGCTGATTTTGAATTGAAAGAAGGACTTTGTCAACACAAAGTTAATATTATCAAGAAGACTTGTAGTTGTAGGGTGTGGCAGTTAAATGGCATACCATGTGCACATGGTGTGGCTGCAATATTGTTCAAAAAGTACCTTTTGTATGAATATATTGACAGCTGCTACAGCAAGGAAACATATTTGCAAACTTATGCCAATGTTCTTGAACCACTTACAAATATGGAAATATGGTCAATTTCTTCAAACATTGTTGTTGCACCACCTGAAATCACAACCCTACTTGGCAGGCCACCTAAGATTAGGAGGAAGGAAGTTGGGGAAATAAAGAAGTCAGGAAAATTGCCTAGAACTAGACTAGCAATGACATGTAGTGTGTGTCATGTTAGAGGCTATAACAAAAGGGGGTGTCCTCACAGAGTACCATCAGCAGAACTAACTGCACCATCAGTAGCAATAACTACTGGTTCAGGCAGGGGAAGAGGTAGACCAAAAGTAATTTTTTCACTTGAATTCATTATGTTATAACAATATTCTAATTGTTTAACATTCTTTTTGATATGTAGAAAACTCCAACAGAAGCAACTAATGCAGCTCCTCAAGGAAATAAAGATGGTTCAGGCAAGGGAAGAGGTAGACCAAAGGTAATTTTTTCACATGAATTCATTATGTTATAACAGTAGTTTAATTGTTAACATTCTTTTTTTATATGTAGAAAACTCCACCAGAAGCACCTCATGCTACTCCTTAAGGAAAAAGTAATGGTTCAGGCAGGGGATGAGACAGACCAAAGGTATATTATGCTTGAATTTAGTTCTAATTTGCTCAATTCATAACATTTCTTTTATATTTATACAAAACATCATCAGAAGCCATTACTGAATCTCTACAAGAAAAAAAAAAGAAGGAGACCCAAAAGAACAAATTCAGTAGGTGCTACTGCAACTCCTCTACCTACAACACCTCCAGTACCTACTATTTTTCCAGCATCCTCTTCTGCACCTCCTGATTTTTGTGCATCATCTTCAATAGATGGAACTACAAAAATAGGAATGGGTAGTGGTAGGGGAAACACACCTCCATTCAAAAGGCAAGAAGTAGTAGGAATAAGTGTGTTTCAAACTAAAAATGGCTTTAAAGTCTTTAATGTAAGTCTGTTACTTTGTTGTATCATGTGTAAATTATGAGTCATTGATATATGTTGATTCTTAAATTTTTTTTATCCTTCCTTGTAGCCTAGAATCCCTAGCAATAAAATATACTCTACTAGTCAAGCATAGGTGGCAAGATCAGCTGATGTAACTGGTGACATTGGTTATACACCAACTAGTACCAGTAAATTAAAATGGAATGGAAAATCAACAATATCAACAAGAAAACTACAAGAACTTTAAGAGAATAGAAGAAAGAAGAAAGTGGGAAGTAGTTCAAACCATCCAAGTCAAAATACCACTTCTTCACAGTCCAAGATGCCATGGAAATTGTAGTAATGTTGATGTATTTTAAGCACTGTTTTAAGTTAGTCCAGTTGACATGAAAATAATTTTATTTTGGTGTTGGAAAACATTTTAAGCACTGTATTTTGTCGATGAATGTTGCCTAATGGTTAGACATTATGAATGTGAATTTATTTTTGTATGAATGATTGTGTGTGAAGTTGGAATATTTTGTTGATGAATATTGTCATAGCATAAGCACAGTGCTTTGACTAAACAACAATATCATTATCCCATTTTGTACGTATAAACAATAACATGACAGCATCACAAGACATAACTTGGCAAGTGTAAACAATAATATTGCACCAACACAAGACACAACAACTGTAAACAATAACATAGCAGCAATACAGGACACAATTTAATAAGTGTAAACAACAACATAGCAGCAGCACAAGACACGATTTTGTAAGCGCAAACAATAACATAGCAGCAGCACAACAAACATCTGAAGTACGACTAGGCAAAAACAAACATACGAAGTTTGACTAGGTAAAAGACACCACAACATAACATAATCTGGTATATTTAGAGAGAAGTATACAAAATTTACACCATGGTAGATCAAATCTAGCAACTACTTTCAGTTCATTTATTGCTGATGAGCATAGCAGCAACAACAATCAAAATACATAAAAATATCTTCCTATTGAACTACATCATCTCCATCTTCTGTTGAGCCGCTTCTCCCACGTCAAGTTATCAATTTGGACCTGTTTAAGCCATAAGTCTTCTTCCAACTCATTGATTTTATTCACCAATCTTGGAATGATAAAATTTGATCTTGGATCCACTTTTTCTTTGTCCCTCCATAGAAAAAAATTATATTTTTGAGACTAAAAATTTATATTCGAAATCAGCACATTAATATAATTTGAATATAAATTGACAACAAAATACAATGCAAAATACATACACCATAGTAGGGGCAAGACCAAAATCTTCTTTGCGGATTTGACTTCGACCATGAAGTTTGCAAGTCAAGCAAAATACCATGTTTGCATCTCATAACAGCATTGAGCATTGGGTCTGATTCATCCATACAAAGCTTATTCAATTTTGAATTTGTCATTTCATGAATTCCGATAAAATCGATCATCAAGTTACAAACCCTAAATTAAGACTTGAACCAAATTACAAAACAAAACTCCTAGAATTCCAGTAGAAATTGGGATTAAAAGCTAAAACGTGGGCTAAAGAAAAAAATAAAAAAATAAAGGAAGATGAACGCAAATGGTGGACAAGGAGATGATTTATATAAAGAAGAGGAAAAAAACCGTTGGAAGGGAGAGAGAGTCATTTTTCATGGTTTATTTCACCAAAAAATCAATTAATGACGTGTATTATACACGTGGAAGGCTAAAATCTTACTTTTGGAGTGGTTGGGACTAAACCAACTCGCTTAGAGGGGGATGTTCTCACCTTCCTTGCCAGCTCAGCATTCAGGGGGGGTAATAAATACATGAAAAATAGATCAGGGGGTAATATGACTCTCGTGAAAATTAAGCGTTTAGTTGGGATTTGGGGCAAAGGTTGGAGGGTCTTTTGGCCATTTTCTGTATTACTATCTAATAAGAGGCAAAAGGCAAGAGAAGCAGACAACTCTCCGTCAACATATCTGCATCTCCTGACTGCTTCATCAGCTGCTTCTTTCATGATTTTAATTATGTGATCTCTAATTTATTATTATAAGTTATTTATGTATTAATTACTATTAATATTTAATAAAAAAAAGTAAAATAGATATTTATCATCCTGCCTGCTTCATAAGTTGCTTTCTCCGTGATTTTATTATATCATCTCTAATTAATTATTATAAGTTATTTTGCTATCTAATAAGAGACAAAAGGCAGGAGAAGCAGACAGTTTTGCGTCAATATGCCCGCTTCTCTTGCCTGCTTCATCAGTTACTTCTTCCGTGATTTTAATTATGTGATCTCTAATTAATTATTATAAGTTATTTATGTAGTAAAAAATTAACAATATTTAATTAAAAAAGGTGAAATAGATATTTATGATTCCGTCTGCTTCATAAGATGCTTCCTCCGTAATTTTATTATATCATCTCTAATTAATTATTATAAGTTATTTATGTATTAGAAAATTAATAATATTTAATAAAAAGGTAAAATGGATATTTATGACATGTCTGCTTCAGCTGCTTCACCCAGGTATTTTTGTATAATAATTTTATTGTATCACTTTTAATTAGACATGTCTGCTTTGTTGTTTCAATTGTGATTTTACTATGTCACTTCTAATTAATTATTATGACCGTTTAAAAATTTTCACAAGTATTTTATAGTAATTTTTTTGTATCGCTTCTAATTAGTTGTTGTGAGTCATTAAGACATGTGTGCTTCGTTGCTTCAAGCGTAGCATTAGTATATCACCCATAATTAATTATTATGATTATCTAAGCATTTAAAAAATTACATAAAGAGTATTATAAATTACAATAGTTAACAATTTAAAATATCTAAAAAAAAAATATATGTTGTATATTTTTAAAAAATACTATAAATCACAATAATAAAAATAAATTTTTAAAAAATATTTGTTGGGTCCGTGCCTTGCACGGGCTATTAATAACTAGTTTGTTATATTTTAAATTTTAATTGTGAAATTAACTTTATCCGTAGCACTTTCAAAGGGGTTTGGGCCACAGGTGATAAAAGAGTTTTAAAATGAGGTGTAGGTGACACAAGTCTTAATTATTAGTTGGAGGTGGCAATTACTTTATTATAGATTAAGAAAGTTGGAGAATTTTAAAAATAATCCACAAGTTTTTAAATTTACACTTTGATCCCAATGTTTACCTAAAATAACGGAAAACGGAGAGAAAAAAACATTTTTCTTTCTCTTCTCATCCATTGCTATTTTCTCTCTCTTAGGGATTTTTGTTGTTCGTTGTTTCTGCTGCTTTATTCATCATCTTATGCTTCATTATTATCATCTTCTACTTCATTATCATCTCCATCTTCTTCTTGTCGACTATTTATTGTTGTTGTTGTTGATACAGCGCTACTGCTGCTATCTGACCAATTTCTTAGGTCAAATTTTATTTACTACATCACTTTTCACTTTCGCATTACTTCATAGGTGACTTTGGTAAGTAAAATTATGATTTTTATTCGTATTTGTCATCTGGGTACACTTCTGTTTTTCAACAATGGATAGAACTCTGTTCATGAATCCAATATAAGTGCCCACAATTTAAACAGATCAATCATCTGGTGCATCAGATGAGTAATATATTGCATCAGAAGATTTATCTGTCGCATCAGACTGTTTATCTGTTGCATCAGAAGATTTATTTGTTGTATCAGACGAATTATCTGTTGCATCAGAATATTTATCTGTTGCACCAGACTAATTATTTGTTGTAACGAATGATTAATCTGTTTGAAACTACACAAATTAACCCCTGCCAGAAACCCAACAGATAACCAATATATTTCAACTCTTGCTATTACTACTGGATTCAATGTTATTCCTTACGTCCAATTACCCATCCCAAATTTCCTAATTTGATTTGTCATTTTACTTGTCTTTTTAATTAATCAAGAAAAGATTAAAAAAATTCTATGTTTTACCCTTTTCATTAATCACTTTTTCTTCAAATTAAAATGGGAACATCATTTAATAGGGAGACTATATGCCGACCGACGTTAAAAGCTTTCTCCTCTTATGAAATTTTGATTGAATAACAAACAATGGTTATTTCAAACACGTCTACTGTCCCACCAACTGATCAGTGGGTTATGGTAAACTAGACATGTCATTAATTATTTTCTTAATCAATGTGGCATCCTAATTTAGGACAGGTAATTTGAGACGGAGAAAGTACGAATTAAAACGTCAGAGCCTAGCAACAAACTAGTCATCTATTAAAATAGACTATTTATCTGTTGCATCAAACTTCTTATCTATTGCAACATATAAGTAGTCTATTTTGAACAACACATCAACCCCTGCTATAAACCCAATAGATAAATCTTGCTATTGCTACTGGATTCTAAATTATTCCTTTTTACATAGAATCGTCGACATATTTGTTGAGAAGATAATATACAGAATGAAAATTAAATATGGATTAAAACATCAAATATCAAATATAATTTTTTTTATTAAACAAAAACAAATAAAAATACATATAATAGACTAAAAGAAAAATAATAATCTAATTATAATTATTATTATTATTATCATTATCATCATCATTGCCAGCCGGCCAATCTTCAATCAGAAGTAGCAAGGCCCTCCTCAGCTTGCGTATTTCGTGGAGCATTCTTGCTCTAACTCCTCTCAGTTCCCATTATAGGTCACGGACTTCATTCCGAAGTTCATTCACGGCGTCTTGCAGAAAAATAATGTCCTACATTGGGTCAACCATAATCTTCTAGAGTGTAATATTAATGACGAGATACAATAAATAAATAAATAGACTGTAGTTGAATGAACAATTGAGTAATGAGGGACCTATTTATAGATGATTGAATTTGAATGAGAGGCAAAAAGGTGCGACTGTTCACCTCCATTCATTAATCACATTTTTGATTAAATTAAGAAAATCAATATTGTGATAAGTCATGACCTTCTAGATTATTATTATTAATTAGTGCTTTCCAAAAACTGTTTTTATTGAGTTGTGGCAACAGATTTTATATCTGTTGTATCAGATAACACATCTGTGACAACAGATATAACATCTGTTGCAACAAATATAAAATTTGTTACATTAGATAACCTATCTGTTGCAACATATAATCTAACTGTTCACCTTCATTTATTAATTATATTTTTTATTACTGTGAAAAGTAATGACTTAATCAAATTAAGAAATATTGTGATAAGTCATGACTTTTCAGATTATTATTATTAATTAGTTCTTTCCAAGAACTATTTTTATTGAGTTGTGACAACAGATTCTATATCGGTTGCATCTGATAAATCATCTATGACAACAGATATATCATCTGTTGCAACAGTAGTGAACTTATTGCATCAGATAATATATTTGTTGCAGCACATAATCTACTTTTTTCAAAAAAAAACTATCATCATATCATTAATCTCAATTTGCTGACTTTTTTATTTTATAAATTAAAAAATACACCTTTTCAAATTCTTTAATAAAATAATAACCATTTTTATTTTCTGGCAACAGATTGTGTATTTGTTGAATCTGATAAACCATCAGTTGCAATAGATATACCATTTGTAGCAACAAATAGACATTCTATGTTAATATCTTTTTTTATTTTTTCTAACAGCTGATACATCAGTCACAACGGATGAGGAATTTGTGTATCAGAAACACTGTTGAATGTATGTGTTTTGTTTTAGACAAAAAGTCACGACCTTCACCTTCTTTTTCTTAACAATCATCATATAAGTTAATAATTGATCCAATATTGTGACTTTTTTTACTATATAATAAATAATTTTAAAAAATAAATTCTAAAACAAAAATCGTGAAAAGTCACGATCAGATATTAAAATTAAATAACTGTTCTTTTACGGTTATAAATTGTGTTTATCATTTATTTTCTTATTATTTATTTATGAAATATTTTTCATATTAAATAATCAAAAAGTCATGTCTTTTTCACCCTCTCAATAACAACAATAACCCTTTTTTATTAATAACCGTCTGGTGCAACATATGATCAATCTATCGCATCAGATTAACCTCTGTTGACACAAATTGCTCAATCCCTACCACCACCCGTCGATATGCTGAGAACAAGGAATAAACAAAATAATTATTAAATACTAAATAAGAATTAAAAATTCAAAGTCAACCACCAAATGAAACATAGATTTTTGAATCCCTTGTGTAGATTCGATATACAAAAGGAGAAAAATACATACACTAAAATTAAAAACATTACCTAATTATTATTACTACTATTATTATCAATCAGACATTTTTCATCCGGCAGCCTTGCTCTGAAGTCAGCCAAATTTCTCTGGAGTTCATCAAGCTGCATTTGAATTTCACATAAGGACTCGATATGAATATTATTTTATGAAGCTAGATCATCCATATTTGTAAGGAGGGACCTATTTATAAATTATTGTATCTCGAAAAGAAAAGAAAATTACTTTAAAATAAATCTAAAAAATGAGTAATCTGTTGCAAAATATATTCTTTCTGTTAGATAACTTACAACATACTGTCAATCTTTCGCAACAGATCTATATATCTATTTGATTTCTCCAACAGATACGTCATATGTTGCAACAGGTTGATCATGTATTGTAACAAATGTCTCCAATTGTTTGACAATATAAACAGATGTGGTATCTGTTGCAACTAGCTAGTCACCTGTTTATTCAATTTAAGCCATAGATGGGCTAGGAAGAATAATGAAATACCCCGATCGTTTCTTAAGCCTAAATCTATCTTTTGAGTAAATATGGATGACTTCCAAATTGATTTTTGTTTATCTCATGTTGTATTTCCATAAATTCTACTTTCTATAATATGGAAAATTGGATAAGCTTTCCATCAACAAAAGATTCACCCGAATCGGACACCCAGTGAGGAAGTTAGAGCCATTTTGTAATTCCTCAAGACTCTAACCACTAGTGCAACCATGAATCAAGCTCTTGAGAAATAAATTATAGTGATTTGGTTGTTTTCTAATCAAGAATGGTGTGTATTAAGGCCTTAAAGATGTCCTAACAATTGGGTGAATCAAAACATTCCTTACCGATTGAATTCTTGGGAAGGATATTGGTATAGTCAACTTCAAATGAGAATATCTATCATTATACTTGAAATTTTTGAGCTCATGACCTATCAACATATATATAATTGAATTATTTTTCCAACAATACTAATTTTGCCAAAATACGATATCAAAGCAAAGAGTTATGCCCATTTTACTCCAACATGGTCAAGCTGGAAAATGGTGACGATGGTTCTGACGGGCTGTCACGTTTCTGACGCCATTTCTGATGACGTCGTCACTTTCTGATGACATTTCTGACGACTTCGCCAGCCTTAGGTAGAAAATAAAAAATTTGACCCTTTTGTGATGACATTTCGTGACGGCCTATCACAGGTCTGACGGCCTATCACGGATGTCGTCAACCATTTTTTTCAGCAATTAAGGGGCATTTTTAAAAGGGTATTTTGGTCTTTCCCATCCATTTGACCCTCTATATATATCCAAGTAAAGAAGAAAACTTCATTCTTCTTCCATTTCATCAAGAATACCTGGGTTTCTCTCTAAAAAATCCAAACCAAATTTCCCAAGAACATCAAGAATCCAACCATAGATTTTATAAATTGGTCCAAGATTCAAGGTACCCAAGTCAAAAGCATCAAGAACCCTAACTCAAGAAGTGGAAAAGGAGTCTATAACAAGTTTCTTCATTCAAATCCATAATCAAGGTATGTGGGGTTTGAACAAGAACACTTCTTTCGTTCTTGTGCTCAAAGATTTAATTTCTATTATTGAAATCCATGATTTTGCAAAGTGGGTTTACACCCAAATTACTTTATTAATGATTTATGATATTTGAACTATTCAAGATCGATACACATGACTATTTCATCATTTTATTTCTTAAATTGAGAACTTATGCCATGAGTTGAATATTATTATTATGAGTTGATGATTTCTGAATGATTTGAGATATGAATCATGATTTAAGCTTTTCTATGAGAATTTTTATTATTGAATATATATATATATATATATATATATATTCATATTTGAGCTTGAGAGTCAAGAATGAGTTCTATGATGTTTTCTTGAAGTTTTTGATACATGATTATTTTACAACTTCCAAATTATAACTTGATATTTAATATTGTGAATTTCATGTTCTACCATGAGTTGGTATTTCAAGTGCTTTCAAGACATGTGTCAAGCTTTAAGCTTCCTTATGACAAATTGGATTATTGAGTATATTGATTCATAAGATTGAGTTGTTATAACGAGTCTTGATATTTTCTCAAAGTTATTGATGTTGCCATGACTAAATGAATTGATACATCTTGATATTGAGAAAGATTGTTTGATTTTGAGTCGAGTTAGGAATCTACCGTTGTATATGATTTACTGATGAGATATATATTTATGTTTTGGTCTTTATAATGGACCCACAAATTGATATTTATTAAGGTGAATTTCCTAATGCGTTCAGAGCTGAGTCTGGGAGGGGTATTTAGCACCAAGAAAGAAATGTGGTATTTTCTCAAAACTACGTGCCACCATAGGATTGATATTGATGATTGTGGGGCAGAGGCCGAATATGGGATTGTGATTGAGAAATTGAGGTTGTACTCCTTGGCAAGAGTATGACAGCCCCGCCAATGTGGGGTTCTCTCTTTAGGAGGGCAAAATGTTGGACTCCATGCGGCTCACATGGTGTAGTTATGTCGGTTATAAGAAACTCTCAAGTCTATAAGATTTCAAGTTTCCTGAGTTATCGAGTCACTCTAAGTAATGATTTAAAGAGTTTGAGTTAAGTATAATGATTTATGAGATTTATAATGCTTGTATTACTATTGATGATTTACAAGGAATATATTTCAATTAATTAAAGCGAAGAAAGTTGTTATACAAGCATACTTAACTGAAATATATTCCTTGTAAATCATTTATGATATTATTTATAATTTACAAGGAATATATTTCAGTTGATCATTTATGATATTATTTATAATGTTGCATTGCACCCCCACATACTCAGTACATTCCTTAAAGTACTGACCCTCATATATTTCTATATGATACAGTGCCTTATAATGTAGGTACAAGTTATAACGCAGATACCTCATTCAATCAGTTCGCAGCTTCCAGTCAGCAGGTGATGAGTCCTTTTGATTCGAGGGCATGAGTCAGTTATACAGTTCGAGAAGTGTTGTATATTTCCTACTTTAGTCGTATTGAGATTGGGTAGTTGGGAGTCATGACCCATCTATCTGAAGTCAGTAGCAGTAGAGGTTTCATAGACAATCAGTAGAAGTTGATGTATTCAATTTTAGTTTCATTTGTAAAAGTAGAGTTGTAATCTTGTAAAGTTCTTGTTTATATTGATCAGGTTCAGAGAAGTTCTATATTTTTGCTAACTTTATATAGATTTAAGCATTTTATCCAGTTGTTTATGAGTTATGCCAGTAGGAGGGTTAGCTTGGGGTCACTTTCTCCCCTAAGCACCGTGTGACGTCCCAGGACCCAAATTTTGGGGCGTTACAAATAAGGTGCGTACAGATAGATCCACTATCATATGTGTGGGAGTAAAGTATGTATTACTAATAAGGTCACCGGGACAACACACACAAAGTATAATATGTTTGTGAATGCAATTTTTAACCGATTAGGCACTGATCATTCAAATAAGATCCTACATTGTTCCGTTAAGTTTGATGGGTTCGAAATTGATAAGGTTGAGGACCTCATAAAGAAGGTGCAGATACCCTGTTACAAATTACTGACGGTTGTTGCTTGTGTTTAGGAGTGTCAAGTTTTGAGTAGGGAACAATATTTGTCGTCATTGCTGAGAACCAATAGCGATTGGACTTAAATTTAAGTGTGCAATAGACTCTGAGAACACCTTCGAAGCCTCACACTGCATCAAACAAGAACAGAAAACCAATAGAAATTCCCCTGGACCAAATTATATATGGTTGGGTTGCTCGCTCGGAGTGATGATGATATGCCAGAAGGTGCGGTAGGAGAATGACTTTGAGAAAAAATACGTGGTTGATGGAAGACTAGCTAATTGAAGAAGAGACATAGGGTAGAAAGTAACTTATAACAAATCTGGTCGATGGAATTATCTTAAAAGATGCAAAATCTAAATCAAATGCAAATATGAAAATGTATCAGGTAATGTAATTTCGTCTGTTGTCTCTCTGAAAGAAAAATAATGTAGATGGACAGTTTGCTAGGGAGCTGCGTGATCGAAAATATAACCTAGATAGAAAATAGGAGAATACCAACAAAGCAGCCTCATGGGCATCGAGGGTTGAAATGATATACAGCAAGTCTAGAAAACTTACACCAACAGAAATTGCAGTTAAAATGAGGAATCTAAGCGAAGGCAGCAGTTTTTGAATTTTAAATTTCATCTCATGCCTTTTTGTTTGTGTTTTCGATCAGGTCCACTGCCGTTGACCTGATTGGAACCACAAATGAGATTGAAGGACAAATAGAGTATCATTACTTCCTTAGTAATATGAATTAATTAATTGTGTTTTCTTGCCTTAGCATGCTTTCAACATTCCTTGGAGAAGAACAGATGTTTGTTATTGTATGTGAATCCCGATAATTTTCAAGCTTGCCTCCAACTTGCTGATTCTGTATTCAAGCTAGTCACTGCCGTCTTCGAAGTTGGTCAAGAGTTCCTCATCTCTTGTGAGCTCGATCAAGAACACTACCTTCAAAGTTGTGGCATTCTAGAATCCCTTTAGAATACTTTATTTTTGAAGCCTTAAAGGATACATGAAGGGTCGTAGTGTTTGTTTTAGGTCAAAATGTGTTGATGCACGTTGAAGATATGGTCCCAACAGTTGAACAACACACTTTTATCAAGCGTTGCTCCATGCATCTTGCTCCACCAATTTGATATATTAATAAGCAAGGAGTTACATTGCGTGTGATGTAAACCGACTCTACCAAGCCTTTCAAATGTTACATAACTCCAAGATCATTACCCTATCAAAAAATATGGTCGAGTTAGTGCACAAATAAAACAAGCTCAATCTCTCAGCCTTCTGCTGATCACTCTTCTCCAATATAGATGACAAGATATCTGCTATGCAAAAGTCTACACTGTATCCAGACATGCTTGCCAGGGAGCAATTCTTTAGAAGGCATCAATAAATATATTCTGAAAAATTTCTCCTTGGCAAGCATGTCTTGCAACGATGTAGACTTTTGCATAGTAGATATCTTGTCATCTATATTAGAGAAGAGCGATCAGTAGAAAGGCTGAGAGATTAATCTCGTTTGATTTGTGCACTAACTCGGTTATATTTTTTGATAGGATAATGAGCTTGGAGTTACGTAACGTTTGATAGGCTTGGTAGAGTCGGTTTAGATCATACGCTATGTAACTCTATGATGATTTATTTAATGAATTAGTTGAGCAAGATGCATTGAGCAACGCTCAATAAAAGTGTGTTGTTCAACTGTTGGGACCACATCTTCAACGTGCATCAACACAGTTTGACCTAAAACAAACACTACGACCCTCCATGTATCCTTTAAGGCTTTTGAATAAAGTATTCTGAAGGACACCTAAATATCCATAACTTTAAAGGTGGTGTCCCTGATCGAGCACACAAAAGATGAGGAACTCTTTAACAACTTCGAAGACAGCAATGACCAATTTGAATACAGAATCAGCAAACTGGAGGCAAGCTTAAAAATTATCGGGATTCATATACTACAACAAGCATCTGATCTTCTCCAAGGAATGTTGAAAGCATGCTAAGGCAAGAAAATACAATCAATTATAACTATATTTCTAAGGAAACAGTGATACTCAATTTCCTTTCAATCTTGTTTGTGGTTTCTATCAGGTCAACGACAGTGGACCTGATCGAAAACACAAACAAGAAGGCATGGGATAAAATTTAAAATTCTAAAATTGCCGCCTTCGCTTAGATTCCTTAATTTAACTGCAGTTCTTGTTGGCGTAAGTTTTCTAGACTTGTTGTACATCATTTCAACCCTCGATGCCCGTGAGGCTGCTTTGTTGGTCTTTTCCTATTTCCTATCTAGGTGATAATTCCTACGACGTAGCTCCCTAGCAAAGTGTCCATCTATATTATTTTTCTTTCAGAGAGACAACAGACGAAATTACATTACCGGATACACTTTCATATTTGCACTTGATTCAGATTTCACATCTTTTAATATAATTCCATCGACCAAATTCGCTAGAAGTTACTTTCTACCCTATGTCTCTTCTTCATATAGCTTTCAGATGATATAGTCTTCCATCAATCACCCATTTTCCCTCGAAGGCATTCTCCTACCGCATCTTATGACGTATAATCATCACCCCGAGCGAGCAACCCAACCATATAAATTTGGGCTAGGGCAATAACTATATTAGTTTTTTGTTCTTATTAGATGCAGTGCTAAGCTTCGAAGGCCCTCTAAGGGTCGAATGCACCCTAAAATTTAGTCCAATCGCTATTGAATCTCTTTACAATGATACTAAAACTAGATCTCTTCATAATGCTTGACAAATAAACATGAGCAACAACCGACATTAAATCTTAACAGGGTATTACAACCATATTCATGGTCCCTTAGCCTTATCAGTTTGGACCTACCAAACTTAACTGTAAAACTGCAGACATCTTGTTTGAATGATCTATGACTAATCACTAAAAATAGCATTCACAAAATCAGTGCACTCTATGTGTGTTTTCATAATAACATTATCAGTAATACATACCTCCCACATATGAAGTGGCTCCATCTGCATGCAACTTATTCCTCTGAACCCATCTTTACTGCAGCCTTTTGTGATGGTCCGACAAAAGTTGATCAACTATCAGTTCCTTATATCTACAAAAAAAGGAAAAAGATTGATGTCACAGAAAGAATATTATCCATATATTGCAACAGATGTAGAGTCTGTTGCATCAGATGTGGAGTCTGTTGCAACAGATATGGAGTCTGTTACAACAGATGTGGAGTCTGTTGCAACAGATGTGGAGTCTGATGGAATACATCAAACCAGCCTTTCTGGTGGTTTGATTTGTTCCAGTAGTTTTTTCCATCTGTTTCAACATCAACAATAACATAAACTACAAATAAAAAACATCAACAATAAAGAAACAATAATATTTATTCCAACAACATCATCAACAATAAAGAAGCAACATCCTCTGTTCTAGAACCATCAACAACACTACACCACAAGTTTCAACAACGCAAAATCCACCAACAGCATCAATAACTGCAACAACAATAAAGAAATAAATAAAATACATACAAAAAATAATACTGCAAATAAGGATTTTAAACTTTTCCCAACAAATGACTTTTTTTGCATATTGTAATATAAACTCTCGATTTGTTTATTCAACACTTGAAATTTTCTTCAATTTTTTTAATAAATATGATATGGGTAAATAGTAATTAAATAAAAAATAGATGTACATAACTTGCAAAGAAGAAGACGAGAATGAAAGAGCAATAATGAACCATACCTTAATGTCAAAAAAAGGATCAAAACAATAATTTTAGTCGAGGAAAGATATGGATCGGTTTAGATCTGAAAGACTCTTTATGAGAAGAGAAGAGCAAAGAGATAAAAAATGTTGTGATAACCCTAGAGAGGAGAGAAAGAAAAAAATGAGAGTTGAATAAAATAAATTGCAGCTGAAGGAAGAGAGATGAGATAATTTCTATCGATGTATAGTGTACATAGACGTGGGGGTTTTCAATATTCATTAATTAATATTCATTAATTTTATTAATAATTTGAGGGGCAGGAGGAAGACTAAGTCAAGTGACATTGAAAAGACAAGACAAGACTACTCAATAAACTCACTTTTGAGAAATCCAAGAAATATTTTTTACCACCTTTAGTAGTAAGTACTACTTGATATTATCTACTCGGACAGAAGCTTGCTTTAAAATTAAAAGAGAAAAAAATATTTTCAAACAGATATGTCATCTGTTGCAACATATATAAATATCTGTTTAGAAATCGGAATAACTCAGCCATCTGTTACAACAGATATCAATATCTGTTTAAAAATTCTAACAGCTCAGTCATCTATGACAACAGATGAAAATGTCCACTTGATAATTAATTAAATCAGATATGTCATTTGTTACAACAGATATAAATATCTATTTTAAAATTTCTAACAGCTCAGTCATCTGTCATAACAGATGGAAATATCTATTTGATAATTAAATTAGATATGTCATCTATTGTAACAGATATGAATATCTGTTTGAAAATTTTTAACAGCTCAGTCGTTTGTTGCAACAAATTTCATTGTAATTGATTTGGGTGGAACTAGGGATAAATTAACGAGCTCACAGGGTCAACTACAAATCCAATCGAGTCTTTGCAATTGCATGGCATTGGTATTGCGTTCATCCCGACCCGAGTCATCGATCCATCACTCTGAGTTGAAATGAGTTCTTATCAACTCATTATTAGGATAGTGATAGTACCTAAGTTGATTTAGGTAGAACTAGGGATGAATTAATGAGCTCACAGGGCCAGCTATAAATCCAATCAAGTCTTTGCCTGCCATTGCATGGTATTGGCATTGTGTTCATCCTGACTCGAGTCGTCAATCAACCACTCTGAGTTGAAATGAGTTCTCATCAACTCAATGTTAGGATAGTGATAGTACCTAAGTTAATTTAGGTGGAACTAGGGATGAATGAATGAGCACACAGGGTTAACTAAAAATTCAATCGAGTCTTTGCAGTTGCATGGCATTGGTATTGTATTTATCCCCACCTGAGTCATCGATCGATCACTCTAAGTTGAAATAATTTCTCATTAACTCAATGTTAGGATAGTGATAATATATAAGCTGATTTAGATGGAACTAGGGATGAATGAATGAGCTCACAGGGTGAACTACAAATCTAATCTGGTCTTTGCAATTGTATGGTGTTGGTATTGCGTTCATCCCAACCTGAGTCATCGATCGATCACTCTGAGTTGAAATGAGTTCTCATCAACTCAATGTTAGGATAGTGATAGTACCTAAGTTGATTTAGGTGGAACTAGGGATGAATGAATGAGCTCACAGGGTCAACAACAAGTCCAATCGAGTCTTTGCAATTGCATGGCGTTGGTATAACGTTCATTCCGATTCGAGTCATCGATCGATCACTCGAAGTTGAAATGATTTCTAATCAACTCAATATTTTAAAAACTATATCTTTTAAAAATTTTAAAATTCATTAATATCAATTCAAACAAAATTAGCAATTTCAAAACTTATCATTCTTTTCCAAAATTGTAAATCAACCCATACAAATCATCCATTTGCATGAAAAACTTTTTATTTCAAATCTAAAGTTCTCGCTCTTCTCTCTCTCTCTCTCTTGGGGTCTCCTCTGTCTCTCAATAATACAAATAATAACTACTCAACATATTGCTCAACCCTTCAAAACAGGTCGATTTTCTTTCCATTTACGACACATATAGTTATTTTTTTGACTTCATTCCCACTTGTATTCGTCGTTTTCTGTCTTCGCAGGTAACAGAGTTCGAGAAGAGTCTACATTTATTCTTTATTCTAAAAAAATAGGGCTTTTTAGTTAATGATGATAAAGAAGACTTTTAGTTGTATTATCTTTGATAATGGATTAACAATTTTCAGTTTTGATGGTTAAAAAGTAGGAAGCACCTGAGAAAACCCTAGTTTTCCTCTCAGTGTTTTGTTGAATGTCGTGGTATTGTTGGATGGTATTTGTGGTGTTGTTGGTGGTTGTTTATGGTGGTGTTTGTATTTGTATTTTTTTGCGGTAGTGTCGGTGGTCTTGTTGTTGATATTGGTGGCATTGGTGGTGGAATTGGTTGTGGTGGTGGTGGTCCATCTGTTGCAACAGGTGGAAGATCTGTTGGGAGATATTAAATAGGTCTTCAAATAGATTCCCCATCTCTTCCAGCTGATGGGTTATCCATTGAAGTTTTTTTTATAATGTGGTGTAGAATAATTTATTGAAATTTATCCATCTGTTGCAACAGGTGGAATATATGTTGGGAGATATTAAATAGGTCTTCGAACAGATTCGGATTCCCCATCTGCTCCAACTGGTGGGTTGTCCATTGGAGTAATTTTTTTTTGTTATGTGGCATAGAATAATTTATTAAAATTTATCCCATCTTTTTAAAAAAATTATGCAGACATCAAATGCAATGTTTTTTTTGTTTTTCTATTGTTTGTAGTTAAACGATGTCTCCTAAAAGAAAAGAAACTGAAAGTGGATCAACTTCTGACCACCCAACAAAAAAAGCTAGACTACAGATAGATTCGAAGAACTTCCAGAACAATCTCAGTCAGGGCAAAATAAAGTTGAGGAAAGTGATGACTCCTTCTCACAAATGGAGCGTGAAATAACATCGAAATCCCAGTATAATTTTGTCAAAACTATTAGTATCATCGGGTTTCGAGTTGCGATGCTGATGAGTAACCCTAACATAGTATTTCGTGATGTTGTACTTAAATATCAGTTGGGTAAACCTTTTAACGAACTTAAGAGTATTATGAAGAAGAAAAACACAGATGGACATTTTAAGAAGAGCTACTTTGCATACTTTCTTGAGTTGTTTGGGGGCCGCCCTCTCCATTTCCCAATGATCATGGTATATGGCCTTCTCAAGTGTAGGATCAAGTATGCAGGGGATGATAGAGGATCGAAGAAGGCCAAAAAAAAGATAGATGAAGTCTGAATCAACTACTGTGGCATGCCAGTTTGTTTTAGATTAAAAGGGTTTGTCATAGTGATGGGCTTGAGATGCGATCGTCCAGAAGAACCTCTCAACAAGAAAACACCCCATAAAGGGTCCAACAAATGCAAGGTAAAAATAGATGGGTTGTTGGGCATTGTTGGACCTAGATACAGAGTGGAGGATTTGATGGCGGATCTCAAGAATAAAGGCATACCAAAGCACTACAGGAGAAATTGTGCTTAGTTTGGTTTGTCCATTCCATTTTATTGACAAGAGACGTTAGGAAAGTCATAGAACATGATTTGTTGGCACTTGATAATGATTTTGGGAAATTCAATGATTATCTCTGGGGATACGACAACTACTACTTGACTATCAAATATTTACTACTTGACTATCAAATATTTACTGAAAAAGCTAAAGCCAAAGACGACCATATTATACAGCTTTCCTTGGGCTTACATGGTAAAATTGATCACTATTTTTACTCATTTATTAATTTATATTGAATATAGTTATGACTTTTTTTTTCTTTCTTCCTATTTACAATGTTTAGGCTTGGGCATGTGAAACCATTCCTCCCCTCCGAAAATATTTCAAGGATTACCGGAATAAGGTTTCTTATTCAAGGATCCTTAGGTGGTTGGCTGCAGCAGAGAGCAACAAAAAAAATATTAACGAGGCTGATCTCTTTAACCCTCCAGATGATGCAGTACATCTTTTTTCAACTAAAATAATTTGCCTCAAAGAAAGATATTACAACAGATGTTCCATCTGTTACGACAGAAGGGTCGTTTGTTGTAATAAATTACCCATCAGCTGCAACTGGTGGAACAGATGGGTAATTTATTGTGGCAGACGATCCATATTTCGCAACAGATTAACCATCTGCTGCTCTGTTTCTCTGAACCCTACTCAACATATTACCCATCTACTACAAATTATGCAACAGATAGGCAATCTGATACAACATATTATCAATCTATTTCAACATACAGATAAGCTATTGTGGTAGCTAGATCATCTGTTGCATAAGTTGGTTGTGTTAACATCCATGTAACTCGAGCCCCATGTAACCCAACTGACTGTAAATTATTATTATTTTATTTAAATTCCTTCTGTCTTTTTTTATAGGTTGTGCATTCTTAGATCGTACCTGTAACGCCCCGAAAATGGGTCCCGGAGCATCACACGGTGCTTGAGGCTACGAGCAGTCCCAAGCTAACCCTTTGAGCCATTTTCATTCAGTTCAACACGAATCTACGGGGTTTCCATAAATAACCCTCAAATATCAACAGAGTAATCATCATCCAAGAATAAAAGAATTTCAGAAAGATAGCAAAATATGACTCATTAGTCAACTCCCAACATCTATACTAGTCTGACAAGCCTCTAAGAAAATCAATGAACCCAGCGAGCCATTAAGACATGCCCCAACTGACTCATACTCAGTTATCAAATGTAAACAATTTCGTGAAACCAACATCAGACATCACGTCCTTGGAACATGAGGACTCACCCCAATAGAGGATGTAGAACAGCGTGCCCAAAGAATCACTGTCGAACCTGAAACTGAGCACCTGAACCTATATTCCGAGAAAATGCAGCCCACATCCAAAGATATGGGTCAGTACCATGGAAAGGAACCGAGTATATGGGGGTGTATGCAGTTTTATAAACATCATCATCATAAATATTTATAAGAAATATACAGGATGTATGAAAGACTCACATAGCCGAAGAAAATCATCATAATCATGAGAGGATGAAATAAGTATAATAATACATTTGAGTCTTCATATAATTTGTCAATCACTTTCAGTTCATCAAGAATATCAATTCTCATAATGTAAATATCATTTAAATCTTTAGAAAGAATAACTTTCACAATTCCACTTTCAAATCACTTCACCATTCACCATAGACACAAGGAAACACACACACGCTAGAAGATCCTATAACCGACATAAACCATGTGAGCTACATGGAGTCCAACATACAATCCACGTTGGGGAGAGTCATCCTATCCTTGCCATCAGAGTAGGACTATCGATATCAAATCCACACAAACTAGTGATCACTATATAAATCAACCTCAGGCTCACTCCTACGGGGGCACGTAGTTCTAGGAAAGTAAGGTCGCTTTATACCTCCCACTCGGTGATAAAGATTTCTCTTGGACTTAGCTCAGATCATTTCAAAGACAATCCACAACAAAATAATTTCAGTAATATATAAATATACATCGGGAGCCATCATGCTTCCCATCTACCAAAATCAACCATGTTATAGATTTCTTTCACACTCGAGTTCAAAACAACTCCATTATGAACAAAGGTCAAATCATTCAAAATATCTCAAATATTCAACATCAACGTGCTTTTAACACACACTTTCTCAAAAAAATACAATTTCCAATGGGGATTCATGAATCAAATATCAAAATTATGATAAATATTATTTAAGATTCATGCTTTATATCTCCACACATGTAAATTCATCTTTCAAAATCATAAATATCAAGATTTCATAATAATCATCATAAGATATGGGTTCATGCCTCAAATTCGTAAAAGTCAAATAAACATCATGCCTTTGTAAAGAAAATTAATTTTGGGCACAAGAACGAAAGAGAGTTCTTGTTGAAAAATCCCACATACCTTGAATGATGAACTTTAGATCGATACTCATTTTTGAGATGTTAATCGTTCCTTTGAATGATGGTTCTTGGAGTTCTTGAACTAGGAACTTGGAATCTTGATAAATTTGCAGAATTAATGGTGAACTTTGGAGGTTCTTGAAGTTCTTGAACTAGGAACTTGGAATCTTGAATAAATTTGCAGAATTAATGGTGAACTTTAGAGGTTCTTGAAGTTGGATGTAGGAGCTTAAGATTTTCTTTTTGAGGGAATTTAATGAAATATGACATATAATGCTTCTAATAGGCTTTAATATAGGGTTTTGACGGATTTTGGGTGAAGGGGAATGACCAAAACGCCCTTAAAAATCAAATAATTCTCGAATCTGTCCATTGGTGGACTGTTGTAATAGTCTAAAGTAGATCAACCATAAAGTTTTACTCCGATATCTAAATTGGATGAAACTAATTTCATTAGAAAGAGGACTCTCATATCTTTTCTTTGATATATAGTATCTCACCCAGATCATTGTGTATGAGAAGTTATGATCGTTTGAAGTTGACCTAAAAATTCACTTTTGATAGGCTAAAATAGATCGACCATAACGTTTTGCTTCGATACACAAATTGGATGGAACTAATTTCATTGGAAAAAGGACTCGCAGAGCTTTCCGTTGATATATAGTAGATCACCCAGATCATTATGTACATGGAGTTATGATCATTTAAAGTTGGAGCAAAAATACGCCAGACCTCAGTACTATTTCTTGCACGTTTTATGTTCACTACTATTCATGGTTCGTTTGGAATATTCATAACTCGTCGCTCGAGTCTCCATTTTGGATGATCCACATATCATTGGAAAACTTATTCAATACTCTACATAATGGTGGGTTATAATCTAAGACATTCCACACGAAAAAATTATAATTCATTCTAGAAGATAGAACCCAACACTTTTACGCATAAAATTTCAATGAAAAATTTCCTGGGGTATTGCAATACCTACCATTGATGAGCTGGGGATGATTTTTTTTCTTACTCTGGGTCTTGTTGATACAAAAGAAGACCTAACAGTGGAGTTAATAAAGAAAGAATTGTCTTGAGTAACATCCACAAGAAGAGCAGTTATGCAAGGTCAGCCTAATGTTGAAGCTCTTCATGACCAACCTCAAACTGCAATAGATCCAGGTGTTTCTTATAGAGGGTGTTGCTGGTGGAGTTGTTTGTAATGGTGGCAGCCATCCTGCTGCTGCTGTCAATCGTGATTATAAGTATGTTGGTGCTCAGCAAAAAATAAATATGTTTGAAAACACTCCTTGCATAGGTCCTCCCTCTCACCCCTACAACGATCCCTCCCACCTTTACAGTGGTCCCTCTCACCCCTTCACACCCTCATATTCTTATTATAAATGCAAAGATTGTAAGGACAAAAAGAATAAACTCCTTGAAAAGGTAGAGGCATTACTAAAGTTGCCAAGGAATTGAAATTTGGGAGGGGTGTCATACCATCTAATGAGGTAAGAGATCCATGCACTCCTACAGTGGAGGTTAGGAGGAAGAAAAGAAAAATTAGACAAATTATCTCCATTCTGAAATCAGTAAAAATTGCAACTCGTCCCGCTCCAAGAGTTGTTGAAGTTCAAGGGCCGCAGAAGAAGGTGGACATATTTGCGGTGCTTGGCAAGGAGAAGAAGAAGGAACTGAAAGAATTCATCAAGATGAAGGTTCAAAAAGAATACACCATGAATTCATTTGCCGCCAAAGACTTCTCGAATATGACAAATATGCGCGTGTGGTACGAGGACAAGGTAACTTTAATTTTGCTAACCTAGCCTTCCAATCTACTCTATGAAGAAGAATCTACACTGTAGAAGTGTAATCTATTGCAACAACTTGGTATTCCTTTGCAACATAATACACATCTGTTGCATAAGTTGCGTTGGCTGGGTAATCTGTGAACTGATTCAGAGAACCCTCCGCATCGAATTCTTTCAACTGTATTTTTATTCTTTACAATTACTAATCTATTTAAAAATTGTCTTCTTATGCCACAATATGTTGATGAAATTCTCTACCTCATGAGGGGCAGGCAATTAGCGTACCCAGATGCTTATAATGCTGCCGATAGGATAATAGACCTCAACTTCTACAATAATTTCAAGGATAGGTATGTTAAACTCTGTAAAATAGCTGATTCCAGTGGCCCAGGATTTGATCAGTTCATTTCTATATTCCAATAGGATGAAGAAGCGATTAAATATGTTAGAGAAAAGGGGCCATATCAACACGACAAGAGCTGGACCAAGGCAAAGAGAATCCTTGCAGTCATGAATGTGGATATCACACATTTTCTTACTGTTGAGATACTACTATACGAGGGAAAAATTAAGGTTTATGACTGCAACTTACTTGTCTTCAGCGAGAAGATATTTTTAACCTACATGCAGCCAATCTTGAAGTTATTGCCCAAGTTGTTGACGCAGAGTAAGTTGATGGATCATTTGCTGACTGAAGTCTTGGTGAAGGAATCATGGGATTTTGAAGGTCGAAATAAGAACATACATCTCCCAAGAAATACAATCGGTGCAGTGTGCGGGCCGTACTTGCTTGCATATATCGAGTGTTTGCTGGCTGGCACAAAAATGATCGGTGTGTGCGACACTGTTGTGGGAAAGATATAATCAGTCTAGGAATATAGGGTACTAACTAAATGGTTGGAGCCTTTGTATAAAAATAAACGTGTACAAAGACAAAGACAATCATGATAACAAATTTTCATTTCAAGCCAATTCACTTTACATGTAGTGGCAATAATTTTTATGTCTGGACAAATTGAATTTTTATAATGCAATAGATTTTATATCTGTCGTAACAGATATTGTGATAGATTGATTATCTGTTGGAATAGGCTGGTCATCTGTTGCGTTAATTTGTCTGTCGCAATAGATATATAATCTGTTGTAACATATAATCTATCTGTTGCAACTGATCGACAATCTATTGGAGCAAATCAAAAAAGTAGGAAGACCTGTTATATAATTTTCAGCAGATAACCTACGCATTTTATCTCATATTGCAATATATGTCTAAATCTGTCTGATAAGATATGTCGTCTGTTGTAGCAGATGTATTATCTGTTGTGATATTTGAATCTAGTACTCCATTTCAATTAACATATTCAAAACTAAAGATTAAATTATATTCATAGATAGCATAAAATAAATCAAAGCCTTTGGAAATTACATGAAATAACTCAACAAATAAATAAAATATAAAAAAAATCATTATGGGTACAAACGATCTACTCTTTAAATAAATCAACAAGTTAAACCAAGGAGGATAGGTTATTACATTGGCGGACTCATGCTATAAATATCTAATCAATATGGACAAGCTGTTCTTCATCCGGTGCTACGGAATTCAACTTTGGTCATCGTGGATCTTTAACGTTGGTTGCGTATGACTTCTAAGCTTTCGCTTCTCCATATTTCCATAAAAGAGCAGCATATATTTTGCGGAGTAATCCAGCATCAAGTCGATTTGGTACTTGTAATCTATCGCTCAAATATTTGGCGTAGGCGGCAACAAAAAGACCGCATCCGTACGTTATAAAAAAACAAATAATCCATATCTTGCAATTCATGCAAGTGTTGTGAAATTTATGAAATGAAACTAAATCATGACACCTAAACTTACAGGCTACCAATGGTTTATTGAGCAATTCCATCAACATATTGTACATCAAATAGATTAGCCATTTTATCCCGGTATGCTTCAATCGGCGACTAATCAGTATGAATCTTTTGATCAAAAAAGCCTCTCATATCAAGGTAAGTAGATAATATTTTGGCCAGCTTTTGTATCTCAGGCGATGTCCCAGAACGTCTCCTTCACGTCATCAAGTCATAAACTCAGATGCACCTCTCTTTTAGAACGACAACAGCCAACAACCAATGGAATTCATCACCACAATTGATTGGGATGTACACTTCGTCGACCAAATGCCAAGGTAAGCCAGCCAGAATACTAAAACCTTTGATGATGTTGATTAAGAATTTCTTATCTCGGGAAACTTTCGGTTGTTGTTGACAATACCTATCATAGGCATTGTTGATGTAAACTTTATACAAATAATTGTCTGTCGTGTTTTTGTATTGTTCTTTTGTTTGCAACTTGGCCTTCTTTCGAAGGTAGTAAAAATAACATCGATGTGCTGTACATATTATCAAACATTTTGGATTACGTGATGAAAAAATCAATATACAGATGCAATTAATTAAAGTATTAATTAATAGTAACATGTATGGCATTTAAACCTCATCATTCCAGCAAGTTTGGGGCTGTGACATCAATTAGAACCAATTCTTCATTCCGGAATGTGCAACAACAAAGTTGAACATATCAAAACCAAGACTCGATTCGTTCACTTTGTAGCGCTCGTGATTTTGTTTTCTACATGATGATTTATATGTGTTAATATCAGATTTTTACAACAAGAATTGTATAAATCAATATCTATAAAATTAATTTAGGTACCTGCCGACATGATGCTTTAACAGCCCATCGGTAATCTATTCTGAATAGTCATTGATGAACTGTGTTAGTTTTTTTGGAGCCTCATTCGAGATGTTGAACCCTTCAAATGGGTAATTCTTTCGTTCTCCCAAATTGACAGGCTCCACTTTTTCTTCTTCTTTGGAAGCAGTTGATGGATTATCAACTGTGATATTATGCTCTTTAACAGTAGCTTCTACTATGACATCCACCTGAAAAGCCAGAATTGTCAATGCTAAGTAGAGATATACAACAGATTATCCATTTGTTGCAATAGATAGTCTTATGTTGCATCAGAAGGATTATCTATTGGGATAAATTCAAATAGGTAAATCAGAGCAGTATGATAATTTCGAATAGATAACCTATCTGTTGCAACATAAGACTCATCTATTGAAATAGATAACGAATCTGATGCAACAGGTTAGACAACAGTTACAACAGATGTATATATCTGATTGATAATTTTCAGTAGATGTATCATCTGTTGAAACAGATATGTGCCTGCTTGTTTTTTGGAACAGATGATGTACATTCACCTTCTTCAGCTCATGTTGCTCTCCTGTGGCCCTTGCACACTGAACATCGGTGCAAGACAAAGACAGAGACATTGCAATCTTGCTTTTTTTATGCTTGATAATACCTTGAAAGTGTCTTTCCTTCTCCTCTTAGATGCCTTGATCTCTAGTAGAGTGTCTGGATGTGAAATCCTCATTAATGGAATGTCACCCCTCTTAGATGTTATTTCCTTTACAGAAGTAGTTAGTGCATTAATAGTATTAATCACTCTATCGTGTTTCGCCTTGCAGTCTTGACATTTGCATGCAGAACATTCGCTAGATATGGAAAAATCTGGAGAAAAATTTGTACAACTATAATGATCATAATCATAATGGCTTGTTGTTTCAAAAGTTGTAAGAGGAGCATCATTAGCCCTACCCTCCAAAATTATTTTTCTTGTGATGATTGTTGCTCCAAACAATTCCATTTTGATTTCATCAATGACCTTAGGGTCCGATAAAGTTTGCAAAGATTGTAAAGTAAGAAAAATAGCATCTTCAACTCTCGGTTGGTTGGAACAAGCCACAGATGGACAGTCAAAAATAAAATGGTACATATATTAAGAATGATGATAAAATTATTTACTCATTAATTAAAATAAAAACTTGATTAGAATTGAACTTACTGCTTCCTTGGGGGGGTTGAAAAGATCAAGAAATTTTACATTTTTATCGGTTTCGGCCGACAACTATCTTAGAATTCTTGGACATAAAACTTCTTCCTGGTAGTTCACGTGTTGTCTCAAATAAGGAATGACTTCAAATACCCAAGTCTATAATATAACACCAATAAATCAAAAGCATTACTGAATTAAAAAATGATGAATCATATCATGATAAAAGAAATATTTCCCATGAAGGCCCATGGAAAGCCATATAACAATAAATATTCGACAGTTATTTTGAAGCTTTTATTATCCCAAGGATAGTTGTTAAATGCCTTAAGATCCTCGAAGAGATTTATTAAATTGAGACTAATGTTGTTGTTAACGTCTCTCGCGCAAAGAACATTATGTACAAACCAAACCAAGCACAATGATTCTTGTACTTCTTTGAAAGTCCTTTACCTTTCAACGCTTCTATCGGATTTTTGTTTTTGAAGCTTGGACCAACAATGGACACCAGGTCATCATGATCACTCGACTTGCCTTTACCTTTTTTGGGTGTGCGGGGTACTTTTTTGGGGTTAGAGTAGGTATAACTTGAGAAGGAGAAGGAGGATAACATTTTAGTTCGGTAACTATGGCAAACTCCTTCCAACCAAAAAAAACAGGCATGCCACATTAATTTATCCTCACCTCATCCATCTTATCTTTATTTTCATACATAAACCTGAGCTTGAGAAGATCATATACTATTTTCATAAGGAAACGAGCATTGTTATCCTCCGGCAAATCAAGATATTGACCAAAGCAGTTTTCCCTGAAATAAGAATCCAATTTTTGTTCTTGAAGTATTTTTCTGAAGGTGTCAAAAGATTTTCCCAGAACTGACTTAACCACGAGATCACCCATTAAATCTGTGGCACCATCACACTGTATTCTCACAGGATAACGGTCAATGCTAAAGGTTTTGACCAACCCTTCGGCGGAAGGGCTATTAGTATTTGGATCATCTCTTTTGAAAGATTCCTCCTCCCTATGTTCATTATCTTCTGCTTCTGATTGAGATAACGCTTGTAAAATAAGCTCATAGAGTGGTGGATGTAGCTGAGCTACTACACTTGTTCCTTTACTTGAACTTGATTCAATTTTTTTCTTTTGGAAGCCATATTATCTTAAATTAATAGGAACATAACATAGATTATAATTGATTAATGCATAACGGTAATATAATAGTTCAAACAGACCACTAATCTTATAGACTAGGTATGTTATCTATTGCAATATATAACCGACCTGTTGCAATGGATGAGTAATCCGTGGAAACCATAAAAATAGATCACTAATCTATTGCACTTGGTATTTTATCTAATGCAACATATAATAGACCCATTGCAATGGATGAGTAATCCATGAAAACTATAAAAATAGATCACTAATCTGTTGCACCTGGTATTTTATATGATGCAACATATAAAAAACCCATTGCAACAGATAAGCAATCCATTGGAAACCATAAAAATAGATCACTAATCTATTGCATTAGGTATGTTATCTGTTGCAACATATAATCGATCTGTTGCAACGGATGAGTAAACCGTTGGAAAAAACAAAGACAGATCACTAATCTGTTGCACCAAGTAGTTTATCTGTTACAATATATAACCAACATATTACAACGGATGAGTTCATTGAGAACTATAAAAATAAATCACTAATATGTTGCACCAGGTAGTTTATCTGTTGCAACATATAACCAACATGTTGCAACGAATGAGTAATCCATTGAAAACCATAAAAACAGATCACTAATCTATTATACCAGGTATGTTATATGTTACAACATATAATCGACCTATTACAACGGATGAGTAAACCATTGAAAATAGTAAAATTAGATTACTAATCTGTTGCAAAATAAAGAGTAAACGATTGGAAAGAATAAAAATAGATCACTAATCAGTTATCTGTTGATCAATATTATTTAGATTTCTTCCAAAAAGAAGAGTCGTCTGTCACAACAGATGAATGATCTGTTATATTGTTCACCTGTTGCATCAAATTTTCATAGTTGTATCAGATTTTCATCTGTTACATCAGATGTTTCCATCTGTTGCATCAGATATATTAATCTATCACATCAGATATTTCATCTGTTACATCAGATATTTCATCTGTTGCAATACCATTTCTACCAAGACAAATAACAAATCAACCCAGGAACACCAACACATCACACACACACACATACTAAGAACATCAACTGTGATAAAAAATCACCAACAAATTTGAATCAGCAGTACAACAAGAAAAAAAAATGTCAGAAATTAGGATTTTATTCAATCCACATTTCAATACTAGAAGAGTAGTTGGCTCAAGTTCCTCTATTTCTTTATAATTTTTTACCTGTGAAAACGGAAATAGACGACGAAGAACTCAAAGTTGTTGTCGCTAGAGAAGTCTTCACATCAGATGTTTCATTTGTTACATCAGATATTTCATCTGTTGCAACATCATTTTTACCAAGACAAACCACAAATCAACCCAGAAATACCAGCACATCACACACACATACACACACTAAGAACATCAACTGTGACAAAAATCACCAACAAATTTGAGTCAACAGTACGACAACAAGAAGAAAAGATGCCAGAAATTAGGATTTTATTCAGTCCACATTTCAATACTAAAAGAGTAGTTGGCTGAAGTTCCTTTTTTCTTCATAATTTTTTACTTATAAAAAAATAAATAGGACGAAAAAGAACTCAAAGTTGTTGTCGCTGGAAAAGTATTCACGTTGAATGACGGTTGAAAGTTGAAAAGGAACTCGCCCGAATATTTGTCTCTAGAGGTTGAAGGAAGAAATTTTGCAGAACTGTTGGTTGGGAGATAGTAGAGAGAAGTAATCGAGAAAGAGAGAGTGGTTGATTTGGATTGAAGAGGGGTGTGGGTTAGGTTGATTTGTATTTTTTAAAAGATTATAAAGGTTTGAAAATATTAATCAAGTCCACAATTAACTTAATCAAGCTTCTTAATGATGTTTGACCCTTTAAGTTGGTTAATGTCACAAATCCTTCATTCAAGACTTAAAAGACACCTTTCCTTCAATTTTCTCCACTTTCAATCATATGTATCCACCTAGTTGGAAGTATCTTATGAGATTCTAAATGATTTTTACACTTTGAATGACAAATGATACTAGTTGTAAAACTAATATCTTATAGTGTACGCGAATCCACAACTGAATTTCATTAAACTATAGATAATCACTTGTTTTTTACTTTCTTTTGGTCCGATTGAGCAAGAAATTTATTTGTTTACCTTTGGGGTGATTTATCATATCATTTTCTTATATGTAATTTTTATTTTTTATTTTTTTAAAAGTGTTCATACGGTGTACTGTCAATTTAAATTGTTGCTTGTGGCTATGCCAAGTATAATCATAAAGGACTTGAGGTGAGAAGGGAAGCTTTTCTACAAGATTGTTAGCTTAATTTCAAGGTTGAGGCACCATACTGGTTGAAACTCATATGTCGAACTGAATTTGTGTTTTTAAAATTTCATCTTTTATCATTAACAAGTTTAAGTCCAAAAAACTGAACCAACCCAACAAAAATCAAACTAATGGTTATTTTTTATTTAGTTTGATTTGATTTTAGAAATTTAAAAATTGACTACAATGATTTAATTTTGATTTGACCAATAATCAATCCAAATAGCATATGGACTTTTCAAATGCGTATAAAATATTACTCTAGTTTGTTGGTCACTTCCAGAAGAATGTGATTTTCTTATATTCTAAAATAATTTGATTTTAAACTTTATATTTTTACCCTTAACAATATACGTCATTTGTTTTAATTTAATTGTCTATTTTTAACTTGAAACAAAATTTTAAAAAAGTTTTGAATATCGTAATATTAAAATATTTTTTAATTTCATGATCTTAAATATGTCTGTCATATAGTAAGTAGAAATTATAAAAAAGTTAAAAGAACAAATTGTGTTCTTTTAAGAACGGACTAAAAAATTACAAAGAAATTGAAACGACGAAAGTAATTTATTGTAACACAAATCTCATGGTCATAAATTTCAACAGATATTTTTATTTTAAATAAATATTGGATGAAATTTCAACACTAATCTCATGGTCATAAAGTTCTAATATTTATAAAGCTTGAAGATTAACATGATATTTTAGGGTCCTTTTTGGTCATAGTATGATGCACATTTAATAAAGGGCATTTATGTCTTTTCATAGCTTAGCTAACCCTAGCACTATAAATAGAATAGGATGAACATAATTGTAGGTAGACAATATTTTTAGGTTGAACACTCTTTGGTGAGTTTGTGGTTTATCCCATTGTTTCTACATTGGATGTCTCTTGAATATGTTTTGGTAAGACTATTTATGTATGAGTTCAATTCTCTTCTCCTTTGAAATTAATCATGTAATTGTTTATTTAAATTAGAGAATTACAAATCTATATTTGTCTCTAATTTACTTCAATTGCGGGATTGTTTATTTCTTTCTTCTCTAGCTCTCCTTAATTTCTTGATTATCTCTTCAATCTATATATCTTGTAATTCGTTTTACATCAGTTCCATATGTTCTATCTTCAAATCTCAAATCTTTTTTCATGTTTCATGTTCTTTTTGTTCAGAAGCATACTCCTGAAAACTTATTGAATTACTTAATTATCTCTAACATAAGACACAATTATTTAAATTATCAAAGAGAAGACATTCATACCTTGTTAAGAACCCTGAGAACAAGCGTCATGAATTTTTTCTGGATCTTCAGGCTCTTCAAGAGTAGTACAAATAAAAGAAGAGTTGTCTTGTTATGACTTCCCCTGATACATCAGTTCCATATGTTCTATCTTCAACAGTGAGTATTTCCACAAACAACCACATGATATATTTTCACAACCAACCACAATGATACATTTCTACAACCACAAGCGTCGATATTCGCTCATTATTTTTGTATCATCCATTCTTTATTCAGTTGAACCTTATGGCCTACATGTTCATATTTTTTGCATTATTACGTTATATATGCAGTGTACAGGTACAGATATCAATCATGGGTTATTGTGGTCCCTCGGAGTCATGAGCACCGTGTAGCATTCCGATTCAGAAAATCGGGGAGTTACAGTTATGCTCCACAAGAAAAACTTGACACTATCATATTGTGCATTGATTTATGAGTTGTTATATAATTTTTACCTTTGAGGAAAAATTTATCCCAAAGAACTTCCTAACAACAATCCATGCCCTTAAATTTGCTTTGATGCCCAAAAA
This sequence comes from Capsicum annuum, assembly GCF_002878395.1. Lineage (NCBI taxonomy): Eukaryota > Viridiplantae > Streptophyta > Magnoliopsida > Solanales > Solanaceae > Capsicum > Capsicum annuum. Next base: position 47,416,536 of record NC_061112.1, read on the forward strand.
AAAGATCCCTTTGAGGATTATCCAATTTTTTTATTTATTGCCAAAATATAATAGAAGTTGAGAAAAAAGAAAACAGAGAACAAACAAAATAGAGGAATAAAATAAAAGAGATCGACAAAAAAAAGACAAGAAAAAAATAAAGGTTAAGAAAAAAACGAAGAATTAAAAAAATTTGAGAAAAACAAAAATGAGAGGAAAAATAAAAATAATGTTTGAAAAAATGAGGAAAAAAAAGAGAAATGATAAAAATAAAAAAATAAAAGAAAAATAAAGGTTGAGCCAAATGAATTAAAAAAAGAAATGAAGAAATAGATAATGTTTGAGAAAAAATAAAGGTTGAGACAAATGAATTAAAACATGAAAATAATAAAAATAAGTAAAATTTGAGAAACAAATGAGTAGGAAAAGTTTAAAAATATTTGAGGTGTAGAGGGGCAAAAATATACTTGTACTATACTTACAAATGAGAGAAAATTAATTTTAAAGATTTTTCTTATGAGGGTCAAAAATTCAAAACTACCCACTATTGGGGATATACCATGTAATTTCCTGACTTAATGGATATAGGATTGTTTGTGAAGTGTGATCTCAAAGTTACAAGTATGTTGGAATTACTTTTACTTGTTTTGCCAATACTTATTTATTCATTATTAATTTGACACCTAGCATAAGAATAAATAAATTAAACAATAAAAATAATTTTACAACATCACTTTTTTAATATATTAGTAACGAGTATGAGTGTTTACGATTTTATTAAAACTAAATTGAACCGTGAATCAAACCAAATCAATTTAAATATTGATCTTTAATTTGGTTTAGATTTTACTCTAAAAGGTCAACAAAATAGAGAACTAATAAATCATGTATATGTATGTATATATGTATATATATATATATATATGTGTGTGTGTGTGTGTGTGTGTGTGTGTGCGCGCGCGCGCATGTAAATAGTTTGTTACATTTAAATTTTTGATTGTGAACTTAACTTTATCCAAAATACTTACAATCATATGCATCCATCTAACTGGCCGTACCTTATGAGATTCTAAATGATTTTCGCACTTTAATTGACAAATGATACGAGTTGTAAAACTAATATCTTGTTGTGTACGAGAATCCAGGGATGAATTTCATTAGACTAGAGATAATCACTTATTTTTTACTTTGTTTATCCTATTGAGCAAGAATATTTGTTTACCTTTGAGGTGATTTATTATATCATTTTCTTATATATAATTTCTAAATAGTTTTTTAGGGAAGTGTTCATACGGTGTCTAACAATTTAAATTGTTGCTTGTGGCTATGCCCAAGTGTAATGATGAAGGACTTGAGTTGAGAAGAGAAATTTTTCTACAGGTTGTTAGCTTACTTTCAAGGTTGAGGCACAACACTCGGATGAAACTCATGTCGAACTGAATTTGTATTTTTAAAATTTCATCTTTTATCATTAGCTAGTTATAACTCAAAAAAACTGAACCAACCCGACAAAAATCAAACTGATGGTTATTTTTTATTTAATTTAATTTGATTTAATTTTAGAAATTAAAAAATTGACTAAATTGATTTAATTTTGATTTGACCAATAATCGATCCAAATAACATATGGACTTTTCAAATGCTCGTAAAATATTACTCCATTTTGTTGGTAACTTCCAGAAGAATATGATTTTCTTATATTTTAAAATAATTTGATTTTAAACTTTATATTTTTTCCCTTAACAATATACATCATTTGTTTTAATTTATTTGTCTATTTCTAACTTGAAACAAAGTTGAAATTTTTTTAATTCTAATATTAAAAATATATAAAATGTATTAAAATATTTTTTAATTTTATTATCTTAAATATGTCTGTCATGCAATGAGTTGAAATTATAGAAAAGTTAAAAAAACATGTGTTCTTTTAAAAACGAACTAAAAAAATAATACAAAGAAATTTAAACGATAAAAGTATTTTATTGTAACACAAATCTCTTGGTCATAAATTTCAAAAGGTATTTTTATTTTATATGAATATTGGATAAAATGGAGGCTCGCCTTCGGAATCTTATGTGACAAAAAGGTACCTCCTAAATTTAAAAGACAAGTTCTACAAAGTGATGGTTAAATCGAATTTGTTGTATGGGACAGAGTGTTGGCTTGTTAAAAAGGCTCATATCCAAAAGATAAAGGTGACAGAGATGAGAATGTTTCGGTGGATGTGAGGGTGTACTAGAAAAGATAGAATTAAAATGAGGTTATTCGATATAAGGTATGAGTTTCTTAGGTGGAAGCCAAGAT
>NC_061112.1:47421818-47452364 GCF_002878395.1 Capsicum annuum
TACATGTCATGAAACATATATAGATGCTTGTTTTCTCATTTTATGTCCCTTTTCCTCATCTTCGACTTCAGCATATTTCCTCAGTACATGTCGCCTGCATAGCTGACAAGGTTGCGGCCTAGTTAGGACGTACAATCCTAGCGGGTGACAGGCCCCAAAACTTTGGGGCATCACACATGGCCCTATATAGAAAGTTGTGGAGGAGGTGGATTAGGGTAGATGGTTAGTATGAGTTTAGAATATTGTATCTTTTGTTGTATTACTTAGTGTATCTTGTATATGATATTATTGAATATGTTGATTTCTATTGTATCTTATCCTTTTACTATTCCTTGTCTGGATTTTTTTATTTTGAGTCGGGGATCTATTGAAAATGGCCTCTCTATCTCACATCTGAGGTAGTGGTATGGACTGCGTACACTTACCCTCCCCAAACCCTACTTGGTGGAAATATACTAGGTATGTTGTTGTTTTATGAATATTGGAGAGAGTAAGTTTTGGCGGCTCTCTCTGACCTCTGATCTGACAACAAAATACTAGTACTACTTAATATACTAGATTATGTATACCCATGCTATGAATGGGCCCAATATTTTTTTGTTTAATAATATTTCATGATTTATTGTCAATTAAACATCTTAAACCTTTTAAAATGAAAAAAGGTATAAATATGCTTTTTGTGTTATGACAAAATAAAGACACATTTTCATATATTATTTTTCTTTTTCATTTTGTTTATTTATTTTGATTTTTTTTTTAGATCTAATTCTCAATCACTTTATAATAATACTTATCAAATTTGACACTTTACATAATAAGTAATAGTATATTAATTTTTTTACCCGATTTATAGTATTATTATATAGGTTTTAAACTTCTTATTTCTATCTTTAAGCAAATTGTACACCACTAAATTTAAAATTGATTCAACTGTGCTAAAAATATTATTTGTAATATAATGTCTTATTAAATTTAAAATATATAGTTATACTCCTTTAGTATTTTCAATTGTTTTAAAATTTTTAGTTGCTTTATAATAGAAATTAATTATCTTTTATACTTGTCTCTCGTTTTATTTCTTTGTTTATGGAAAGAATTCTTAATTATATATTCATGTAGAGTAAAGCATCTAGTACCCCCTTTGCTATGACCAAATTTGCTACGATACACTCCAACTTCACCAAATTTTAGCATATTTTTGTCAATCTTTTTAGCTGATGTGGCATGTTTTGTCAACCTTTTTATGTGGTACCTTTGATGTGGGCTCTTTTCTATGTAATAAAGGTATAATGTTAGCACAAAAATGAGACAAAAGTATGCTAAAATTGAGTTCTGGAGGGGGAAGGGGGAGTTATAGGACCCTTGTGAAGATGGAGTATGTTGTGGCAACTTTGAGTTTAGTTCACGTGGGTGGGGGTGGGGGTGGGGGTAGGGTCGGCGTTATTGCATCTTGTTAGTTAGCCACTATGTTTTTTTTCATTTGTATATTTTTATATACATATAAATGTATTGGATGTATGTTTTTATTATATATGCAGATTGTTGTATAACTATATGTGTATACAAGTTTGTTTTGTGTTGTTACACATATACATATGTATACTCATATGTATGTGTTGTTTCATATATACATTATACACATGTGTATACATATATTCTATATTTTGTGTATATATACATATGTATATCCGTATTATATGTACATACATATGCATATAAGTATAATTATTTCTATATACATACGTTGATTTTTATACATTATGTATCACATATTAGAATGAGTATCAGCGCATTTAGGATCCTAATATACAAATGTTCAATCATTTAATTGTATATGTATAATATTATACGTTTATACAATATAGAGTTGATATACATATGTATATGTTTATTTAATACATAGTTGATATGCATATGTATATGTTATACAAATGTGTTTGTCTCATATGTATATGTTTATTCATTTAGTTGTATATGTATAACGTTTATATGTATTGTTGATATGCATATGTATATATTATACATTATACATAATTATAAAATTCGAATGTTTCTGTACATACAATTGTGTATATATATATTTAGCTAAAATTCAATTATTTGAAGTATAATTAGTTTGTATATGTTTGTACAAAAAAAGGGCAAATTATGAAACGAGCATCACTAGCATTTTTTGTTATATAGAATGAGAATATTGGGGAAAGTTGGAGATAATAATGAGTATTAATTACTCTTCCATTTCTTTTAAATTAATATTAATTATATTGTATAAATGAGTCCTAAATACAATTGGTCACTAACTAATGTCTATAGACTATAGAGAAAAGACATAAAGTCTCCTCTCAACTTGTCCGACTTTTTTAAAACGATACTTAAACTATACAGGTGACTTATTACCCCACGAAATTTATTTATATCCTTATAAATACACTATTTTGACCAAAATTTTCCCTCTAAATATGGACGCATAGGAGGCGTGTGAATGCTTAAAAGTTAACTTAAATAACCATTTAAAAGCTATCAGGTGTAATTTATTTGTCAATTAACTTTAAATTCACCCCCAAGCCAATAGAAAATTACCATGTGGCATTAACTAGTTGTCCTCTCCAAATATTTTCAACAACTTCTTAGTTTTTCTTTTTCCCTCTTTATCTTATTTCTTTCTCAATTTGTTCAAGTTTTTTTCTTGTTGAATTGTTCTCAATGCCTCATTATTCTTTTGTTTATTAACTCATATTTCTATTCATCATAATTGCAATGTTTTAATTTTTAAATGATAATCGGATTACAAATTACGATGATTTGGAAGTTGCTACAATGGTGGCCGGCGAAATATTTAGAGCAACAGTGGACTTATCGAAGCAGTGATTTCGTATAAATTAGTGTCAGAAAAGTTTGATCTTGAATTGAAGAATGATAAATAGATTAAAAAAGGGTAAAAAAAAGAGATGGTATATTAACCACCATTTTTCCCGACAAGAAGGTATTCTTCGACGATATACCCAATAAGAAAATTAAATTTTTATTGGAAAAGATGCTAATGTAGGCACAAGGATCAGTAAAATTGCTTTCAATTCCACTGTTGAAACAGTAATCCAAGATACCAACTTATCATCGGTGGAATCACATCCTTTCCATCTCCATCGCTACAACTTCTTCATGGTTGGAACTGGTGTTGGAAACTTTGATCCCAAAAAAGATCCAACAAAATACAATTTGATCGATCCTACTGAAAGAAATACTGTTAGTGTTCCTACTGGCGGTTGTTCTAGTGGCAATGGCAGATTTGGATGACCATGACAAAGGAATTTCAATAGGAAATGTGAAAAAGAAAGGAAGAAAATAAATAAAGAAAAAGAAAAAAAATATTTGGCAATAGTTTCTAAAAAAAAAGATTAAAATTAATTTGACATGTGTTAAATGTTGATTGGCACGTGATATACACATTTGTTGGTGTAACTGGTGTTGGATGAAAAAAAGGTTATTTTTAATGGTCTTAACTAGTTTCATGGGGTAATAGGTTGCCTGTATAGTTTAGGTGTCTTTTTGAAAAAGTTGAACAAGTTGAGGGGGTCCTTTATGTCTTTTCTCTAGAATGTGCTTAGTGAAACTTAGACCGTGAAGTTAGTTAGAAGAAACCTAAACCTAAGATGTCTATATGTAAAGTTTTGCCTATAAATATATACTAGATATATTGAAAGTCCCGTTTACGGACCTAATATTATAATATTAAATTGAATTATAAATATTCAATTGTTTAAGAAGATTAATAAATTTTTTTGAAGCACAACACAAATAGTAACATGAATTTCACTTTACAATACATTTCTTTCTATTTTTACAAATCTATATTATAACTTATAATTTTTTTAAGTTTCCACAATTAAAGTTGGAGGACGACTAAGGGCAAAATTGTTATTTCATAAAAAACTTAGAATATTTATATGTTATAACTTCGAAAGTTGGCCATAAGATCAAAATAACAAAATAAGCAAGCACCTTTGCATAAATGCCAAGTGTGTCTAATGATGTGACATTTAAGGTGGACACTATATTTTTTTAAACACAATTTTTTATAAATGCTTTGTATGTTGATAACAAGTTTATTTTAATTAGATATTGACCTCATATAATTTTGTATGAGAAAATTTTATTTTATTTTATTAAAATAGAAATATCTATAAAAAAAATTGATATTAATTTTTGTTTGCATAATTAATTGCTGACATTCATGTGTCTAAAAATAATTATAAAATATAATTTTTTTAAATTCAAAAAATTGATATAAGTTATGTTTTTTTTTCAATTTATATGAGGATACTATAATTTATACGCTTAATTGATAATTTTTTTTAAATTAACACTCTTATATATTATAAAGTAATAAGCTTCTTACTATAATGATAATTTTTAAGTAACTCTTTTTTTACAAAAGATGAGAGTTTTAAATTTTCAAAATAAGAAAAATTACATATTACATTAAATAAATGAATTTGATAGTGTCAAATTTCTTTCTACTAATAATGTATCACATAAAGTCATTTAGTTGTGTATCTTTTTCTACTCCATTTTTCTGAGTTATCTTTTATAATCTTATGTTGTTTTATTCTAAAAATCAACATAAAATATGCCTAGTGAGTTGGAAAACAACCAAGGATAAAGTTCTCATTTTATAAAAAATTTAAAATATTTATATGATAAAACTTCCAAAGTTGGCCAGAAGATCAAAATATCAAAATAAGCAAGCACTTTGTTTAAATGATAAGTGTGCCTAATGATGTGACATCTAAAGTGGATCCCACATTTTTTAAAGCACAAATTTTTATCAATCCTTTGTATATTGATAATTCGACTATTTTAATGAGATATTGATCTCATGTAAATTTTTATGTGAAAATTTTGTTTTATATTTTATTAAAATAGAAATATCTAGAAAAAAAATTGATATTAATTTTTATTTTCATAATTAATTGTTGACATTCATGTATCTAAAAGTAATTATATAATATGGTTTTTTAAATTCAAAAAATAAACATGAGTGATACTTTTTTTTTCAATTTATATGAGGATACTATAATATTATATGCTTAATTGATAAATTATTTTAATTAACACTCTTATATATCATAAAGTAATAAACTTCTTACTATAATGATAAATTTATGTAATTTTTTTTTATAAAATATGAGAGTTATAAGTTTTCAAAATAAGAAAAATTACATATTACATTAAATAAATGAATTTTATAGTGTCAAATTTCTTTACACTAATAATGTATCACATAAATTCATTTAATTGTGTATTTTTTCTGTTCCATTTTTCCGAGTTATCTTTTATAACCTCATGTTGTTTGATTATGAACATCAACATAAGATATGCTGAGCAACTCAACCATATAAATTTGGGCTGGGACAATAATTATATTGATTTTCGCTCTTGGTTGCAGCAGCGTGACGCTTCGAAGGCCATTTAAAAGTCCATTGAACCCTTAGAATCAATCCAATCACTATTGGGTCTTTTTATAATGCCACCAAAACTTGATTTCTTCACAAAACTTGACACATAAATATGAGCAACAATCGTCATTAAATCGTAACAGGATATCAGAATCATCTTTATGGTTCTTCAGCCTTATCAGTTCGGACCTATCAGGCTTAACTATAAAATTGCAGATATCTTGTTTGAATAATCAATGCCTAATCGATAAAAAACAACATTCACAAAATTAGTGTACTCTATCTATTTTTCACGATAACATGATTAGTAATACATACCTCCCACATATAAAGTGGTTCCATCTGCAAGAATCTTATTCCTCCAAACCCATCTTTACTATAGCCTTTTGTGTTGGTCGAGCAAAAGTTGATCAACTTTCACTTCCTTATATCTACAAACAAGAGAAAAACTATTGATGTCAAACAAGAGAAAAACAAAAAGAACATTACAATTAGTTTCTGTATAATTTTTAAAAAAGGTAGCACAAAATTGAATAAATATAACACATTTCAACATCTGTTCAACAACTGACCTATATGTTGCAACATGTCTGTTACAACAAATTACCCATTTGTTATAATATATTACCCATCTGTTGCAACAGATTCCAAATCTGTTGTAATAGACTTTACATCTGTTGCAACAGATTCCCCATCTGTTCAAAAAATGGGTAATCTGTTGTAATAGGCTACACATATTTTGCCATAGATGGACGGCATATTGCAATATATAGGTCATATATTGGAATAAATCAAACCAGCCTTGTTAGTGGTTTGATTTGTTCCAATAGTTGCTCCGTCTGTTGCAATATCAACAACAACATCAACAACAACAAAACAACACCAATTGTCCCAACATCATCAACAGCACCAACACCACATGTTCCAACAACACCAACCCCACTAACAACATCAATAAAAGCATCAACGGCAAAGAAACAAATAAAATACATACAAAAAAATGGTACTGCTAACAATGCTTCTAAAGTTCTCCTAATACAAGACTTAAAAGTTGTCTTTTCTTCAATTTTCTCAATAAATAAATATGGGTAATGGATAATTAAATAAAAAATAGATGAAAATAGCTAATTTAAATATCTTGCAAAGAAGAAGACGAGAATGAAAGAGCAATAGTGAACCAAACCTGTAATGTCAAAAGCAAGGAGATTAAAATAGCAATTTCAGTAGACAAAAGATATAGATCGATTGAGATCTGAAAGGATCCTCATGAGAAAAAGGAGAGAAAAGAGAAAAAAAACGATTGTGATAACCCTAAAGGCGAGAGAAAGAAAAAGAAGAGATGAATTAATTTATAGCTAAAGAAGAGATACTTCTAGAGATGAGTTTAAATATTCATTAATAACTTTGAAGGACACGAGAAGACAGGTGACATTAAAAAGAGAAGATATGACAACTCAAGGAGGAGATTTTTGAGTTATCCAAAAAATATTTTTTACGCCTTAGTATTTTATATTTTTTTATTTCGAACAAAAAATTGCTTTAAAATAAAAAAAAATAGGTTTTCAAACAGATATGTCATCTGTTGCAACAAATATCAATATTTGTTTGAAAATTTTCATCAGCTCAGCTATCTATCGCAATAGATGAAAATGTCTATTTGATAATTTACAACAGATATGTAATCTATTGTAATAGATATCAATATCTGTTTGGAAATTTCTAATAGCTCAGTCATCTATCGCAATAGATGCAAATGTCTAGTTGATAATTTACAACAGATAAGTAATCTGCTGCAACCAATTTCTTTTCAATTGAATTAGCTAGAACTATGGATGAGTTCAAAGGGTCAACTATAATTTCAATTGAGTCTTAGAAATTGCATGATGTTGGTATTGCATTTCTCCCAACCTGAGATGTAAATCGATCAATCTAAGTTGAAACTATTCATACTAACTTATTATTGAGCTAACACCTAAACTGATTTAGCTAGAACTAGGTATGATTTCATAGTGTCAACTACAATTTCAATTGAGTCTTTGTAATTGCATGATGTTGGTATAGCATTGCTCCTGACCCGAGTCATCAACCGATCAATCTTAGTTGAAATGATTCATATTAACTTATTATTAAGATAAAACCTAAATTTATTCAGCTAGAACTAGGGGTGAGTTCATAGGGTCAACTACAATTTCAATTGACTCTTTACAATTTCATGATGTTGGTTTTGCATTCCTCCCGACCTGAGTCATCAATCGATCAATCTGAGTTTAAAATTTTTATATTAACTTATTATTAAGCTAATACCTAAATTCATCAGTGTTCCAATTAAAATTAATACAATTTATTATGATGAAACAGTTAAAAATAACCTCTTTTAAAAAAAATTAAGATCAATTAGGACCAAATTAATAATTTCAAAACTAGTCATTCTTTTCCAAAATACAAATCTTCTATTTGCGGAAAAAATATTTATTCATTCGAAATCTTGAGTTCTCGGTCTTTTCTTTCTCTTTCAACAATACAAACAATACCTACTCAACATATTGTTCAATTCTTTAAAACAGATCGATTTTCTTCCCATTTCCATTCACATAGTTGTTATTTTTTGACTTCATTCTTGCTTGTATCCATCGTTTTCTCTGTCTTTGCAGGAAATAGAGTTCGATAAGAGTTCTACATTTGTTATTTATTCTAAAAATTAGGACTTTTTAGTTAATTATGAAAAAGAAGACTTTAAGTTGTATTATCTTTGATATGACAATTTTAAGTTTTGATGCTAAAAATACAGAAAGAACCCAAAAAAATCATAGTTTTTATCTCAGTGTTTAGTTGACTATCGTGGTATTATTGTATGGTGTTTGAGGTATTTTTGGTGGCTGTTGTTGGGGGTGTCGGTATTGGTGGTCTATGTGGTTGTGTCGGTGGTCTTGGTGTTAGTATTAATGGCATTGGTGTTGGCGGTGTTGGTGTGGGTATTGGTGACATTAGTGGTGGTGATGGTGGTGGTGGTGGTGGTGGTGGTATTGTTAAATTAGTGGTGGTGTTGGTATTGGTAAATTAGTGGTGGTGTTGGTGGTCTTGGTGGCATTGGTGGTGGTCTTGGCAGTCCATCTATTGCAACAGGTGGAACATCTGTTAGGAGATATTAAATAGATCTTCAAATAGATTCCCCATCTGTTCCAACTGATGGGTTATCCATTGGAATATTTGTTTGTAAAGTGGCGTATAAAAATTTATTGAAATTTTTCTTACCTTTTTTTAAAAATTATGCAAACATCAAATGTAATGTATTTTTTATTTTTTTGTTGTTTGTAGTTAAAAGATGTCTCCCAAAAGAAAAGAAACTGAAAGTGGATCAACTTCTGACCACCTAACAAAAAAGGTTAGAGTACAGATGGATTCAGAGGAACTTTCTGAACAATCTCAGTAAGGAAAAAATGAATTTGAGAAAGTTATGAAAATGATGTTGAGGGAGATGGTGAAGGGTATTTAAAGGCAGGTGAGGATAATAAAGTGAGGAGGAAAAAAAACATAAATAAGAAGAGAAACAAGTAGAAAGTGAGAAAGAGGATGGTGACCAACATGATGCTAAACAAGAAAAGGAGGAAGTAGAAAGTGATAAAAAGGATGATGATCAACCAAATGATAATGCATCACCAATGGGGCGTGAATTAAGTTCAAAATCCCAGCATGATCCTGTCAAAACTATTATTATTGACAGATTTCAAGTTGCGATGCCAATAGATGACCCTGCAGAACTAACTGGTGATTTGGTACTTAAATGTCAGTTAGGGAAACCTTTTGATGACTTTAGTAAAACTATGAAGAATGAAAAACTGCATAATGAAAAACTGCATGAATTTTTTAAGAAAAGCTTCTTTGGACACTTTCTTGATTTGCCTGAGGACAGCATTACCCACTTTCAAGCATGATATATGTTCATCTCAAGTGCAGGATCAAGTACGTGGGGGATGACAAAGATTTAAATGAGGGGGCAAAAAGATGGATGAAATCTGGATCAACTACTGTGGCATGCTGATTCATTTTTACATGAAAGAGTTTGCCATAGTGACAGGTTTGAGATGCAATTGTCCAAATGAATCTCTCATCAATAAAACACCCCGAAAAAAGTCCAAGGCAAACAGTACAACCAAACCACCACCATCAAATAAAGGGAAGGCATTGTCCAAACGACCACCCACCAAAACCAACAAACGCAAGAAAAAAAGATAGATGGATTATTCGACATTCTTGGACGTAGCTACAAAGCCATGATGTTGATATAAGATCTCAAGGATAAAACCACACCAAAGAAGTACAAGGAGCAATTGTGCTTAGTTTGATTTCCCCATTTCGTTATATTGGCAAGAGACGTCAATAAAGTCATATAAGATGATTTATTGGAGAATGTTGAGGATTTTGAGAAATTCAACAATTATCCCTGGGGATATGATAGCTACAACTTGACTGTCAAATATTTACTGATAAATCTATCCCCAAAGATGATCACATTATATGGATTTTCTTGGGCTTTCATGATAAATTTAATCACTATTTGTTTAGTCATCCATTAATTTATATTGAATAATTATTATGACTTTTTTTTGCTTGCTTGCTGTTTACATTTTTTGGGCTTGGACATTCGAAGTCATTCCACCCCTACAAAGCAGGTCAAGGATTACCCGTATAAGGCTTCTCATCCAAGGATCCTTAGGTGGTTGGCTGCAAAAATCAACACAAAAATTAGGGAGGTTGATCTCTTTACCCCCCGGATGATGTAGAAAGACTTTTTTTAAGTAAAATAATTTGACTCAAAAAAGAATATTGAAACAGATGTGCCATCTATTGTGACAGATGGATAATATATTGCAATAAACGTATAATTTGTTGTGGGAGATATTTCATATTTTGCGTCATATTACCCATTTGTTGCTTTGGTTCTCTGAACCCGACTCAACAGATTACCCATTTACTGTTAATTATGAAATAAATGGATAATCTAATGCAATATATGGTTAATCTGTTGCGACAGAAAGACCAGTTGTTACGACCGAATGATCATCTATTGTATAAGTTGTCTGTGCTAATATATAACCCAACTGACTGTAAATTATTATATGATTTAAATGTATCTGTCTTTTTATAGGGTATTCATCCATGGATCGTGCCTACTGAGTAGGAGTTGAGGATGACTTCTTTTATTACTCTAGGTCTTGTTGATACAATAACAACCCAATGGTGGAGTTAATAAAAAAAATTTTATGCAATTCTTGTTGTAAAAATATGACATTAACCCATAAATCATGTAGAAAACAAAATGACCGACACTATAAAGTGAACGAATTAGGAATTGGTTTTGATATGTTCGACTTTATTGTTGCACATCCCCTAATGAAGAATTGGTTATATTTGATGTCACAGCCCCAAACTTTCTAGAATGATAATGTTTAAATGCCATATATCTTACTATTAATTGTTACTTTATTTAATTATATCTGTGTATTAAGTTTATTATCACGTAATCTGAAATATTTGATAATTTGTGCAGCACATCGATGTCATTTTTTACTACCTCTAAAGGAAGGCCAAGTTACAAACACAAGAACAATGCAGATACATGATAGACAATTATTTGTACAAAGTTTACATTAATAATGCCTACAATAGGTATTGTCAATAACAGCCGGAGGTTTCCCGAAATGAGGAATACTTAATCAACATCATCAAAGGTTTTAGCATTCTAGTTTGCTTACCTTGATATTTGGTCGACGATGTGTACATCCCAATGAATTGTGGTGATAGACTTCATTAGGTGTTGGCTATCGTTATTCTAAAAGAGAGGCGCATCTAAGTTTATGAATCGATGTTGGAAAGAAGACATTTTGAGCCGTCATCTGAGATACAAAAGCTAGCCAAAATATTGCCTACTTACCTTGATATAAATGGCTTTTTGGACCAAAATATTCGTACTGATTAGTCGACGATTGAAGCATACCGGGATAAAATGAGTAATCCATTTTATGTAGAATATGTTGAAGGAATTTCTCAACAACCCATTGGTAGCCTGTAAGTATCGTGATTTAGTTTCTTTTCATAAATTTCACAACGTTTACATTAATTGCAAGATATGGGTTATCTGACTTTTATAAATGCAGGGACTACAGTCTTTTTGTTGTCGATTACGCCAAGTATTTGAGTGATGAATTACAAGTACAAACAGATGGACTTGATGTTGGATTACTCTATAAAAGATATGCTACTCTTTTATGAAATACAGAGAAGCAAAATCTCAAAAACCGTATGCAAGAGACATTAAAGATCCATGACTACCAAAACCGAATTCCATAGCAACAGATGAAGAACAACTTGTCCATATTGAGTAGATCTTTATAGCTAGAGTCTATCAAAGTAACAGCCTCTCCTTAGGAATTGTCGGCACCAGAGGTTAAATTGTTGATTTATTTGTTGAGTAGATCATCTGTACCCATAATAATTTTTCTACATTTCATTTATTTGTAGAGTTATTTCATGTAATTTCCAAAGGCTTCAATTTATTTTATGTTGTCTATCAATTTAATTTAATCCTTAGATTTGAACTTATTAATTGAAATAGAATACTAAATTCAAATATTGTAACAAATAATGCATCTGTTGCAGCGGATGAAATATCTGTTAGAAATTATCAAACAGATTTAGACATATGATGCAACATGTAGGTCATCTTTTGGAAATTATCAAATAGGTCTTCCTACTATTTTTATTTGTACTAATATATTACCCATCAGTTGCAACAGATAGAATATATGTTACAGCAGATTGTATATCTGTTGCGACAGATAGACTTAGAAACATCTGCATAATGCAACAGATGACCAAAATATAATCAATCTTTCAGAATATATAGACTATCTATTACAATAGATAGATAATCTGTTGCATTATAAAAAATTCAAATTTTATCCGACATGAAAAATTGCCACTACATGTCAAGTGAATTTACTTGAAATAAAAAATTATTTTGGTGTTTGTGTTTCTACATCTTATTCTTTATACACAGGCTCCAAGCATCCAGTTAGTACCCCATAAGCCCAGATCTCTTATATATTTGTGACAATATTATTGCATAGAAAGGTTGTTGGCTCGTCCATTTTTGTGTTGGTCAGAAAACATTCGATGTATGCAAGCACGTACGACCCGCACATACCGGCGATTTTATTTTTTGGAAGGTCCATGTCTTTATTTCGACCTTTAAAATCCCATGTTTGCTTCATCAATAATTCCGTTGGCAATTGATCTATTAATTTACTCTGCCTCAACAAGTTGGGGAATAACTCCAACAGCGGCTGCATGTGGGTTAAAAAATGGCTCCATCAAAGACAGGTAAGTTCCAGTCATAAACCTTAATCTTTCCCTTCTCGAGTGGTATCTCAACAACCAGAAAATGTTTGACGGCCCCATTCATGATTGTAAGAATTCTCTTTGTCTTGGTCCAACTTTTGTCGTGTGGATATGGCCTCTTTTCTCTAACATATTTAATTATTTCTTCATTCCATTGAAGCTCGAAAACTACTGAATCAAATCCTGGACCAACAGGAGTTGACGCTAGTGTAATGAGATCATTGTACCTATCCTTGAAATTATTGTAGAAGTTAAGGTCCATTATCCTATCGGCAACATCATAAGCATCCGGGTATGCTAATTACCTGCTCCTCATGAGGCAAAGAATTTCATCAACATACTGTGATATAAGAAGATAATTTTTAAATAGTTAGTAATTGTAAAAAAGAAAAACATAGTGAAAAGATGCGACAGATTGTCCATCAATTGCAGAGGGTTCTCTGAATCTGTTCACAGATTACCTAGCTAATATAACTTATGCAACAAATGGGTAATTTGTTGCAACAGAACCACCACCAATTGTAATAGAATACCCAATTATTGCAATAGATGACACATCTATTGTGAGCTTCTTCTTCTTGGAGTAGATTAGAAGCTAGGTTAAGAAAAGTAAACTTACCTTGTCCACGTTCCACTTACGCATATTTGTCATATTCTAAAAGTCTTGGGTGAAAAAGGTATACATAGTGTGTGTTGCTTGGCATTCATGGTCGTTCACAGATCCCTCTTCCCTTTGACACCAAGTGCAGCATATATGTCCACCTTCTTCAATGGCCCCTAAACTTCAACAACATTTGGAGAGGGAAGGGTTACAATATTTTTTTGTTTCCAATTAGAGAGTATTTGGCTAATTACTCTTTTCTTCCTCCTAACCTCCACAGTAGGAGTGTATGGCTCCCTTACCTTCTTTGATGGTATGACATCTCTCTTGGATTTTAATTTCTCGATAACTTTAGCGATTGCCTCTACTTTTTTAAGGAGTTTATCCTGTCTGTCCTTGCACTCATTACATTTTCAATGAGAACATGGGGGTGAAGAAAGGTGAGATGGATCCTTGTAAGGGTGGAAGGGACTGATGTAAGGGTGAGAGAGATCTGTGAAAGGGGTATTTTGAAACATATTTATTTTTTATCGAGCATAAACATACTCATCATCATGACTAGCATCAGCATGGTTGCCACCAACATCAACAACTGCACCAGAAACATTCCCAAAAGTAGCACCCAGATCTATTACAACAAGTTGGTCATTAAGAGCCTCAACATTAGGTTGACCTTGCCTAACTGCTCATGTTATGGTTGTTGCTCTTGCCAATTAATATCTTTAAAGATGATTTATGTACCTACCGGCATGATGCTTTAAAAGACCATAGGTAATCCATTCTAAATAGTTTTTGATCAACTTTGTTAGTTTTTTAGAACCTCGTCCGAGATGTTGAACCCTTTAAATGGGTAATTTTCCATTCTCTCAAATTGCCAGGCTCCATTTTTTATTCTTCTTTGGAAACAATTGATGGATTATCAACTAGGATACTATGTTGTTCAGCAGTAGCTTCTACTGTGATATCTACCTGGAAAGGCAGAGTTGTCAATGCTAATCATAAAGATACAATAGATTATCTATCTGTTGCAACAGATGGATCATCTGTTAGGATAAATTCAAATAGGAGGAAGAGTTATACAATAATTTCCAACAAATGACCTATCTGTTGCAATATATCACTCATCTATTGGTACAAATTAAAATAGTACGAAGACCTATTTAATTTGATGAAATAGACGAACATATATTACAACATATAACTCATCTGATACTTCAGGCAAGACAACTGTTGTAATAGATAATATATATGATGAAATAGGTTGTACAACTATTGCAATAAATGTTTATATCTGTTTGATAATTTTCAGCAAATGTATCATCTGTTGAAATAGATATATATCTATTTTTTTGGAACAGATGACATATATTTACCTTCTTCAACTCATGCTGCTCTCCTGTGGCCCTTGTACATTGATCAAGGTGCAAGACAAAGATAGAAGAGTTGCAATTTTGCTTTTTTCGATGCTTGATGATGCCTTGAAAATTTCTTTTCTTCTCCTCTTAGCCATCTTAATCTCTAATGGAGTGTATGTATATAAAATCCTCTTTGATGGAATAAAATCCCTCTTAGATGTCAATTTCTTTACACAAGCAGTTACTGCATTAATAGCATTAATCACTCCATCATGTTTCGTCATGCAGTCTTGAAATTTGAATGCAGAACATTTGCTAAAAGGGGCCAAATCTATATAACCAATATGATCGTAATCATAATGGTTTGTTGTTTCAAAAACTGTAAAAGGAGCATCATTAGCCCCAACAATAGCACCACTACCACTATCACTACCAGCATCGATATCAACAAGCTCACCCTCCAAAATTATTTTTCTTATGATTGTTGTTGCTCCAAATAATTTCTTTTTTATTCTATCAATGACCTTAGGGTCCGATAAAGTTTGCACAGAATGTAAAGTAAGAAAAAAAGGCATCTTCAACTCTCGATTGGCCGGAACAACCGACAGATACACAATCTAACATAAATCAATACATATATTAGAATGATGATGAAATCATTTAAAAAACCATTAATTAAAACAAAACATAATTAGAAATAGACTTACTGCTTCCTTCGAGGGGTTGAAGAGATCAAGAAATTTTATATTTTTATCAGTTTTGGCCGACAACCATCTCAGGATTCTTGGATAGGAAACTTCTTCCTGGTAGTTCACTTGTTGTCTCAAATAAAGAATGGTTTCAAATGGCCAAGCCTATAAAATAACGCCAATAAATTAAAAATATTATTAAATAAAAAAATAATCATATCATAATAAAAGAAATAATTACCATGAAAGACCATGGATAGCCATATAAATTTACTATCTTTGGCATTAACGGAGTCAACAAATATTTGACAGTCATTTTGAAGCTTTCATAACCCTAGGGATAGCTGTTAAATGCTTCAAGATCCTTAAAGAGCTCTATTAAACCAAGTGGTATGTTGTTGTTAATGTTTCTGCCTAAAGAATATTATGTACAAACAAAACGAAGCACAATGATTGTTTGTGCTTCTTTAAATGTCTTTTACCTTTCAACGCTTCTATCAATTTTTTGTTTTTGAAGTTTGGACCAACAAGGGACACCAGTTCATCATAATCACTCGACTTGCCTTTACCTATTTTTGTGTGTGCGGGGTTTTTTTGGAGTTAAAATAAGTATAACTTGAGAAAGAGAGTGAGGATAACATTTTAGTCAAGTAACTATGGCAAACTCCTTCCAACCAAAACAAACAGGCATGCCATAGTAATTTATCCACACCTCATCCATCTTATCTTTGTTTTCATTCATAAACCTACGTTTGAGAAGATCATATACCATTTTCATTTGGAAACGAGCATTGTTGTCCTCCGACAAATTAAGATATTTTCCAAAGTTGTTGTCCCTGAAATAAGCATCTAATTTTTGTTCTCAAAGTATTTTTTGGAAGGCGTCGAGAGATTTTCTCATGACTGACTTAACCACAAAATCACCAGTTTAATTTGTGTCACCATCATACTGCATTCTCATAGGATAACTATCAATACTGAAGATTTTGGCCAACTCTTTAGTGGAAGGGATATTAGCATTTAGATCATCTCTTTTGAAACATTCCTCCTCCCCATGTTCATTATCTTCTGCTCCTAATTGAGATAACGCTTGTAAAGCAAGCTCATATAATGGTGGATATAGCCTAGTTTCTTCACTTGTTCCTTTACTTGGACTTGATTCGATTTATTTTCTTTTGGGAGCCATATTATCTAAAATTAACAGGAACACAAAATAGATTATAATTGATTAATGCATCGGTAAAAAGGGATAACAGTAAATCTAACATGTACAACAGTAAAATAACAGTTCCAATAAATCACACATTTATTGCACCAGGTAGGTTATCTGTTATAATATATAACAAACCCATTGCAACGGATGAGTAATGTGTTGGAAATAATAAAAATAGATAACTCATCTGTTGCAAAATTAGTTATCTGTTGGAACTATTATCAACTGTCTGTATTATTTATATTTCTCCCAACAGAAGAGTCGTCTATTGCAACAGATAAATGATCTATTAGATTGTTCATCTGTTGTATTACATTTTCATTTGTTGCATCAGATATTCATCTGTTGCATCAGATGTTCATCTGTTGCATCCGATGGTTCATCTGTTGCATCAGATGCTTCATCTCTTGCAAAAAAAATAGAACCAAGATTTTGTTTAATAGAACAACAACGATATCACCGTTTAATATCAAATGTATAATTTTTACCAAGAAAAACAACAAATCAACCCAGCAACACCAACACAACACACATACTAAGAACATCAACAGTGACCAAAAATCACCAACATTGTTGTTTTGCGTTTGTACAAACACAAACAACAAAAATTATACTTTAAAAAACTCAACAGACACCAACAAATTGAATTAATAGTTCAACAACAAGAACTACCATAACAACAAAAAATTATATTTCACTCCAAAAAGAGTAGAGAAGAAATGCCAGAACTTAGGTTTTTCTTCCATCCACATCTCAAATTTAAGCGACAAATATTGAGAATGTAAATCAATACTAAAAGATAAGCAGGTTCAAGTTCCTCTTTTTCTTCATAACTAAAAAGACATAGTTTTTTATCTGTGAAAAAAGAAATGGAATGATGAAGAACTCAAGTTGTTGTCGCTGGAGAACACAACTGTCACGTTAATTGATGGTTGAAAGTTGAAAAGAAACTC
Organism: Capsicum annuum; assembly: GCF_002878395.1. Lineage (NCBI taxonomy): Eukaryota > Viridiplantae > Streptophyta > Magnoliopsida > Solanales > Solanaceae > Capsicum > Capsicum annuum. Next base: position 47,439,484 of record NC_061112.1, read on the forward strand.
GTCCAACTATTTATCATCGAAGGTTGAAGTTGCCGGAGATTGAAGGGAGAAAGTTTGCAGAACTGTTGGTTGGGAGAGAGTTGAGAGAAACTGTCGAGAGAGAAAAGAGAGAGAAGGTTCATTTGGAGAGGAGTGAGGTGCGGGTTGATTTGTATTTTTGAAAAGATTAGAAAGTTTTGAAAATATTAATAAAGTCCACAATTAGCTTAATCAAGTTTTCTAATTATGTTTGACCCTTTAAGTTGGTCAATGTCACCAATCCTTTATTCAAGACTTAAATGACACCTTTCCTTCAATTTTCTTAGTATACCTTGGTAGTTATTTTGAGAAATGTGATAAGCATTAATTATAATCTTTTTATCCATGGTAAGTATACCTGTGGAAAAAAAATATAATATTTACTACAAATAACAATAAAATTAGAAAGTTAAGTTAAGCATGAACAACGTACCTAATAGTTACATGACGAAATATGATGGACATATATATATATATATATATATATATATATATATGAAAAATTATAAAATTTAATTTAATTTTACTTCTTAAGTGTGAGACTAATGACGATTCATATAAATCATTAACTTTGTATATGATATTAACGACTTGCCGATGTATAGATCAGGAAATTGAAGATAAAGCTTTGACAAATATTGAAAAACTTTAACCTGTAATTCATTGTTAGTTAGCAATTAGTAATATGCACAAAATTCTATAAATAAAACATATTAAATACATTCAATATATGCAACAAAATAGTAGTAAGACACGCAAGAAGAAAGACTGATCTCTGTGAGTGAAATGATCATAGAATATTCTCTCAAGATAAATAAAATTTAAATTTTAAAATAAATAACAATTAAAAGAGAAGAAGAAAGCTTACACTGATATGTAGCTCACTCAAGGTGTATATATATAAGAGGTTCCCACTCAAGGTGTATATATATAAGAGGTTACAAAGTTGGATATGCATGCAAACTAAAATTCAAATTCAAAATTGAATGTGATATGAATTTATTAGAAAGATAAGATTTTAAAATATCATGATTATCTTAAGTTTAAATTCAAGATTCTAATATACTACTGCTATTATTATTTAAATTTAAATTATAATTCTTTATTTTTCTATATATATCTATCTATATATATATATATATATATTTGTGTCTGATTAAAGGAATAACTCTTTTGATATTAATGATTCTATTCAGTTTGTGCAGCAACAACTCGTGTAACATGCCTTATTAATTAATAAATGTAATATTTTTTTTAAAGAAAAATTCTATGTTTTCTTTTTGAAAATTCTAAGTTTATCTTTGAGAAGATATTGTATCTCCAATTTAAATTCAAAATATTAATAAAATAAATAATATTTTATCAGATTGATTAGACAACCATAAGAGTCCAATTAAAATTCTTTAGTGTTAACTAACTATCTTGATAATGTTAGTTGTTATTAATTACTATTCTTATAATTGTTACTACAACTACTACACTATTACGTACTCCTACTTCTACTACTACTGTTATTACTGTTACTATTACTATTACTACTAGTTAATTTATTCGCGCATCGCGCGGTCATAATAATACAAATAATTTATTAAATAATATATAGATAGATCTTTATATGAAAAGAATATATAATTAAAAAATACAAAAAAAAAATAATTACACCGACTCAATCACTTCTCAATATAATAGACGTACAATTCATAGAGTAAATATGTTAACATGTAATCATCTACTTTAGAAGGTGAAGAACAAAATATGTATTATAATAATTATAATGATTAAAAATAAATCAGATAATACACTATTTCTCAAAGTTAAAAAGAAAGAAAAAGAAGAAACAAATAAAACATAAAGGTTTCTTTTTTTATGTATATAATTTTTTTAAAAATAAATCAGATAAATACACTATTTTTTAAAATTAAAAAAAAATGAACAAAACATAAATGGTTCTTATATAAAAATTTTCATAATTACCTCACGTTTATAAAATTTTTAGAATTAATTACTTCATTTTCCTCCCTCGCCTCCATGTTCCTTTATATTTCTCAAATTTTATGTCATGCATGTTTATTGATAGCCCTAAAACTTAATCATAACTAAGACCAAATAACAAATACATTTCAATTATTAAAATTTATTTAGCTATCGGTGGATGTTGATTCCTTGTGTTGCTTTACATGTGATTAATAAAAATAAGTTAGTCACCTAAAAAAGATTAATTATAAATTAAGATACTTAATTAATAATTAGTAAATTTTCAACTAAAAATTATTCATTTGAACCAAAAGTAATTATAGACTTAAAAACTGAACATAAGAGGCATCATATATAGATATAGAAATAAGACAATACACATATTATTATATTTTTAATCATTAATTAAAAAATAAAAAGAAAGATGAAACCAATGCATAATTGTCCAAGCACTTGCCGATATCCACTTCCACATTCCTTTCACCATTTAAGAGCATCTTCTTCTTTTTCAAGTGAAATAATAACATAAATATCATAGTGAAAATGAAGGATAACCTTAGGTAAATAAAACATATAAACTTCATTAGAAAGAAAAATGAAATGAATACATTAATGTCTCGGTATGTACTTCCACAAGCCTAAAAAGTCAATTATAAATTAAAAAACTTAATTGATAATTAGCAATTTTTCAACTACAAATTTATATATTTATTTAACCAAAAGAAATTATAGACTTAAAAATTGAACTTAAGAGGCATCATATATAGATATAGAAATAAGACAATATACATATTATTATATTTTTAAACATTAGTTAAAAAATAAAAAGAAAGTTGAAATCAAATGTTCGAGCTCTTGCTGATATCCACTTCCACAAGCCTATCACCATTTAAGAGCGTCTACTTCTTTTTCAAGTTAAATAAATGCATAAACATCATAGTGAAAATGAATGATAACCTTGGGTAAAATCGCATGAAATAAAACATATGAACGTCTATTGAAAGAAAATGGAATGAATACATAAATGTCTCGATATCTACTTCCACAAGCCTATCACCATTCAAAAGTCTTCTTCTTCTTTCCAAGACAAACAAAAGCATGAATATAATAGTGAAAATAAAGGGTAACCTTGGATAGCATCTCATGAAACAAAAATATGAATTTATATACATAAAAATAAAGGAATACCATAAGGTATCATTAACTTTTGTATCAAATATTTAGGGGTTATAAATATAAATCATGAATAACTTGAGAGTTACAAATATTATTAGTAGAAATTAAATTGATGAGTTACCTCAAACATTTTTTTCTTTCATTACATAATAAATAGAGTTTAAATGCGGTGACTTTTGATTTTTCTTTAAACACACAAATATTTAAAATAAAGAGAAAACTCGATAAATATCCAAAAAAACTACAAAAAAGATAAATAGGTTTGGAGGCTTCTAAGACATGCCACATAGGATTGGCTATTGATCTCTTATATAGACAGAGAGAGAGATTGTTGTTGATACTACTTCTTCATCTTCTTCTTATCATACTACTACCACCACATTTTTTCAAATTAAAAGCACCGGTTACTATGTGTACTGCTACTTTTTTTTGTTTGGTTAAATGTGTACTACTACTACTATCATTGATACAAGTACGACTACGAGGATGGACGTGTTAAAGTGTAATGAACCCGAGGCTTGGAGTGTGCAAGAATAATGCAAAAGAGGGCCTAAACACACACACCAAAACAGAACCTACACTACACTCCATAGGTGGCATTTTGAGACTTTTCATTAAAGGGCTTTTTGGTCATTTTGTATTCTATTTGTAAGCTAGTATGAATAGAACATTGTAGGTCATTTTTTGGTAGATTATTCATGATATTGTGAGTATATAATACTTTGTAACACAAGTCCTCTCTCCTTGAGGCACAAACTCGAAATTAGGTCAAGAGGAGCGTGGAATCACTCTTATTGGATTCTTACTTGGAACGTTGGGTGTTAGAGGAGGTTGAGGTCTCTCTCTTCTGTCCACCGAAGAGATAGGTATTTTTTGAGTAGAGTGTTAAGGGTCCAAGTGTGGAATAGGCTCTTGGGTTCTTAAGATTATACCTTCACTTTGTCTATCTATCCATCCCTTTGTTTCATTGTAATCGTGTAGTTAGTATTGTTGTTATTGTAACCGTTTCTGTTTCACATTGTTATTTTTCTTCTTGTTCATCATCTTATTTTTGGTTAACTTAGTTTGGGTTGGCTGAAAATAGGTGTTGAACACCTTGAATATTTTCATTCTTGTATTGTATTCTTGAATCCGAGTGTGGTCTCCAATTGGTCTTAGGATCCTTGTGATTTGTGAACTATTTTAGGGTTTGTTTTATATCTTCCATTGTTTTCTTGTATCATTTGGTATCAAAGCCATCTTTTATTTTGTTCTAAAAAGATCAATCTTGGGCTTGAGAGTTGAAAATTTTTTAAAAAAAAGTTGAAAATTAAAAATTCCAGAAAAAAGAGCAATCTGTCCATTTTGTTTTCTTGGCCGAAAATTGTGTTTTTGTTTCTAAGCTTGACCACGTGATATTGTTGTTAATTGGTGGCTTAAGAACATTTTGTTTAGTTGTAGTAGTTTTGGCCGTGAGTTGAAAACATTATTGTTGTGGATTTGGGAGTTGGTCGTTGGAATTGTTGTTGGTTGTTCTTAGAATTGTTGTTGTTGTTCTTGGTGAAGTTATTATTGTTCTTGATGTTCATCACCACCTTTATATATTGTTGAAGATAAAGTGTACTTTAGATCTATAAAGGTGAAGGAAGGAGGTATAGAATTTGTTAGTCTGGAAAGACTTCTCCACCACCAAAGAATTTATCAACCGCTTTCCAACAACTTTCCATGATTAAAGGGACCATGTTTTGAGGAAAAGTAAAAGTCAAGTCAAGACTTTTTGTGTTTGAATTTGAAGGGAGTTCCAAGACTTATATTTCCCTCCTTGAGCCAAATCTCACCACTTCCAAATTATAATTACCAAGACTTGAAAATTGAGAATAACAATTCGTTAGAAAGACTGCAACCAATACGTAGCTACCACATCATCTACTATTCACGCATCAAATTTTGGATCAAATTTCAGATTTCATTGTTTCCATTTGTCTTTCCTTAGTTTCAATTTCATTGGTTCCAATACTAATTGGCAAACTAGTACTCATCTACTAGATTGTTAGTTAGTCTTTGTGTTTGTTCATGCATGTTAAGTGTTTGTTGTGTGCTTTTCTCTTTTGTGAGTTCGTTGTATCTTGTTGGTTCAAGTCTGTAAACAAATTTTTCTTGAGTCAACTCAAACAAAAATCTATTCCGGGCAAGAGTAGATTCGAGCCTCAATCACTCATGAAATACAATCTGGCTTGCAACACTTGTGAAACCAAGTGTGAGACGAGCAAGTGTGTAAGAGTGTGGTGAGGTTGTTTCAAACTAACTTGTATTTTGTTTTGTAGGTATGTTCTTTTTTTTAAGGTACAATTACAAGGGAACCCGCGGCTTCAACCTCTCAACCCATGGACGACAATGCCACTAATGTCATTTTGGCCTACCTTGACACTATATCCCGAGACCTAGCTATGGTAAATGAAAGGTTGGATTGTATGGTAGGTCAAAGGGAGTAAGTGGGCTGCCCGAACACACGTCAAGATGAAGTCCATAGCTCATGTGACCTACGAGGTAAAAATGTTATCCCCTACACTCCTATGAACTTAGAATGTTGTGTTGTGGCTAATAGTGGCCAATTGAACGTAGTTGCGGATTTACCTAGAGTAGAGGTGTTTGAGTCTCCCTATAGTGATACTCTTGGTAATGTTCGGTAACGTGAGGACCAAACTCTTATTGTAAGTACGCAAGCACTAGTTGATCCTTTAGATGATGAAATTTATTCTTCTTGTAAGAATGATTTATGTCCATCTAGTACTAGCCCTTATAACTTAAACAAGGTTCTATTACCAATTGACAAGAGTACTCATACACTAGTGGACCCTTGCAAAAACCAAGGTAAGTCTACGTTGGTATATGGGTTACCAACAACTAGTGAGGTCGTGCAAAATGATCAATCGCGTGAAGATGACCTTGATTTACTTGAAGGATAGGAAACCCGAATTGTGATTTTACTTGTGAAAATGGTTTTGGTCGTAACCCCTTGGTTTCCCGTGATGGTGTGAAGCTAAGCGCGGGTTACCCTTTTGAAATGGAGTATGACCAAAACCCATGCCCATGGCTACTTCTTCTATTTGACTCTGGTGCCATCTTAGAGTATGGTAGGAGTAGTCTCGGCCTTTGTTTTTTTATTTCTTGAGTGTGATCCCTTTGCTTCCCATGATAGTTTATGTCTATGTAGGGACTACTCTTTTGAAAGAGAAAGTTGAATGCTTAGAAATGCTATCTACTCCTTCTTCGTGTGTTTCCTATGTTGATCTTACTAATAACAATGAACTTGAAATTAGTAAGTACTTGCATGAGAACACCATAGTTGGAGTTGACTCGTGTGACACCTTTCCCTAACCTCTTTGTGCTCATGATATTTTCCATAGTGAAATAGAGGGTATGCCTAATTTTGAGAGCAGCACCTTAGGGGAAAGTAAGTATGGCCAAAAACCATGGCCATGGCTACTTCTCCCATTTGATCCCGATACCATCTTAGGGTGGGTAAAGATTATTCTTGACCTCAACAAAAACAACAACATACCCAGTGTATTCCCACAAAGTGGGGTCTAGGGAGGGTAAGATGTACACAGTCCATACCGCTATTTCTGAAGAAGTAGAGAGGTTGTTTCCGATAGACCCCCGACTCAAGATAAGAAATAATAAACAAGTGCATGGATGGCGTAACAGAAATAAGGCGTAAGAAATATAGAAATAGAAATCAGAGAAATACAAAATACGAGAAATAAGGCAACATGAAAAAGAAAATAGAAACTAAGAAATAAGGAATAGGACACCTACCTAGTAGTAACACACACTGAAAAAACAAAGACACTTGTGTACACATTTCTAAGAATACTAACCCGATACACCAGATCCCTCCTGACTGCCCACAACAACCCACACACTCTCACTAACCTTCTACCCTTATCAGCGATGTCCACACCTTTCTATCTAGGGTCATGTCCTCAGTAAGCTGAAGCTGTTCCATGTCATGTCTAATCACCTCCCTCCAGTACTTCTTCGGCCTACCTCTACTCCTCTTGAAGCCATCCAATGCTAGCTTCTCACACATACGGACTGGGGCACCCACGTCTCTCCTCATCACATGCCCAAACCATCTCAACCTTCTTTTCCATATTTTGTCCTCCACCAAAGCCACTCTCATCTTCTCTCGAATAATCTCATCCTAACCCTGTCCCCTCTAGTAAGACCACACATCCAATGCAACATCCTCATTTCTGCCACCTTTAATTTTTGGATGTGGGAGTGCTTGACTGGCCAACACTCCGCTCCATACAACATGGTCGGACAGACTGCCACTCTATAGAATTTGCCTTTAAGCTTAAAGGCACTTTCTTATCATACAACACTCCCGAGGCAAGCCTCCACTTTATCTAGCCCTCTCCAATACATTTAGCGACATCTTTATCAATCTCACCATTCCTTAGAATCATAGACCTAAGGTACTTAAAACTATCCCTCTTACAAACATCCTGGGAATCCAACTTCACCACCACATCATCTTCCTGCTTAAAGTCACTAAATATACATTCCAAATACTCCATCTTCGTCCTACTCAACCTGAAACCCTTCGACTCAAGGGTTTATCTCCAAACCTCTAATTTGTCATTCATACCCCTCCGCGTCTCGTCAATCAGCACTACATCATCCACAAATAACATACACCAAGGTACTTCTCCTTGAATATTCCGTGTCAACACGTCAATCACCAACACAAAAAGGAACGGACTAAGAGTCAAACCCTGATGCAGCCCCATCGCAACCAAAAAATACTCTGAGTCTACTCCCATAGCCTTCACCCTGGTCTTTCCTCCATCGTATATGTCCTTAATAGCTCTGATGTATGCCACTGGAACCCCTCTCACCTCCAACCAGCTCTAAAGAACCTCCTTCGGGACTTTATCATACTTCTTTTCCAGGTCGATGAACACCAAGTATAAGTCCCACTTTCTTTCTCTATACTGCTCCATCAATCTCCTCACCAAGTGGATTGCCTCTGTCGTCGAGCGACCAGGCATAAATCTAAACTGATTTTCAAAAAAGACACGATCCTCTTCAATCTCCGCTCAACCACTCTCGCCCAAATCTTCATAGTGTGACTCAACAGCTTAATACCCCTACAATTATTACAACTCTAAATGTCACCCTTGTTTTTATATAACGAAATCATCGTACTCCATCTCCAAGCCTCATGCATTCTCACAGTCTTGAAAATTCCATTAAACAAATCAGTCAACCACCTTAGGCCTGCCCCACCAGCAAACTTCCAAAAATCCACCAAAATTTTGTCAGACCCAGTCACCCTACCTCTCCGCATCCTACAAAGAGCCTTTCTAACCCCTCCAACCTTAAAATACCACAGTAACAGAAATCACAGCTCTCCTCCAAGTGCTCCAGCTGCCCTAACTTAAAACCTCTGTCCCCCTCCTCGTTCAAAATTCTATAAAAGTATTCTTTCCATCTCTTCTTAGTGTGAACATCCTCCACTAGAACACAACTATTCTCCCCTTAATTCACTTTACCTGATTGAGGTCACGACCCTTTCGCTCCCTAGCCTTAGCAAGCCTAAATAGCCTCTTTTCTCCGTCTTTCTCCTCTAACCTCGCATACAAGCTCTCGAACGCTGCTTACTTAGCAGCAATAACTGCTAACTTAGCCTCATTTCTAGATTTTTTTTAAGCCTCCTAATTCACCCGCTTCTTTTCATCATCTTTACTCTCAATCAACTTAATATATGTCCTCTTCTCAATCTCCACTTTCTTCTTCACTTCTATATTCCACCACCAGTCCCCCTTATGCTGATCTACTCGACCCCTCGAAACACCCAACATTTCTCTAGCAGTCACCATGATGCAGCTGGCAGCCCTATCCCATATAACATCCATGTCCCCCCTGAACTCCCACACTCTTATTCTCGCCACCTTTTCCCCTATCTCCAGTGCACTAACTGGCGTCAAGCTACCCTACTTAATTCTAGGTCGACCCTCCCTAGCCCTTCTCTTCTTGCTTCTCCTGATGGATAAATCCATCACTAGAAGCCTGTGCTGGGTCGAAAGGTACTCACTTAGACTGACCTTACAGTCCTTATATAACACCCTATACCCCTTCCTAAAAAGCAGAAAATCAATTTGAGTCTTGGTTATCGTGCTTTGAAAGGTAATCAGGTGCTTCTCCTTCTTCGGAAAGCTCAAATTCACTACCACCAGCCCAAAGGCTCTCGCAAACTCCAACAGGGAAGCTCCCTCATTATTTCTAACACCAAAGGCAAAACCACCATGCACATCATCATAGCCTCCCGATAAGACCCCAATTGCCCATTGAAGTCCCCTGCTATAACAATCTTCTCTGAGCTAGGCACGTTTTTCACCACCTAATCTAAGTCCTACCAAAATCTCACCTTTACCTCCTCTTCCAAGCCCACCTGTGGTGCATATACACTACACACATGCAACATAAAACCCTTAATGATCAACTTAATCTTCATCAGCCTATCACTAACTCTCTTACCCTCTAACACCTACCCTATAAGCTCTTTATCCACCAATATGCCGACTCTATTCCGACGCCTCTCACTCTCTGAGTACCAAAGCTTGTACCCATCCACATCCCTAGCTTTAAATCCTACCCACCTATACTCTTGAACATATGCAATATTAATCCCCCTCTTCTTAAGAACCTTTACCAATTCTACGGACTTACCCTGAAGTGTCCCAATGTTCCAAGACCCTACTCTCAACCTATCTTCTATCACATATTGCCTACCTCTAACACTCTTCCCCGACCTAGCCTTAACGCCAGACTTATACCCCCACCCACCCCTGCCCTTCCCTTCCCACCCCTAACTTTTTGGAACATGATCCTACTCTACCATTGACTCCCCAAGACACTACTCAAAACCTAAACAAAGCCCCAAACTAACAACGTACAAACAAAGCAATCGGAAAAAAATAATAAGAGAAGGCATGCACAAAGAATACAATCTTTCCTTAACATGAAACATTTACTCTCTCCCATCTAAGTAATTTTTCATCACTACTATCATCTCATAAGAAGAGATCACTGAAAGGCTAAAACATGAGGACCTGAAGCATGAATAAACACTATACAAAACTTGACACTTAAAAGAGGCCTGAGGAATAGAATATCAACATCATGGATTTATCAAGAGACCTAAAATGAGGGTATACATGACATAATATGAATTTCGTTGATCATTAGGAGTGTTGCATGAATACTGGAACTAAACATACTGTAGAGCATGAGCACATGAGTCATGAGCTGTATGACTTGAGTTTTAGAATTTTTGAATTCATGGAAGATGATTCGCACTGCTGAGCAAACTGGAACTTCTCATACGAGGGATTGGAATCGTACGTGATTCTATGGAAAGTGCGTGAATATGAGCTATGAGCATAGAGCTGATATGAAAGGCATGATTAGATATCGTAATAACTGAAGTACAAATACTATAATAAGCATGCATCGGACATTCCCTTCCCTAGTGTTGTTCTACAGCACACTAGCATCACTACTAGAATCTGAGAGCCTGACTTAGTCACTTATTCTACCATCCCTCCTTAGCTTAAAGCCATCATTTTAAGTTAGTGGACCACTTAATCAACATTTATAAACTGTACTGAAACTACTTTACTCCAGAGTCCGAGATATAACAATACTCATAAACATTAAACTTACCCTGAAAGACTGCACCTGAAAGTGTAAGACCCTACTGCTGATACTTCCTTATGAGATAAAACTCTTAACTATCTATAGCCCCAAATACAATATGTAACAATTTAGGAAATGACTAACTTAGAATTTTCAACTCCTCTTTCTATTAGCTCAATATTCAAAGATTCAAACTTAGGTCCTAACACATAACATGGATATCCCCAATTCTGTAATAAACTATACTACTTTTATCATAGCCTACTATTATCACATCCATAACACATGTTTCGAATCAACAAACTTAAATTCCTGTATACACTGCTTCAATTCTACTAATTCACCTTTCACATGGCTAGTCCCATGAAATATATAATCTACTCAACTTCAGATAACACCATCCCAACTCGACTACTATTGGTAAACTCCTGGTTTCATGCTTTAAATTCTAGAGTATATCATAGGATTCTGAGAAGCAATCTGGAAACATATATGACTCCTAAGTACTGAGGAGGTACTACCCCTTCATTCAATAACTAGTTTAGCAGGATACTGAAACTGAACAACTCTATTTTTTAAATCAACTGAAGTGGGTTACCAGGATACTATAATCGAGCAATTTCTATGTACCTACCTAGTTATGATGGGTTTGCCCACTAGGTAGACACTGAATTTGACAGCTATATGGGGGTTACAAGAGAAAGTAAAGCTCTAGATTTAGTGAAACATACATAAGAATATGAAAGTCCTGTAACTTACCGGTAACCGCATCAGGAGAACTTTCCTGATAATGTCAGGACTGAATTACGTATAACCTATTTTGTTGCTGACCACTATTAGAACTGGAAGCGGTAACACCCTACTGAGTCAGGTGATTGGATAAAACTAGAGGATGATTGGACCGACCCTACTGACCACTCTTTGGGCAATCTCTGACTATGTGGATTGGCTTGCCACACCCAAAACACATATCACTACCAGCTCTATACTCACCCTTATGATTCTTACCAGATCCTTCATAAAGCAGATTAGTACAAACATCCTTCCCACTACCCTGTGACTTAGAGTCTGGTGCTCTATTTTGACCGTTATTCTTAAACTTAGGCACTGGTACTCTAACTGAAGAAGGAGCTGGGGCTGAGAATTTCTGACAAAATTGGGAGCAGTTACTACCCCTTGACCTAGGTTAAAAGCTACCTGTTCTGGCCTCTTATTCTTTCTCTCTTTCTTCCTACGCTGCCTCTCCTCACTCTGCTGAGAATAAATCAAAATCCTAGATAGGATAACAGCCTGTAGATTGTTCTGAGCAACTACTGAATAAGATAAGGTAGTGAAAGCAGTTCCAAATCCGACATAAGAAACATGTTCATTCAGGTGATTAACCTATAATGGCAGAGGTGCGGGTTAATTCTCATTTTTTTTGTTAGTCTTTCTATAAGGCATATTCTGTAAATGAAAGGAATATTAGAATTAGACAAAAGAGTTTTAACTTGAGCACATGCTCACTTGCATGATATGATTACTGAAAGAAAGGAACTTTTTGTCCATAAGTGTGGCGCGCTACACACCTATGCATAAGACTCTACTTGATGCGGCTTTCATACTCCCTAGGACTCTTTAGAACCTTAGGCTCTGATACCAAGTTTGTAACGCCCCAAAACTATACCCTGGGCCTCACATGGTGCTTACAATCCCGAAGAACCACAAGCTAACCCATGATTGGTACCTTCTATGAGCACTGAACATAATACTGAAATATATATGCAAAAGAAATCTGAAAATGCCATAAGGTTCTCAAAATAATGAAATAATAATTGAGTATAACTGATAATAACATCTGAAAACTAAATAACTATCTATACTAGCCTGAAAGCGTCTAACTATATGAATATAAGGTTGATAGGACAAACCCCCAGCAAACTCCGACTAAAATAACTACTGAACTGCTAAAATACTAAAATAAATAAACTCTGTTCTTGAAATATGAGGACTCACCACTATATCTGCTGCTGATAGCCTAAGCT
>NC_061112.1:47455364-47474980 GCF_002878395.1 Capsicum annuum
TCTTTGAGTTCGGGTCAGTTGGGGCTTGTCCCAATGGCTCATTGATACGCTGTTTAGTAGAGGCTTGTCAAACCAGATTTTGTCAGATTAGTCAGAGTTATCAGATGTTTGGTATTTTGTTACTTTCCGCACTTATCTAGATTGTAGTAGGCATTGTTGATGATATTTAAAGGTTTAATTATAATGATCCCATGTGATGGCATTAGATGGCTCAAAGGGTTAGCTTGGGGCTACTTGTAGCCTTAAGCACCGTGTGACGCTTCGTGACCCATTTTTGGGGCGTTACACATACCCTGATATGGACTGATTTGGGGTCCAATTTGTGACCCTAGTTGGAAAGGTGTTAGCACCTTGCCACAGGATACTAACAATGTTGGGTCAACCCTAATCTAGCAGGAGGACGACTTACCCTATGTTGGCTACGTAGTTTTGTAATTTAGGGACTTTTACTAAAGGTCAAACCCTTTACTGGAAGGAATACCCCCATCCCTGGGTTAGCTCGGTGCCGAATCCTACTTTCAATTGAATCGACACTGAACTGATCACTAGACTGTACTAGGCTTGACTGAACTAACACTAATAGCGTTGACTGACTGAACTAGACTGAGTTCACTGAGTTCTGTTAACTGACTGAGTACTACTATTCTTGACCTTTACTAAGACTATTCTATAACCACTCCAACTAAGTAAACAGCTAGAGTTTGGGTAATAAATACCCCCAGAACTTGATAGAACAATTGACAAACTCATGTCACAACTTTAGGAACACAACAATAGGTTACCATGCATAATTTACTCATATGGACATTTTATCAAACACTTAGGGAGCATGATTAATGCATATGATAATAAACAACACATAAGCATCATGACTACAACTTAAACTTGCAATTTCAAGAGTTTTAACATGGGAATTGCATCAATCAGCATACATGCTATCTTATGTTCATGAAAATTATAATTAAATCTTGAATTGAAACCCATACAACAACACAAACATGAATACAACCCAATTTGCACATGTAAATCATGAATCTGAAAACTTGTAGTTTTAAAAAGGGTTCTTAAACTCTAAGGGTGGAAAGAGACCCAAGGATGAACACCTAACAAACCTTGATTGTTAATCTCGTGGGAGTTGTTGGTGAATTCTTAAAACTTGGACTTGAATTTGAAGAAACTAGGGCTTGTTCTTGAGAGTATTTTGTGGAAAAATAAGTATGTTTTCCTCTTTAGATCCTTAATTTCGTGATATAGGTAGGTAAATATAGGTGGAACATGACTCATTTGCTGCCACAAACCCGTAACTTAATACACAAATTATGCCCACTGATGCAATTGTCGATGCGTCGTGTCTATAGGATCAACGCGATCACCGACGCATCGTGTCGATGGTGTTGACGTGATAGCCAATGCGACGCATCAAGATCGCGTTGGCTTGCTGTTTTGGCCATCCAAACACAACTCAAACGATGTTTGAAAATTTTGAAACTCACCAATATGACCTATTGACATCCCTTATCATGAATCAATTTAAAAATTGACAATCTAAGGCCGAAAAGATCGTAAATGATGCCATTGAAATATCGAGGCCAAAAATGAAACTAAGTATCAACACTTAGGTTAAAGTTTTCCAAGTCTGGGACCTCTTTTGGTATGCTATATAGAACTGAAATGACTAGGACTTTGTGAGGTCTTACACTAATCTCTTTCTTCTACCATTAATCAAACTGTAAAAAAATTTGGTATTCCTATCCCCTTTAGATAACCATTGTATGGCAACTTTTTGTTTCCAATATTCTTCCTCATAACATAAATATTGCCTCAACTAAGCATATGACCTTTGCAAGATCATTCTGTTAATAGTAGTAGGGTTTTCTTCAAACAGTTCCTCCTTAACTATTACAATGTCTTTCATGATTTTCAACTGCTTATAAATATCTCCAATCATAACTCTGCTCCATTCAGTTAGTGCCAACTTGCTATTTTTCATTTTCTGCTTCAACATAATACATACATCATCACAAACTGATGAATCTGATGGAACACAATTCTACTTTACCACATCCTAGAAACCATCTTTTTTATTCTAAAATTTCAAAAACCTAAAAGGTTTATGAAATTGCTGATTATGATCACCACACAATAAAAGTAAAAAAGCATCATCTAACCTTGTTCTAGCTAATTGCTCCATCTCAGCACAGCCTATACCTCCTAGGAGCTCTTGATTGACAACTATTCTGTCTAATCTCTTAAAACGGCATTGTTCATCAGCCCTATCGTCCACCAAGTGAATGGACTTTCTTTAAACGTATTATCAACTAAATCACAGGAATTGTACAAGAGTCAAAATCCTCACATTAATTAGGGTACACAGAAAGTTCTCAATCTTCTCCTCCTCGTTCATGATAACATTAAAGTATCCTTCAACCATCCATAGAACCCTAATATTGTGATACATAGAGTAAATGTCATCCCACAATGCTAGTCTCTCAATCTCATCATATTTAGCATAGACAACTATAGCCACCATCTGAGAGCCATTTTGAAAAGTCAATTGTGATGTGAGCTGTTGTTCAAAGTCTGCTAGAATATTCACCTAGATGTGATCCAGAATAAAAATCCAAATCTTACCATTTACATTGTAATTTGCATAATTCCTGCCTAATAATTTTTTATATTTATTGTATATGCATGTCCTCTTGAAATGGTTCAATTAATGTAATAAACATAAAATTGTGATGCCTATGAAGCATTTGAACTCTGTGAAATGCATATTGTGATTTGACTGATATGATGTTCCAGAAGATTGCTTTTAACTTCATTAATTATATACTTTACATACTCTCCTAGCACTGATTCTTGTAGGCTTATCAACCCTAACCCTATTCTTTTTATCTTTTGTAATTGTCTGTGGTGATAATCCGGCATCTTTCAATACTTGATTGAGATTTTTCTGACTATCACCTTCTTTATCCTCCAGTATTATTTTAGTTGTCTCTGCTCTTTTGGTCCATATATCTTCAAATATTTGGAAAAAAAAAAAACAAATCATGTAATGCCTTGTTAGGGGAATTCCTCTTTGTTGTCAGTGTCATATTACTATCCTTGTAATCATCAACCAGATTGTGATCCATGAGCAAGTACTAATGTTTTTCCTGCATTACCCCTGCATTTTGATTCATCAACTTGGAGTGCTTCATGATAAGTTTATTGAGCAAGAGCTATTTGGATTTCATGAGACTGCATGTCAATAGGTACTTCCTCTTCCTTATTTCTACCTTAGTTATTGCCATTACATCTTTGAGACTGCTAAATTGTTGTTGTTGATCTAAAATTGTTTGGTGCTGTCAGATGGATCCTTTTCCTTATTCAATTCTATATTTCCTGGTTCCTTGAAAATTATTTCTGCTTGTTCCTTTTTTGTTAGTTTGTTGCTATCTGCAACTTGCATATATCTTCATTCTGATAAATTGTGTCACATTTTGTGCTTTCCTTTCTTCTATCATTACTGTCAGATTTCAGTCTTTCCTACCCTAAACAATCTCCTTCCTAGTTGTATTGCTATTAGCTTGTGTGTAATTATTACTTTGGTTGTTTCCTGCATGTTCCTGATAGTGATTGTTGTCCTCCTCATGTAGCTGAAGGATGTCAAAAGAATTTTTGGTACTGACTACACTATTAGCCTGAAGCCCTCCTTCCCTATTTCCTTCTTTATTTGACTCCACAACATTATCTAAAAACTTATTGGTTCCTTTTTCAATCTTGAAACTCCTGTTAGTTGGGTTCCATTTGCATGCACCATTTTTTCATTCACATATCTCCTTTGCACTGGTATGTCATCTTCATTTCCTCGATTGTCTTCTTCTCTCTCTGAATTATATTATTGTTCATGAGTTTTTAGCTCAGGATGTAAGCTCCTGCATTCCAGCTCCTCATGAACTTGTAAATTATAATTATAACAATATTTAGGGAGCATATCATATTGAATTCTGACAGTTTGGATCCTAGCTTCCTTAGTGGTGCAGTTAATCACTTTAATTTCTACATGATCAAGTAATTTAGCTGCTAAGTCAACTTGAACTTTCACCCCAGAACAACTAGGCCGGATCTTGTTGATCGTGGCCATATCCAGCTGGATAGGTTTCCTACTACAGCAGCTAGTGAAAAGAGGAATTCTTTCACAAAAAAGTAGGTAAAAGATCCAGGAAAGAGATCCATGTCATCACTTGTGTTTTCTCCACCTTTGGATCGAATTTGGCATCATAAATGAAAGGTCTTATCTGATATGCCATTTCATCCTTTGTTGTAATATAAAGGATAGAATTGGTCATCAGTCATTCAAACAGAGGTGTAGGGTTTCAGGACTTAACAGAGGTGTAGGGTTTCACGACTTACTTGCTGATCTACAACTCACCCCATTTAGAACCAAAGAAAGTTTCTTCACTTGGAGTAAGTCACTGTGACAATAAAAAAAGTGGTTAACATCACTTGTCTACCGAACGCATCTTCCAGTCGTACTGACCTAATATCTATAATAAAGAAAAGCCTAAAACCTGAGGATCACTGCCAAAATAGCCATGTCGGCCACTGGTCAACCACCGGAGGCTGGCCAGGGGAAATCGTTTACTGTTGTTACATCTCCTAAGGATTTTTTGAAACTCTACCATCCTCTATCTCCCAAAAATCCTGGTGTGACAATCGTCACTAACAATTTGCCTAACATAGATTTAGTGGGTAATGTTTAAAACAGTAGGGTTGATGTAGAAGGTTGTTCTCACAACATTAAATATGTAGATTTTCTTAAATCTAATGCTAATGTGCTTTATAGAAAGAAGAACCCTATGACATTAAGCCAATTGATTATAATAATAGCATTCAAGGAGCTACATGGACGGAGGATGAAGTCAACAAAATGAATATCATTGAAGAACTTTAATATATTGTCATAGGAAAACCTTCTTACGGTTGAGTGCCAAAGCAATGCAAAATAAAATAAGGTTGCAAGATTGGTTTGTTGTGTAACAGGCATATGCTAATGTGTTTTGACCTTAGGGAAGATTTCATTAACATGAAGTCAAAGAATGTATGTTATATTACAACAAAGGATGAAATGGCATATCAGATAAGACCTTTCATTTATGATGCCAAAGTGATGTTAACCACTTTTTTTATTGTCACAATGACTTACTCCAAGTGAAGAAACTTTCTTTGGTTCTAAATGGGGTGAGTTGTACATCAGCAAGTAAGTCCTGAAACCCTACACCTCTGTTTGAATGACTGATGACCAATTCTATCCTATGTACTAAGAACATTATTGAAGTCCCTAATCATCATCCAAGGTCTATGAATTTGAGTTCCAAGCCTTTTCAGATGATGCCACAGATGAAAGCACTGAAACTGAGTAGCCTGATTCTCCACCAAGAAATGAATGAATTGTTCATGTACATCTAGCACTTGCACAGTTAAATGTTTTCTCTAAAGTAACCACACCCTTTCTCATTCAGATTGAGGATTGTTACAAGAGTAGTGCCAGTCTGTAGTATATTTTTGCAGCATTTTCTTTGAGTTTCTCTCTTTTACTCCATTCTCAACACATCTACAGAAATCTACCTTATTTTCTTCAAAAAGAGGAACAACTCTTTCTGTTTGAGGGATTGATTAATGCCGTCTAATGTTCCAAGTGCTAATAATCATGGAGGATTAAAGGGCTTCCTCCTACCAGCTTCGCTCATCCCAGAGGTGCTTGGTTCAGTAATCTGCCTCTGTAGGTGCAAAACCTGTACATCAGCCTCATGCCCCTCCTGAAAGACTTCTTCACTTTGTACTGTAATGCCCTGATGATGCTCCACAGGTTGAGATGTCATCTGGTCCAGCTTCAATTCCTCCTCCTATTGTGGTTTCTGCATTTTCCCTTCTGGTACTATTTGCCATTCCGGATAAGGGGGTCTATGTTTTCTCCTTCTTCTTGGGGGTTCCTCCTGGCCATGGCCCATGGCCCATGGACTTCTCCAGGTTGCTCTTGGACCTTTTTCCAACAGTTAGCATCCTCATGACCAAGTTTTAAACAATCATGACAAAATTTAGGCTTCCACTCATAGGTGATCCGCTGTTGGAATGTTCCTGATGATACAATCAACTCTATACTCTCAGGTAAAACCTTGGACACATCAGTTTCAATAAGCACCTTTGCATGCGATATTTTTTCCATTCCAGTAGTAACTTTATCAGTGTACAAAGGTTTCCCCAATACACTAGCAATTTTATTAAGTGCCTCAACATACTAGTACCCCACTGGTATCCCAGGAAACTTTACCTATAAAGGAATTTTGCCAAGGCAATTCGGGATGAATTCGAAGTCAATTTTCCAATGTTGTAGTATAAACGGCTTATTTTGAAAGGTGTATGGTTCAGCTTAATAACCATATCTCTATCCTCAATTGAATTGAATGGAAACATGTAATATCCATCATCATGATAGGGGGTTTGAGGCTTGGATACAAAATTTCATACCTGGCCAGTATAGTACTCCATTGATGAACACGCATAAGGTGTATCCCTTATCCCATAGCCAGTCAACGTTATAGTCCAGTGAGCCTCTTGCATTTCAATGTCATCTTCTTCTATCATCATCACTATCTTCCCATTGTTCTGCATTGGTGGAAAAAACCTCAGTGATGTTCCTATTTGCGAGCTTCGATTGTTTATGGCTTAGTCTCTACATGCTTCTCAGGAAAGGTGGGTCTGCGACTCTGTGGTGTAGGCTCAGTAGATGTGCCCGCATCAAAAAAATGGAGGCGGCGAGGTATCGCCGTCATCTCTGAATCCCCTTCAGTTTTGCAAGGTTGTCACCTCCATTCTCAGGTTCACTTCCTTCTTCAATAGCTTGGAATTGAGTTGGGAGAAAGCTCGTCACCAAATTCTTCGTCATCGTCGGTGGGGGTTGCCTCTCCCGTCGTCTTTCCATTGTCATATCATCGTTTGAATATCATCTCTTTTAATTATTGAAGAGACATATAAGTAGAGAACTACAGTTTTTTATAGCCTACGAAATATAGTTAGATATAATAATTATGATAGATTTTTTAAATTATTAAATAAATTGATCAAGTAAAGAATGAAGGAAAAATGTCAAAAAAAAAAAAAAGAACAAAGATAAATATGGATAAAGGCCATAGAAAGGTGTTACATTACTTTTCTTGATTTTATATATATATTAGGTATCGAAGGTCCGTGCCTGCACGAGTATATGTTATTTTTTATCTTAATTTATGTGATAAAAATAAAATTAGATAATTAATTATATTTTTATTATATTTTAAGATTTTTAAGTTATTAGCTATTGTAATTTATAATATTTTTTCAATATTGTAAAATTTACTATTTTAAGTTGTTTGTTATTACAATTTATAATACCCTTCATGTTCAAATTTTTGTGATATTGATAGTCAATTTATAGTTTAAAAGCAATTTAATTTTTTAATTATTGTGATTTGAATATTATTTTTCTATTTCAATTTAAGATGATATAATTTCGAAAGTCAATTAAAATATCAATTTTAATATTTTTTAAAAATAATTATGAAATTTTTAATGTGTAAATAACTTATAATAATTAATTAGAGGTAATATAGTAAAATTATGATTTAATTATGAGTGATATAGTAAAATCACGGTTGAAGCAGCTATAATAGCCATGTTATAAATATCCATTTTAATTTTTTTAATTAAATATTGCTAACTTCTTAATACTTAAATAATTTATAATAATTAATTATGAATAATACAGTAAAATCAAACAAATACTTTATTCTAATCTAAAAGAAATATGGCAAATTACAAAAGTAGCCTTCTTTGCTCAAGCAGGCATGTTGATCATGTCCTGTCTGCTTGAGCAGCTACATCATGACTTATTTATAGAGGAGAAAGAAATTTGGGCCCGTTTGGTTATGAATATTGTTTTCTTTTTTTTGAATTTTTTTTTTGGAGTTGATAATTATGATGTTTGGCCATGAAAATTTGAAAAATAATTTCGGAATTAAATTCTGAAAAGAGAAAACAACATTTTGTTGTTTTTAATAAAATAACTAATTCAAGTGAAAATAATTGAGAATTTTCATCAACAAATTTAAGAATATATAAAATATATTTATATCTATCAATCATATTTATCAAAATATACTTTTTCTCTATTTAATCGCTTATAGTTAGATAAACTTATTTAGCTTGTATTTGTGATATTTTTATTCAAATTTTAGACGAGTAACAATCATAATAATTTAGTTGATTGTTAATTATTTTATCAATTGAAGATATATAAATTATTTTCTCAACATTTGGTTGTATGTTAGTAGGTAAATTAATAGTTGAGTGATTTTGATAATTTTTAAAAGTTGAGGGCATAAAATTATATTTTTTAAGAAAATTTCAAAAATCTAAAAAAAAAAATCAAAAAAACATGACAAAACACGACTCCAACTTCGAAAAAAATATTTTTCGTGGCCAAAAGACTACAAAATCTCCATCTTTAAGGTTGCCCAATTTCGAAATTTGGGAAACCGCCCTATTTACCAACTGCCTTGTGCTCACTCGCTTGGTATAAAAGACGGGATAGTAATTTTATGATTTATTTCACTAATTATATTATTATAAAATAGAAGAAATTATTTAGTGTTAGGAAACAATGGTAAAATAATAATAATAATATTATTTAACTGTTAATAAAATAATAATATAACAATAATAATATTAGCAGTATAATGACATAATAATAATAATAATAATAATAATAAAAATATTATAACTAATATAATAATTATAAAAATAATATAATTTCTTATTGACAAATTAATGATACTGAATATTAAATCAATATTACTGCAATATTATCTTAAGTGATATATTAATTATACCTGAATCGTATTAGGCACTGTCCTAAGAAACTATTTTAATTGCGTGAAATGTTTTTCCAGGATTAAACAAATATTTTTCTAATTAATTAGAGAATACAATAATTAATAAAATTGTTAATACAAATACCAGCAAGTTAAGTGAGGTTTACTAAAACAATAAACAAAATCATTAAGTAAGGATTATAAAAAAAAAAAGAGAAAAACTAAAAAAGGAAATTCTTGAAGGAAGAAAATAGTAATTAGAATGTTGATGATAAAATTTTAGGCCAAGGAGTAGTCTATTTATAGTATTTTAAGAGACTAAATATGTTGACAAGTGTTTAAACACTTGTCCAATGGGTTGTGGTGCAGTGGATAGAGCTGCTCCGTCTTTAGTCAGAGTTTGAGGGTTCGACTCTGGGTATGAGAGCGTTGTCACCTTAATGAGTCATGCAACGTGCGATTCGAATTAGTCGGGACTTCAATGCGGGCATCGGACATCGAATGAAAAACAAAAAAAAATAGTTGTCCAATAATTGTCATGCAAGATGACACTTGGCCAAGAATTCATGCAAAAAAGCAAATCTTAACATATTTATGACAAGTATAGGCCAAGTGGCAAAAATAATGTCATGCATGTATTTTCAATTATCCTCCCTTACTGGAAAGTAATAAAATTCATGACTTTTCAAATACATTTCTATAATAACCTTTCAAACACATAATAAATTATTTTGAAATAAACAAAAAAAAATTCTACAATCTCCATATTATTTCAAAATAATTTATAAGAAAGGGAGTTTTAACTTGCTGAATTTATATGGACAAAATGCAGTAAATTTGATATTTTTTGGATTATGAATCAAACTTAGACTAATAAAATTTAACTTACAGAATTGTTGGTGAAATATAATATTTTTATGAACCGAATAATTCTTGTTATAAGCTAGAGATTTTATCAATCACATTTTTATCATAATTTTGTTGTTCAACGCGGTTTTGCACCAATAAGCCATGCGCGTACCTGATATTAATTAGAGCTCTAGAGACTAAGGCCAAAAGTCTCATAGGAACGGCCTCATTCCACTTCTCATATAGGTGAATTCATCAAGTGTACACTGCTTTAAATACACCATCCACAAGCAATATGAATTCATTAAGGGTTAATACTCATCCCTTAATTTTAGTAGCAGTTCAAACACTCCCAATAAGTGCGCAGTGTCAATATCGACTTGTTATTACCCATATGAACCTACTTCATGGGCTCTCCAATCACATAGGTTGGGTTACTATCTCTATTGACAATAAGTGCGCAATGCCAATATCGACTTGTTATTACCCATATGAACCTATTTTACGGGATCTCCAATCACATAAGTTGGGTTACCATCTTTATTGACAATCATATTGGCCTTAACCTCATCTCTTTTGAGGTTTGAAGAATTAATTTTCTTCCCGCGGTTTTAGTCAGTGGATCTGCCGAATTAAATTCCGACTTCACATAATTAATGAAAATTATTCCGTCTCTCAACAATTGCTTAATAACATCATGCCTCAATTTCATATGTTTACTCTTACAATTGTAAGATTTATTCTTCGCAATAGTAATTGCGGCTCGACAATCACAGTGTATATACACAGGAGGCATCAAATCATCCCTTTTTAAAGGGATATTAGACAACAGATCATCATTTTTAAAAGGGATATTCACTAAGAAATTTCTTAGTCATTCAGCCTCAGTACCAACTAACTCCAGATCCACTAACTCTGATTTCATAGTTGATATAGCAATGATCGTCTGTTTAGCTAATCTCCATGATACTGCACCACTACTAAGGGTGAACACATAATCACTAGTGGATTTTGTTTAATCTGAATTAGAGATTCAATTTGCATCACAATATTCTTCTAAAGTAGAAGGAAATCTACTACACGAGATATCATAATTCATGGTTTCTCTCAAATATTTCATCTGTCGCATTAATGCAGACCGATGCTCATTATTGAAATTATGAGTGTTGACACCCAATTTTTGTTCCCCGTGCCTAAAATTAATGTCTTAAGGCTTTCTGATCGTTAAAAGGCATAAAATATAATTTTCACATCTTTTTTATAATTGTTGACAAATTATTGATAACCATCCTTACTTTAGGATTTTTATCAATTTGTTGTCGTATTTTTACATTTCATAATTTATTAATAATCCTCCTTATAATAGGATTTCTATCAATTCATTATCGTTTTTAACATTTTACAATTATCTGCACACGTACACGACATGACATCACATTTTTCTTATTAAATTATATTTTTTAATCACATTTTTATAATATTTTTCTTATTAAATTATATTCGTTTAATATTTTCAACATTCTTTACATTTTTCATAATTACAAATCAATACCTGCATTTTGTACATTTTTACGGTCCCCAAATGTTAAGTCGGATTAATTATTTTTACACAGTATAATTATTCAATGTCTTATCGCATTCGACAACGACCACACAATAATGTCTTGTCACATCCGACAATGACTACATAATGATGTCTTGTCACATCCAACAATGACAGCACATAATGTCTTGTCACATCTGACAATGGCAACTCAATGACATTACCCTTTGGACAATAACTCTATCCATTGGTTAAAAGGATGAACATTCTTTGGTCAATATCCTAAGGACTAAAAGATGTGCTGTTATAAAAAGAGGAGACACCCCTTCATCTATTGGATAATAGGAACTGCCCAATTTTATTATAAATAAGCAAGGGTGGAAGACAATTTTATTCATCTTTTCTCTCTACACACACATTTTCATACACCCACACATATTTTTTTCTCTCTCTCAAATACATACACAAAAAATACAAGAAAAAATCTTTCCTCATTTTTCATTTTTTCTCCCCAAATACACAAATACATAAGCACATTTTTTAATCATACACACATTATGTTCTTCTTTCTCTCCTCTCTCAAGAATAAACAAATACATACAAATTTTTCCTTCTTTTCTCTCTCTCAAACACACAAAAAATACATATATACACATAAAAATAAATTAAATATTTGCTCCCTATTTTGGTGAAATTCCACCATTTTTACTAGGGATTATGTTGGTTACATTTTATATATATATATATATTTCTTAAGTGTTGTTGCTATTCATATTTTCTTACTGTTCATGGCCAAAAATTTGTGTCCCAATGACTTTCTTTCCTTTATCCATTTCCATCAATCTTCATTATGTTTTTTAAGGGTTTTCTTGGTTGATATTTTATGTGAATTTATTTTCGTATTTCTTTATTTATGGATGCTTAATGATGATTATTGTCACTTCTCAGTGAATGTTCATATTTTTCAATCATGTTTAAACTATTTTTATTTTATTCCATTACTTTGTTACACAATTAGGAATTTTACTCTATTTTTTTTATTTTCAATTACTTCGTCATAGCTACATCATTTTTATTCATTAACTTTGACCTTTTAATCATTTTATTATTTTAATCTTTGATAATAATTTGAATTACTATTGATATATGTCCAGTGACTTTGTTAATTTTTCGTCATTTTTCATTGTTATTAAATACCATTAATTAATTGGTCGATGACACTATCTCTCCGTCAGATACTTGAGGCCATCCCATTACAAAAGACAGACTTTATTTTCTCAAATTTATTATTTTATACCGAGGGACAACATTTGGCCAATGACATTATCTCTCCGTCGGATACTTGAGGCCACCCTGTAACAAAGACGGATTTTTATTTCTTAAAGTTTACTTATTTACATCAAAAATAAATGTTTGGCCGATGAAGAAATTCCCCGTCGATTTTTTAGGCCTCCACAAATAAAAGACGGATATTATGTATATAAATACGTAGTAAAAAAATTAAATATTTCGGGCAGTGACGAAACTTTTATAACACCATGACAACACAAAAGGTTTTATGATTCGTATCTTGGCAAGGCGATTTAGGACGGCCGATTAGTTGAGCAACCACTTCGTAGTCATGGCGAGTCTAAAACTTAATCCGAGCCCACGTTATAACAAAATTTTATTTTTATATGTACATCTATATGTACATGTGTGCACATTATTTCACTTACTTTAATAATTATTTGTTCATTTTATTACTTTATCAAGCACTTATACATAATTCTCGAGCTTTATGTTTGTAGTTTATTTTCATTTGCATAATTGTACATAAAAAGATAAAAAATAGTGAAAACTTTACTTTTTGGGTGCCGGGGGGAGATATTCTTTATATACATAATTTCATTACTTTTAGGCAAAACTTAGGCCGTTATATTTACATAAAAGAATCAAGTTAATCAAGTAATTCACGTATTATGTAATCTTTTCTTCTCAAATAAATTTTACTTTTTCATAGCTTAAATCAAATAAAAATATTACTTGTAAATACCTTTTCTTTTCACGACACATTAAAATACATTTCTTTTCGTACGTCATAAAATACTTTTCTTTTGCACATGTAATTTATACATTTTATACATATCTTTTACATGTTTTTATTTATATAGTTAATATACTTGTTTTTATTTATATAGTTAATATACATATTCTTTTACTTGGTTTTAAATATTTATATTTTTTTCACAGAATTATTTTATATTTAATACACATACACTTTTATATTATTTTAAATATTTTTACCTCCTCCCTCATTGATAAGTTTAGTCTAGCCGGGTACCACATTTGTGGATCCTGAAGGGTGTCTAACCCCTTCCCTTCGGGATAATTTGAACCCTTACCTAGAGTCTCAATAGGTTTTCGCAGACTAAAACATTAATCATACGTATTAACAAATAAATAGGTTTCTTTATTTTCCTTTAAAAATTAGGTGGCGACTCTGTACAAAATTTAATTCTTTTAGAGTCCAATAAGTCATGTTTTGATTGACCTTAGCTAAAACAGGGCATGACAATGAGTATATCTACTTAGTCTACACACAGATAAGCTATATCAGGCCTAGTAAAATTTATTAAATGCATCAGATTCTCAATAATTTGTGGATAATTTGTGCATATTTAGACTGAGCTATTGGGTCACCATTATTATTTTTAAATTTAGGATTAGTATCATAAAGAGTGGCTACATAAGGTACCACCCAACATTCAAATTTCTTAAGAAGTTTTTCCACATAATGTTCTCGAGACAATATTATATCATCTTTACTCCTTATAACTTTAATTCCCAGTATCATATTCACTTCACTCAAATCTTTCATATCAAAGTTAGTAGACAAAAATAATTTTATATGTTCTATAATATTTAAACAAGTACCAAATATAAGCATATCATCAACATATAAGCAAATTATCACGTAATCATCATCGATCACTTTTGTATGAACATATTTATCTACCTCAATAGAAGAAAAGTTGTATTTTATTACGACTTGATCAAATTTCTTATGTCACTATTTAGGAGCCTGTTTAAAGCCATAAAGAGATTTAATTAATTTACAAACTTTATTTTCTTGTCCAGAAATTAAACATCCTTCAGGTTGAATCACATAAATTTCTTCTTCTAAATCGGCATTAAGAAAACTGTTTTTACATTCATTTGATAAATAAAAAACTTATGAATTGATGCCAAAGTAATTAATATTTGAATACAAGGAATTCTTGTTACTAGTTAAAATGTATCAAAATAATCAATATTTTGCTTTTGAGAAAATTCTTTAGCTACTAACCGAGCTTTATATTTATCTATAGATCCATCCAGATTAAATTTCTTTCTGAAATTTTTTTTACAATCAATCAGTTTTGCACCAGGAGGTAAATCAGTTAAAACTCATGTATTATTTTTTATAACTGAATCGGATTTAATTTTTATTGCCTCTTTCCAAAATTTAGCAATAGAAGAAGACACAACTTCAAAATAATTTGATGATTCATTATCAACAAGAAAAGTTTGAAAATCGTTTCTATAAGAAAAATGGTTTTTTCTAGGCCTTTTACTCCTTCTCAGTTCCTCAATATTAGAGGTAGATTCATTTTCTCTTTCAAAAAGTGTATGAGAGATTTTATCGTATAGTGAAAAAATATGTTCAAATAATATAATATCTTTTGTCTCAATTATAGTATTACTATCGAGTACATCACTTTTCAATACAAGAAATTTATATGCAGCACTATGTTCAGCATGTTCAGAAAGCATGTAATTAGCAGGTTTAGAACCTATTTTTCTCCTTTTAGGTTCAGGAAGAAGAACTTTAGCAAGGCAATCCCACACTTTTAAATATTTCAAATTAGGTTTATAATTTTTTTCACAATTCATAAGGAGTTTTACCAGTTCTTTTATGAGCAATTCTATTTTTTAAATGATATGCAAATGAAATAGCTTCATCCCACAAATTATCAGGTGCATTAGAGCTAATTAACTTAGAGTTCATCATTTCTTTCAATGTTCTATTTTTTTTTTCAGCTACGCCATTAAACCCAAGTGAATAAGGCGAAGTTACTTCATGAATAATTTCTTTTTTTTCACAAAAAAAAATTAAAGATATATATTCTCCACCTCTATCAGATCTAATTCTCTTAGGGGTCGTTTCGTAGTGTATTGAAAAACTACTGCATTCATTAGTTTAATGTGTATTATTAATACCTTGTTTGATAGATTTTTGCACTGTATGCATAACTAATGACATTAGTTATACACTTTATTGTGTATTAAGGTGTGTATTACTAATACCTTAAAATTCATGGTATTAGCAATGCAATGGATCCAATACATGCATTAACATGATTAAAGACACTATTATCCCTCAAAAAAAATTCACATCTTTTTCAATATATGGAGGATATTTTTGTAAAAAAAAATAAAAAATTTAAGAAATTATTTAATTCATGTTATTTTGAATACATCAAATCAAACACTGCATAAGAATAATACAAGTATAACTAATGCAAGTATAGCTAACACAAGCATTACTAACATACCATATTTTGCATTATTCTTATACACTCTACCAAACGACCGCTTAATTTTTCTACTAAGTCAATTTTCAACTTCAGTTTCATAAGAAATAAAAGTATCAAATGCATCACCTTTATTTCAAAGTAAATATAACTTAGAGAATCTAGAAAAATCATCAATAAAGGTTACATAATAGTAATAGTTTGTTTTAAATCACTCAAATCAGTGTGAATCAAAGATAACAGTGTAATTTCTCTATTAATTGAAAAACATGACTTTTTAATATTTTTAGCTTCACCACATATTTCACATTTATTGAAATTACTTGAATCTAAATCAGATATTAAACTAAGCGATTGCATATTCTTTATATATTTAAGGGAAAAGGCATCGTTTCCACCCTAAACTATACAAGAAAAGTTTAAGCCACACCTAAACTGTCTAAGTGACCTATTACACACCTAAACCATATAAAAGTGATATTTTTTACACCCTGTAAAACATTATACCACTTGCATGTGGTGTGATATTGCACACGCGCTGCCACATCAGCATAATGCAAAAAAATAAAAAATTTAATATTTTCATATTTTTTCTTTTTTCTTTTTATTTTAAACATATGCACACACAAAAACTTTCACTCTTTGGATGAATTAACAACACACTCACAAAAGAGAAAAGAAAGGATTAAAACAAGAAAATCAAACCCACAAAGATCAGTTGCCATTAGTGAACACTAAAGAAGATAGCAAATAAAAAAAAAATTCAAAGATAGAAGCAAAAAGTTGAAAATTAAAAATCAAAATGCTTTCAATGAAATTACAAAGGCATTGAAAATCAAAATGCTCCAGTGGTATATTTATTATTCAATAGATAATTGTAGAAATCAATTAAACAAAATTCAGTAGGATTAGGAAGGCATTCTCATCAAGTGTTTGATGAAGTGTGACAAAAAATTTTGAAATTTGTTCGTTTAAATAGCAAATTCAATTTGATTTTGTTCATGGTAAAATTGACATTGATTCAATGAAGATGGAGGATGGGACGTGAAGAACTTGCTTATTTGGGGGTAGGGGTGACGAAGAAGATGTGTTGGTTGGGGTGGGGTTCAATTTTTGGGTGGGGATGATGAAGAAGAAGATGTTTCAATGAAGGTGGAGAATTGGGTGTAAAGAAATTGCTTATTTTGGGGGGTGGAGTTTGGGGGTGGGGATAATGAAGAAGATATGTTGGTTGGGGTGGGATTGGATTTTTTGAGTGGGGGTGATGAAAAAGATGATATTTGGGGGTAGGGGGTGATGAAGAAGAAGATGTTTGGGATAGGGGAGGAAAATTTTTAATTATTTTTTTTAGATGCATTTTTTTAAATTTAAAAAATTATGTTTTTTCCACGTCAGATTTAGGGGATAAAAAATATCACTTTAAAGTAGTTTAGGTGTGTAATAGGTCACTTAGATAGTTTAGGTATGACTTAGATTTTTCTTGTATAGTTTAGGGTGAAAACGATGCATTTTTCCTATATTTAATAATATTAATATGTTCTAATCTAGCATGCCATAACGAAATAAAATCAATCATATAAGTAGAAGTTGATGCATTTATTGATAATATTAAGTACATAAAGTCCATGATTACAATAGCCTTTTCCCACAAATACATTATGTTTTGTCAAAATAATTTTATTAAATTCTAAAGATACTTTCATTTTAGCTTTATCCAGCAAAGCTACAGAAATTAAGTTTGCTCGCATTTTAGAAATATGTAGCACATCCATGAGGACTAAAGTTTTTCCTAAAATGAGTGTTAGGAGCATTTTATCCTTGCCCAAGGCATTAGCATTTCTCGAGTCTCCAAGATAGATCACTTCACTATCATCTCATACTGATGCATAAGAGGCAAATGCTTCTCGATTTTATAAATGTGTCTAGTAGCCCCAGAGTCTATCACCCATTTTTTTTATATGTTCCACCATATTTACTTGAGAAATAACACCTATTATTATTTCATCTCCTTCAACTAAATTAGTTTTGGGAGGATTCCTCATTTTTTTGTTATTTCTTATTTTGTGCCTACATTGAGCAACATAATGATCTGATTTTCCACAAGTAAAACAAGTGTCTTTCCTTTTGTTAAGATTGGGATTATTAGACTTGTATCCTTGAGACTTATTACCATACTTTCTGTTGTTGTTGTGTTGACTTTGTACCAAATTTGGTGTGAGCGCAGTCTGCTTAGCTTTGAATGACTCCTTTTTGTTGGCATCTTCAATTAGAATATGAGTTATTATTTCCTCAATAGTAAAGTTTGTCTGCTTATGTTTCAAGTTATTCTTATACTCATTCTATGATTAGGGCAATTTTTCAATCAACACTCCAACAACAAATTTTTCTGGTAAAAAGATCTCCTCTACCTTCAAATGTTTTAGCAATTTTTGATATTCATTTATTTAAATTTTCATTTCTTTCATATCACTCATTTGTCAATTATAAAATTTTTCAACCACAAACTTTTGTTTGGTTGCATCTTCAGCCGTAAACTTCTTTATTAAAGCTTCCAAATGACTTTTACTTCTTTGCAACTGCAATACACATCAAATAGTTCATTAGAAATTATTTGTAAAATAGTATGACGACATATCTTATTGATATATTGCCATGATTTTAAAATTTGGCTATCAACGTCTACACCAGGTAGTGTTTGTCACAAAGCATATGCAACAACATGAACATCAAGTAGGGAATAAAATCGTTCTTGCCACCTTTTAAAGTTTTCATTATCAAAAATTTTAATATTTGAAACATCAGGAAATGACGTAGCATATGGTAGAATAATGGAAATAAGAGTATTAGGAGTTGAGTCGAGTAAAAGTACCAGCAGTAGAATTATTTGTTAAAGTTTCTTAGACTGTTGGAAAATAATGGTAAAATAATAATAATAATAATATTTAACTGTTAAAAAAATAATAATATAACAATAATAATATTAGCAGTACAATTACATAACAATGTATAATAATAATAATACTAAAATAATAATATTATAACTGATATAATAATTATAATAGTAATATAATTTATTATTGACAAATTAATGATACTGAATATTAAATAAATATTACTGTAATATTATCTTAAGTGATATATTAATTATACCTGAGTCATGCTAGGCACTGTCTTAAAAAATTATTTCAGTTGTGTAAAATGTTTCTCCGGTATTAAACAAGCACTTTTCTAACTAATTAGAGAATACAGAAATCAACAAAATTATTAATACAAATACTACCAAGTTAAACTAGAGGTTTACTAAAGTAATAACCAAAATCATTAAGCAAGAATTATAAAAAGAAAGAGGAAAACAAAAGAAAAAAAGAAATTATTGAAAGAAGTAGATAGTAATTAGAATGTTGAGGATGAATTTTAAGGCCAAGGAGTTGTTGGGTTCGAATTTGAGATGGCGTCATGCGGAAGCTATTAGTTGCAAACCATTGTGATGACAATTCAGAAGACACATAATACAATATTAAAAAGCTTAATATTATTATAATATTTGGCCAATTGGCCTACGTATAAAACCTAATATTAAAAAATATAAAACTAATAAGAGAGAAAATCTTTCCTTAAATGAAAATCTTAAAAGACTACATTGTGGATGTTATTGTATTATTGTATGAGAAGGGGGGTCTTCTAATTATAGATGCCCAAAACCTTTTCTCCAAAAAAGAGGTTAGCCAAATATGAAAAAGAACTATATTTTTTCTTTCAGGAAAAGTAAAAGTAATT
>NC_061112.1:47478129-47500411 GCF_002878395.1 Capsicum annuum
AACTAGAATATTATGTACGTATTCGGATATTGCATAAATTCGTGATAAAATAAATATAATATTTTGTATGTATATCATAGTAAAAAAATAATATTTATGTATCTTGAATAGAACCTACCTCCTATAATAATAATAATAATAATAATTTTCCAATACGATTACTATCTCTATTAAAATAATAATAAAGGATAAAATTCTCACTAAAAATCAATATATATGCTAGTAGGTCGTACTCTTTTCGTATTCACAATAGTTTATACAAATTTCCTATATATAAATCACGTCCTACAGTAAAGGAGTAATTAATTCATTTTATAACTAAACTTATCTTCTATTAATGATAATAAATAAGAAAATATGTAAATGGATAAATAATCAAATACGTTGCCCACTAAGATTGCTACCAAACAATTCTCATGCATACAATATCCTGGATATTCTATTAAAAGTAGGCAATAATTGATAGGCATGGAAGAGATTAAAGATATTACCAATTATTAAAATTACACACTTTATATTTAATTATATATAAGCACCACTTCATGTCACAATTAAGAATAACTAATGACTTAAAATTGCCCTTACATATATCATGAACCTGATTCTTCCACCAAATATTATTAAATTATAAAAAATTATAAAATTCAAATTGGAGGTCCTTGTATGAATACGTGCGACTATCGTGTTACCATAGAATAATCGATGTTAGGCTTCTAAGCGCCCAACAGAGGACTAAGGACAACCATAAAAAGATTGGGGTGTTATAGATCTTTTATTTATAGATGTTCAAAATCTTTCCTTCAAGAAAGAGGTTAGCCAAATATGAAAAAAAATATTTTTTTCTTTCAGGAAAAGTAAAAGTAATTATGGTAACTTTTATTTTCCTTCTAAAAAATAAAACTTAAATTTGATAAGAAAATCGAGGCAAAAATTCTAATAAGAGTAGTCAATTTATAGTATTTTAAGAGACTAAATACGTTGACAAATGCCTAAACACTTGTACAAAAATTGACAAATGCCTAAACACTTGTACAAAAATTGTTATGCAAGATGACACTTGGCCAAGAATTCATGCAAAGAAGCTACTCTTAACATATTTATGACAAGTGTAGATCAAGTGGCAAAAAAAATGACATATATATATTTTCAATTATTATCCTTTTTAAGTAAAATAATAAAATTCATGACTTTCCAAATACACTTTTATAATGACTTTTCAAATACACAATAAGTTTTTTTGATAAACAAATAATTTTCCTACATTAAGTATATGTGATGAGCTATCTAAAGTTGAATTAATTTTGTTTATCGCATCTCTCGTGTCAAACAACTACCAACTCTTTCTTTTATGTTATAAAATAAGAGGTAATAATTGTATGATTTATTTTGAGAAAAATGAGCCCATAGATTCTCTCATGTCTTTAATTAAAAGAAGGGGACAAGTGGATTTCACAATATTATTAAGTTAAAGAAAATAAAGTTGCTTAAACAAATAGGATAGTTGTTGGACAACTGCATTAGTTGTCTCAATAACTATCGAAGTCGTCCAACAACTTTGCATAATTGTCGAACAACTTTGCAAAGTTGTCGAACTATTTTGATAGTTTTTTAGACAACCTCTATTGTTGTTAAGACAACCTCTTTAGTCGTTGGAGCAAAAATGTTTTTAAAAAAAATTGAAAAAAAATTGTCCCTTTCACCTAATTTTTAAAACTTGAAAGACCCTCACTTAATTGAGAAACTTGTTTGTTCCTTTTAATTCAAATTTCCATTTATTTTGCTATTAATACTATTATGAGGAAATAAGCTGCCCGAATGATAGATAATAGTCAGAATGGTAGAGAATAGCCAAATCATAATCTTTAAGCAACTCAGGCCAACAACGTTGTCTCATATTAAGATCCCACTAGGTGAAGAAGTATTAAAGGATATTATCTTTACGGGGTATATGTTGATATGTTCACGAATTACAAAAGCTTGCAGAAAAATCTGAATCTTCGTCAAAGCATATGGTTGGAGTCTGTTATATGTAATGAGATCTCGCAAAATTGAATTTACTTTGTTTGCCTTCTCCCCGTGACAAAACAACTCCCAACTTTTTTATGCTACACTCATGTTTTGCTGCATTTTAGAGGTGTATAAACCAAAAAACAAATCTATTTTATATGGAAAAAATAAATAGGAAAATAGGAATCCCTTAAGTAGGAAGTGTTTTTTTATTTGACAATAATAAATTCAGTGTATTTTCACATAGTGGAGTCTCGAGAAGGTAAAATGTATGCAGTTCATATCACTACCTTTGAAA
Source organism: Capsicum annuum (assembly GCF_002878395.1). Taxonomy (NCBI): domain Eukaryota; kingdom Viridiplantae; phylum Streptophyta; class Magnoliopsida; order Solanales; family Solanaceae; genus Capsicum; species Capsicum annuum. Next base: position 47,480,435 of record NC_061112.1, read on the forward strand.
AAGTAGAGATGTTTTTGATAAACCCCCGGCTCAGAACAAAATGATAGTAAACAAAGTCGTCATAAAACATGAGACAAGATGTAATAGCAAAGAAAGTGTTTCTTTTTTAATAGTAACTTTTTTGTTTCAACTTTGCACATGATATATAGAAGATTAAAGACAATCTGATAGATTATATTTGAAAAAAAATAATGCATGTATTAGTTTTATGTTTTAAGTAGGAGTACTTTATTTGTTACACCATTTCAATTATGTATAATTAATGCACTTTATTTAATTTAATATCAAGGTGTGCATTTGATATTAAGGTGTGTATACCTAACTACATGGAAATTCATATGTTTACATTATTATGATTAAAGTTATAATTGTCCCTTAAAACTTTTTATCATTATATTTATGGGGAATTTTTTATACATAAATAATTTATTTAAAAAAATTATGCAATGTATGTTATTTTTTATACACCAAAATTTAGTACCTTAAACATTACTAATATATCGTACTCCATCTGTTTTAAAAATAATGACTTACTTTTTTTAGTTCATTTTAAAAATAATGATCTCTCTCATTTTTTGATAATATTTTAATTCTAACTTTCCATATGACATATTTGAAACTAAAAGTTGAAAAAATACATATGAATATTTGACATAATTTTAATTTAATATCACAAAATAAAAAATGCTTCTTTATATTCTTAAATTTCGTGTCAATTCAAAACAGATTATTATTTTTGAAATAAAGAAAGTACTTACAGTATATTATTAATATTATACACTTTACCAAAATGACCCTTAAATATAACTTTACTTCGAGATTGGAAGATTTAAAACTCTTGCTCCTTTCTTAGGACTCGTTTGTCCATGAAAATCAAGAACGTATTTACTTTATTTGATAATTAAAGTTGAAAATAAAATTGTTGTTATGTTTGGCCATAATATATTTAAAAACGTTTTAGATTTTAAATGTATATTTTTATAAAGTGATAGAAAAATTATGTGTAAGAAAAATAAAAACTTCTCAAAAGATGTTTATTAAAAAATTTTAAATTATGAAAATCTCTTATTTTTCAAAATATCATTTTTGATTTTTATGATCAAATAAAAAATTTAAAATTTAAAAGAATATATTAATAAATATTGTCAATAATATTTCTGAAGAGACGCCTGCTTAAATTTTGAATTTGACTAACTAAAAGAAATTGTGAAAGGAGGAGAGGTGAGTGTAATAATTACACTATTTTTCTTCTTACAATAGTTGCCTTTCGTACTAAAAAGGTTCTGAAAGGAATTGGCCCTGCTGCGTTTTCGATATGCAGGGCAGTGCTTCTTACAATAGTCTCCCTGATTGATCACCTTTCTATTCAAGTCACCAATTGTAAGTAGACTGCTGCTGCTACTACTATTAATCACTCTTTTTTTTTTCCTTCTACACCAACAAATAATCACTGATTTCAAGAAAAAGTTAAAAACACTCGAACGGTCCAAAATATTGCATGTATACCTTTCCCCATAAATTTTGAATACAACTACAAATTTTATTTAGCTAATCAGATTTGGAAAAATCCAATCTTTAAGTAACCGTTTGGCCATGAAAATTACTTTTTTTTTTAGAATTGGAGTAGGAGTTGAAGGTGAAGTTGGAGTTGTGATTGACCATTTCTTTTTGAAAATTTTTTTGACTTTTGAATTTTTTTTTTAAATATGATTTTATGCCCTTAATTTTTAAAAATTATTAAAATCATCCAACTACAAATTTACCTACTAATATACAACCAAATGTTTGAGAAAATAACTTATATGTCTTTAATTGATAAAATAATTAACAACAAATTAATTATTATGATTGTTATTCTTCTAAAATTTGAATAAAAATATCACAAGTACGAGCTAAATAAGTTTATCTAATCATAATCGATTAAATAGAGAAAAATATATTTTGATAAATATAATTGATAGATATAAATATATTTTATATATTTTTAAATTTGTTGATGAAAATTCTTAATTATTTTCACTTAAATTAATTATTTTATTGAATTTGGTCTTTTTTATAAAATTACGGAATTTAATTAATAAGAGAGGTTTGGGTAAAAGTTTAAAGATTGAGGTTATATGTAATAATAATGGAAGTTGAAATTGAAAGTGGAAAAGGGTTGTTGTTTTCCATTTTCGGAATTTAATTTCGGAATTGTTTTTCAAAATTTCATGACCAAAAACATCATAATTTTTAACTCTGAAAAAAAATTTCAAAAAAAAGAAAAAAATATTCATGGCCAAACGGGCCCTAAATAGTTGCTCCATATTCACTGAGTAAATCGTCATTGTATAATAACCCATAAATCACACAAAAAATGTAAACCCCACAAGATAAGTTCTAGATGCGACAAATTCGATTTAAAAGCCATTGAAAAGAGATTGATCACGGGTCATCCATATGAATAATATTCCTCCAAATCAATTGAGCTACCCTGAAGGATTTATATTAAATATGTTGGTGTTGTCGTTATATATTACTCCCTCCGTTTTAAAAAGAATGACCTATTTTTTTTAGTTCGTTTTCAAAAAGAATGATTCGTTTTCTTTTTTAGCAACTTTATTATTTTAATTTTTCACATGACATATTTAAGATTACGAGATTAAGGAATATTTTGAACATTTAACATATCTTTAATTTAACATATAAGATTCAATTATTTTTTTTAAAACTTTGTGACAAATTAAACTAGGTCATTCTCTTTTAAACGGAGCGAGTATATAATCAGAAGGTACGCATACATGTAACTTATCACCCTGCTAAGGATCCTGAAAGAGATTGTGTTGTACCATCAACCCATTATTTTATTTTGTGAGATTATATTGATTTGTTTTTCTTAAACTCCAGGATAACTTGCGGTCACTACATCTTTGTCATAACCTCTGTTCTTCGAATGAACACTTTATGTGCACCGGGTAGATCGGCATTGTATAATAGCCATAAATCACATAGAAAATGTAAACCGTAAACCTCACAAGGCAAGTTCTAAATGCGACAGACTCGATTTAAAAGCCATTAAGAAGAGATCGATCGCGGGTCATCCATATGAATAATAATCCTACAAATCAACTGAGCTACCTTAAAGGATTTATGTTAAATATATGTTGGTGTTGTCGTTATAATCCTCCAAATCAACTGAGCCACCTTAAAGGATTTCTATTAAATATATGTCAGTGTTATGGTAGTGCAGTTGAAAAGGAACGAATGTATTGGTGGATGAATAATGAGAAGGTATGATCATGGTTTGCCAAAACTGTTGCCCATGGAATTCCAGAATCTATAGCAGGAGCAAAAACTTCAAGTAAAGATTCTGCAGCATCAGTAGCCCTATAGAGATTGTGTTATATACCATCAATCCATTATATAGACCAATGGTTAACTCTCTCACTCAGTTTATTTCACTAACCTCTATCGTATTCATATGTTATTTTCAATGCCAGTACTTGACAGACCCACCTTCCCACTAACCTCTCAGGATCATTTGGTAGATTGTAAAAGATAAATGCAAAATATAGTGTATTAATAATATTTTTGTTAATAATATTTGTATTAATTATGCTTGTATTAGTTATGTATGTATTATTTTTTATACATTATTTGGTTTGATGTATAAGAAATAATACATCATAATTTCTATAAAAGAAATGTTTGTTAACAAAAATACCCTTCTTTGATTTTGTACACTTTTTTGCAACAAAATTTTTTTGTCATCTCAAATATAATTAGTATTGTTGAACTAGTATATAGAGGTTTCGGAATAATTGCAAGACTTTCGTCTTTGCGTATGAAATATTACGCTAACGGATTAAGATAGTCGAAATAAAAATAAAATATGACGTAAAATTAAGAAATATTCTCAATTATTTTTAATTTTTTTAAAGACCCTCGAAACAAAGCAAAAATATGTTACAATTATTTAAATCAATTATTCATTATTGTAGATTAAAATGGTGGAAAAAAATTATGAAATGTTTTGAAAAAAATTCACTATTGCAAATTAAAATGGCGGGAAAAGGAATGATAAATATTTTGAGAGGAAAATTGAAGGGTATTAAGATCATTTAGTAAGTTAATGCATGTATTAAAGACTTTGCATTACTAATACATAGAAATTGGATGTATTAGTAATACACCTTAATACACAATAGAGTGTATAACTAATACTTACATTAGTTATACATAAATTAAAAATTGTATCAAATAAGATATTCACAATACACATTAATTAATACATGCATTATTTTTATCAATACACTCTACCAAACGACCCCTCAATGAGACAATTATACAATGCATAATATACTTATAACTTATCACGAATATAATTCTAAAAATAAAAAGAATGTGAAGATTGAAAATTAATTAACATGAAAGATTGGTCGAGCATTGTAGTATTTTTTTTTTGCTACTCTTCTAATATTATTTTATTCTTCAATATTCATTATTAGATATCGAAGGTCCGTGCCAGTACAGACTCAATATATGTTATTTTTTTCTTAATTTGTGTGATATAAATAAAATTAGATAATTAATTATATTTTAAAGGAAAAATACATTATTTTCACCTCAAACTATACAAGAAAAGTCGAAGACACACCTAAGCTATTAGAGTGACCTAATACACACCTAAACTATAAAAAAGTGAAACTATTTACCCCTTGAAATGTCATAACCAGATTTTATCTTGAATGTGTATACACGCGCTGACACGTGTCAAACACATATTTTTTCAACTCTTTTTTTCTTTTTCCCTAAATTAATCACCAACACGCACACCCTTTCCATCTCCTTCACCTCTATCCATCAACATATGTATGATAGATAGTCAGACATTAAAAAATCAATAATAGGATTAACTAAAGTAGATATGACAAATAATAGAGGAATATTTTATATAAGCCCAGATTTTTTAATGAACTTAAATGAATTTGGAAAGAATATTAAAACAGGAATTCAAACTAAAGGGTATAAAAAAATGAACAGTGGCAATAATTTATTAATGTGTATAGGATTCATAGGAAAATTAACATTGAGTAGTAATACCAAATTTAAATTAAAAGTAAATGACGTAGTTGAATTAATGAGAAATAAAGGAATAAAATTAATAAAACCAATAAAAAAAAATCCAGAAGAATACGCAGGTTTAGAATGGAATCTAGAAAAATTTAATAAGCCTAAAATATTCACACCAGAATCTCACTTATTATATACTACAAGAAAAGGGGAAATTTCAGTTAGATTTACATATTATAATTATACTAGTAGAAGAGAATTAGACGATGATGAAACAGAAAGCACTATAGCAACAAAACAAGAACTAGTGAACGTAGAAATTTTACAAGAAGGATACGAAGTAAATTTAGCAATAGAAGAAGCACAAAGATTAGCTGAGAAATATACACATGACTTTTAAATGCAAAGAATGTGCAAAAAACAACATGAATATAACGGATTGTATAGAACATTTTAAAATCTGCTTAGAAAGAAATGACAATCTAGAATATAGAAATAATAACATAGAGGATAATATGACTTCTGAAAACATAAATGAAGACATAACATCCATAGTAAGCTATAGAGAACTAAGAGAACTAGCGAAATTAGAAGCGGCCAGCTCAACGAGTGCTAGTCCGTTTCAACAAACTAATCTTAATCCTCAGCCAGTAGACTATAGTACAGGTAATATACCTAGAGACCAGCAGTTAGATTAGATCCAGGTACAGAAATATTAGGAGATAACATAAAACCGACAGGAAAAAGAATGTCAATAAAAGAACAAATAAAACTCCAAAAAGAAGGAAGTAAGGGTAAAATATTAAATATTGCAGCACATGATCCACAAATGTGGGATACGGTAATAGACTTATAGAAAGGAATAGTAGCAGCAGACTATTTATGACACTATACAGAAATGGATACTGAAACAATGTATAAATATTTAGAAACTTTCTTAGGAGAATCTGCAAAAGCAACATGAGAAGGTTTTAAGCTAAACTGTCCATATGATTTTCAAGTTTTACTAACAATGGGACCAAACCCTTATAATTTTATAAATAAAATGCATAATTTATTAATAGAAAAAGACCCAAATAGTGGCTTAATAGCCTTACAAAGAGATGCAGTAATTAAACTAGAACAATTGAGTATCTCAAATTGGTTACATATAAAAAACTTCTTAAAAGACTATTTTTATTATTGTACTACTAGTGGAAACACATTTAATGAAGAATTAGGGAAAAAATTATTTAATAAATTACCAAGATCTTTAGGAAGAGCAATAGAAGAAAGATGGTATAAAAGAGATGGTGTAGTCGCTAGCCCTAATGCTAAATAGACTATAGGACATAGTGTACAACATGTAATGGATATCTTGACAGAAAAGTGTACTAACATACAAATTCAAAAATAATTAAAAAGAAATGAAATGAATTTCTGTAAATCTATTATATACAAAACTCAAAACTATGATAATGATCAAAGAAGACCCAAAAGGTATAAAAAGAAGTATAGTCAAAAACCATAGTATCGAAAAAAATACTTCTTGCGTAAATCAAAAGCTAAAAAATCATATCTAAATAGAGATAGACATGTTAGAAAATATAGAAACGATAGAAACTATAGAAACAAATTAGAATGTTATACATGTGGAAGTACAAACCACCTAGCAAATCTATGCCCTAAAAGAAATAATAATAGAACAAGAAATTCTCAATTAATAGAAGATTTCCAAGAAACTTTGTTAAATGTAGATAAATATATGTCAGATATAGAGAGTATATACTCTATAGTAAGTTTTGATTTAAATGAGAATGTTAAATCTGACTCTTCAGACTCAGAAGAAGATAACCTAGTAAATGAGATAGGACAAGAAACAGATAATCAAAATTTAAATGACTTAGTAATTAATAACCTTATGAATATTACACAAGAATGCATACATGACTTTCAAAGATACAAAGGAATAGATAGCAACAGATGTCGCATATGTAGCTGGTATCCTAGTAAAGAAAATAGAGCTAAATGTAAAAAAAATGCAATCTAGCCCATTTATTGATAAACAAACGGATTCGATCGGATCAAAGCAATCTGAATCCTACAAATAGAATCACTTCAATCCTTTCACTGTTTCACAATCTTCGCCATTTTTTGTAAAATTCTAGAAACCCACAACCCAATTCGATAAAATTCGAGCAAATCATAACCCAGACCGTAAAATGCAAACACAGAACTCAATTCTTGAAAATTCAAGAAACCCACAACTCAATTCATAAAATTCAATTAATTTACAATTTAATTCGTAAATGCAAAAAAACCATAACTCAACTTCATAAAATTCGATAAATTAAAATTTAATTTACAAAATTCGAGAAACCCACAACACAATTAAGTAAAATGCAAGAAACATGGAATCCAACTCGTGAAATTCAAGATACCCACATTTTAATTTTGTAAAATTCGAACAACCCACTATCCAACTCGGGAAATTCAAGATACCCATAATCCAATTTTGTAAAATTTGAAAAACTCACAATCTAATTTAAATTAAAATTGAGTAAATTTTGCCTAAATAATACTCAGATTCACAGAGAAATATCAAATATAAATTGGACAGAACACATCAATATCAAATTATATTGATACTATTTTTTTCTAACAAAACCAAAAGGACATAGCGATAATAACAACTTTCTTCCTACTTGTAATAATAAAGGAAAAAAATAAAAGGGTAAGTGAATTTGTGAATTCATTGATGAATTGATGGAGGTTGAGAGAAGAAAGGAATTAGAAATGGAGTTAAGGAAGAAATGAGAAAAGAAGAGAGAAGTCAGAGATGAAGAGTAAAAAAGGAAAAGGAAAAACAAATTAAAAAGCAAAGAAAGAAAATAAAAATTATATAAATATAAATAAAAAACTAATTAAATATAATTGATTGATAAAATGTAATTGAATAATGACACGTGTGCGTTTTAATAAGCTTTTAATTTTCTTTTTTGCTTTTCACGTGCCTAAAACGAGCGTAAAAAATGCGCCTTAGAATGAGTGTCGCGGGGAGTTAATAATTTTATTTTTTTTATAGCTTAGGTGTGTAATAGGTCACTAGTATAGTTTAGGTGTGGTTTTGACTTTTCTTGTATAGTGTGGGGTGGATACAATGTCTTTTTCCTATTTTAAATATATTTTAAAAAATTTAAGTTGTTAGCTATTATAATCTATAATACTTTTTCAACATTATAATTTACTATTTTTAAGTTGTTTGCTATTGCAATTCATAATACTCTTCTTGTTCAAACTTTTGTGATATTGGTAGTCAATTTATATTTTAAAAGTAATTTAAATTTTTAATAATTGTTATTTATAACTTTTTCGAATTTCAATTTCAGAGACAGTGATATAATTTCGAGAGTCAATCAAATATCACGATTGAATAGCAAAATTGACACGTCTTGAATGACTCGTAATAACTAATTAAAAATAATATAGCAAAATTGCTATAAAAAATACTTCTGAAAAAATTTTAAGTGGACGTCATATAAGATGTCATATTAATTTAAAGTATCAAGAGTTAAGTTATCATCTTATGTTTATTTTACCTTTTTTATTAAATATTATTAATTTTTTAATATTTAGATGACTTATAATAATTACTTAGGGGTGATATAATAAAATTACGGTTGAAGCAGTTGAAGCAGACATGTCATAAATATCTATTTTATTATTTTTAAAAATTAAATTTTATTATTTTTTTAATATTAAAACATCATATAATAATTAATTAGAAATAATATGATAAAATACAGAGCAATAATAATTAATTAGGGGTAATATATTAAGATCACGGAGCAAGCAGGCAGCTGGAAACAGGCCTGACAACCGCCAGCTGCCTACTTCTATTGCTCCGTGATTTTACTATATTATCCCTAATTAATTATCAAAAGTGTGAAGATCCTTAAAAACGTGATTTGTACTTTTTGTCTTTCATTAAAAGTCTCTGTAATAGATAGAATCGTCATTTTCTATTTTTTAATTTATTTTTAATTGATAATAAAATAAGAGTCCTAAAATATATGTTAGAAAAACATATATGGTAAGACGTATTAGGAGAATTAATTTCTATAATTAAAAAACACTCCTAAAATATATGAAAGAAGAATTAGAAAAATATGAGGGTTTTTTTTAATTTGAACAGGACACTTCTTCAAAAAATTTTTTTTTTGGTATTTCCGCTATTTATTGTTGGTTTGAAAAGGGGGTTGTTTTTATTTGTTTAGATTTTTGGCATTGTTAAAAAATGTGTTAAAATCGTTGTTTTTTGTTTGTCTATGATTTGACATTGTTAAGAATATGTGTTAAAAAGGTAAAATTATGTCCTAATTTTGGGTGACATAATTTTGCACTTAATTTAACTTATAATTTTTTTAGATTTAGTTGTATAATTTAGGTAAAAAATTATAATTATACTTCTAATTCAATTAGAATTTTACCTTATATAAAAAAATTTTACAATTCTATTTAAATAAAAAATTGATCAAACTTTACTAGAAACTTAGGGCTTTTCCTTCTTCCTTACATCTATTTTATGTTTTGTTTTGCTTGTGCAGTTGTGTATCATGTTTAATTGATTGTATATATTTTGTTTATGAATAGAAAGTACCGATTAAAGGTCCTCCTTTTATGATGTCATCCTTAATATTTTTGTATCTATGCGTGTTCAACATCTTTTTTCTCTGCTATAGGTGACAAAGAAAAAAAATCAACTCTTTTAATAGGTGAAAGTGAGAACTATTATTGTCGTTATTCTTGATTCCAAAGAAAAATGAAGCTTTAAAATAGGAGATGAAACCAACAGAAAACACATTCATTGGATTACAAGTTAATGTCTTTCAAATATGCAAAATTTATAATACTTATCTTTTTTTTGCAATAATTTGTGCATATGGATGATTTGCTTGAACCCTTTTTATATTTTATATGAGATAAACTATTTGTACATGTAGTTTTTATTTGATGTAGATGTCACATTAATGGATTTATCGTAGTAGTTGGACATATATATGTTCTTCACGAAGAATCAGTTGTTGGTAGAGCTGCTGATGTCATTGCAACTGCTAATAAAGCTGTCGAAGTTGCTTCGAGACTTGTGAGGCCAAGAAAGAAGGTGATGGTATTCTAAATCGTTGTTTATTCTGATGTACTAACTACTTACATGTTACTTTAGAGGTATTGATAGATTTTTTTTTTTTGTATCTTGCTTATATATAATAAGTGATTTCTGTGTCTATTGACTTATATTTATTTGACTTATAAAAAAAAATTGTCTGAATACTTTCTCGACATGTCAAATTGTGTGCATGATAGGGTTGGTCAGTAACGTTAAATCCTATGATATATGGTAAGAGAAAAATAGAAAAATCATCTCACAAGTGTTTGTTAATTGTCTTGCGAAAATGTTTTAAAAAACTAAAATGCCTGTTGGCAAAAGTAGATGTTGCTCTCGAGGTATGAAAAAAAATGCGGAAGATGCAGGTCCAAAGATTATCAGTAAAGGGTTCGTCATAGATGAAGTTAGTTACTATTTCAACTTACATCTAGACTCTTGTAATTCCTATTCCACACACATTTTCATATTTCACAATCTTGGTTTCTTTCACCTTATTTGTGCTTACTAGAAAGAAAGAAATGAAAGATACCTAACTCGATAACAAGTTGCAGATGGCATAAATTCTATTGCACGTGTTGTTTCGAAATCTGTAAAGATACCTACTCTACAACAAGTTGCAGATGGCGTGGATTCTATTGCACGTGTTGTTTCATAATCTTTAGCTTTGTCCTAAAAATTTTGTGTAGTTTTATTGATTCTATATAAGTTTTGTGTAGTTTTACTAGTTATCATGAGGTACACGTGAAAAGCACGTACACTATGTTAATGTGTGTGTGTGTGTGTGTGTGTGTATATGTGTGTGTATATATGTTAATGTGTGTGTGTGTGTGTATATATATATATATGTATGTATCTATGTATATATATATATATATACAAGGGAGAATCACAAATTTTGGTAGTCCTCACAAGGACTTTTTAGACATTACACTTCTTTTGTGAAGTAAAATTGCTACATATATTAAATTTATAGTGTATTGATGGTATCTTTTTCGTGTATATTTTCATTTTTGCCCTCTCCTTTTTTTGTTAAGACCATCTCCACATGGTCTTTTGTAATTGGTTTCTTTTTGGTATTTATTGGATTGCCTTTTAATTACAACTTCTTTTATTTATTAAAAACAATCATTTTAACTTGAAAAAAATTATGCCAAAATAAATTTTAATACAAAATTAAAGTTTGCAATAATTTTTGCTTACAGCATTGAAATTTTTTTAAAATATTATTATTATTATTATTATTATAAAAAATATAAGTGTTAAATAGGACAACTTAATAAATAACATCTTGTATTTATTATTCTTTTGTGTACATGAAAAAAAAGTAAATTAATAATTAAAATGAGACAAAAGGTTTATTCTGTAATGGACGTGTAATAAAATAAATATGACAAGTGAATGAGTAATGTATTACTGTAATCCAATTACTATTTAATATCTTTACTGATTATTGTTAAGTTAATTTGTGCTAAGGCTCTAAATTAGTGTTATAGTTTTAATATAAACTTGAAGTCATAGAAATATTTGTTGTATTAAATAATTTTGTGTCACGACTCGAGTTGGGATCCTGGCCGTGACGAGCATCTTGACAATATAGGCTCGGGCGCCCTTTACTATTTGGTATTCCTGAACACATTCATAACAATAAAGAAGAGATGCGGAAATTTAATAAGCTGAATCATGGTCATATTTTGAGTTCAATTTAACAATACAGAATGAAATTCATCAACATCTAGACAACATCTATTTCAGTCTGTGAAATCTCTAATACATCTGAAATTTAAGAACTTGTCTGAACTAGGACAAGGCCCCCAGTCGAACCAAAGATTAAAATAAATAACAATGTTCAACAAGAAACAGGTGTCCTGAAGTAAAGAAGGCTCACCAACAACACACTTTTATCTAATAAGTCTACGGCTTAACAGAACCTCTGGATTGAGCCTCAGACCCTGAAATATAAGGGGTCAATACAATTGTACTAGTACGCAGAGCAATCCCAAAATAATAACTTTTATTCAACATAGGTGAGAGCAATTTAAAACAGTTTTATAAATATAACATATGAAAAGAAAACACATAGGCATATTTAAATGACTTTAAACAATTACTGAACTCCATGACTCACTCTTTATTTTACTTTTGAGCTCGGTGGTATACCCTACAAATCTGAAAATCCCACAGACTATATGAATCTGCCCTTAACTCGGCAGCCAAGCCCCCAACCTGAGTTTTCCGCAGAGTTGGAGTCTCTGTCTCTGATACGCCACAGGGCACTAGGCCAGCGGTCCCTCTTGGGGACATAACGAATCTATATCGGCAAAACACAGTTTTGTGCTAGGGGTTATTTGAACTCAAGCCTTCCTCGGGCAACCACCTAACCCACTTTAAGCCTATTTTTAGCTCTTCAAGACATACATTCTCTGAAATCAAGTCTGAAACACTTACTCTATTATGACATTCATTTATATGGTATCGTCGTACCATTGACTTGCAAGTCGTATCTCTAAGCCATGATATTATCAAATTTCATGCCATAGTCTCTTCATTCAAAACATAAAGTTTGGACCACCATATCATTCAAAACAATTCAAGAGAATTGTTACTTTAAACTTATGTAAACACATGCAGGAACTCTTTCTTTTCAACATTTCAACAACATGTGGTGATCATGAAATTTGTGACAAACCATGCAATTCTTTTAGCAAATGCCCTTAACATTTAACACCAAGTAAAACACCCCCTCTTCAATTCAAAATCATAATCAAGCCATAAGCCGAAATTAATACATTCATATCATGCTTCTCAAAATGCAATCGAGTAGTTCATAACACATATAGAAACAAATAACTTAACAACAAGAGAGGGATACATACATATATAAGAGTACAAATCAATTTAAGGGAAAGGCCTCAAGGCCAAAATAATAATATCAGTAGAAGAGTTCATGATGCATAATTGAAAACGTAAATTTCAAAACCCCTTTATAAATATCATGATTTCATAATGTTTAAGTGTTGTTAAAACAATTTTCCTATGCCCATGTAGTTTAGGAAAACTCCACGTACCTAGATCACTTAGGAGGAAGAGTGATAATCCGAATCTCAAATAAGTTCTTGGAATTCTGATCTTAAGGATGAACTCTTGATCTATAGGGGAGGGTCTATAGTTTTCTTTTGAGATAATAAGAGTAGTTTTCTGATGTAATTTGCCCTAAACACTTTTTAATTTTGTGTTATGGCAGAGTTATGACGAGAAAAAAAGAATGAAATACCCTCTCCAAGGCCGGTTATTTAAAAGAAATTGCGAACTGGGCACCGATGCGTTAGACGACGCGACGCGTCGATATCTCGTCGGGCCACTACTTCATCGACGAGCCATTGTTTCCATCATCCAAACACATCTATAACGTTGTCCGAAAAATCCGAAACTTTATCGAGATATCCCCCTTACTCCCCCGAACATGAATCAACTTAACAATCCATATCTCAAGGTTGGAAAAATCGATTTAGAAATCACAAAAGCTTAGGAGCTTAATATATGACTAAGTTATTTTGATACTTAGAATTTTTTTTTCAGATGATTAACCCTTTAAGCATGCTACGAAGTGAGGTATTAAATCGAGGACACTACTGGGTGTTACAGTCTATAAGAAAAAAAAAGTTTTTTCTATGAAAATAAGTTTATTTTATCTATACTAACAAATTCATAAAAGTACTATATTTTTTATTTATTATTTTTGTAGAATCATAATTATTTATATACTTTAAATCATGACAATTCTTAATATATCTAATTCTATAACAATACTTTACTTCTCAAAAATAATAATCTAACTTAAACTAAATTATATGATTATGAATACGTATCTAATAGGAATGTTTAATATTTTATTAAATAATATTAATTATAAGATAAAAATATGATATAAATTAATGATTTATTTTTATATCCTAAATTTGGGTCCGGGCTTAGTAAGGTGGGTGAAACTAGTAATTTATTTTTATAGAAAGATGAGTTAGAGAACGACCAAGAGCAATATAATAATTTCACACTAATACTCAACACAATTCAAGAAGCATCATCTTTCACCATTTCTAGGTATTTATAGATTTTTGTTAATTTTATTAACATTTAAGTAGAATAATTTTTATTAACTTGATTCAAAATCTAATGCTATCTTTTATGACATTAGTATAGTAGATATATTAATATGGGCACGATCACGTAGATGGACTTATGAGTGTGTGTGTTGGACTTGAGACTTGGTGTGTGCAATTGAAGTGCAAAAGAGGACCTAAATACATACCAAAATAATCCACTACATACACTAGAGGGGCGCCCCTTCACTAATGGGCCTTTTGGTCATTTTAACTTCTATTTTGTAATACACTATATAAAGAACATTGTAAGGTTTCTTTTATTATGTTTTGCATATTGAATCTTGTATAACACATTTTAAGACAAGTTCTCTCTCCCTTTTGAGACTTGGCCAAAACTAGGTCAACATTAGAGTGTGGATTCACTCTTGTTGTTATCTTGCTAGGAACGTTGGGTGCTTGAAGGATTGATGTAATGCTCCGAGTTTTTATGGAGTTTTCATGTCGTAAACCTCTCATCTTTTCTCATGAAATCAGATGCAGCCTAAAGAAATTACTACCCCTAAGTTGACTGTCTCGTTTCGATCTCAGCCATATAGCTATTTTCATGAAAGTTCATGCGGTCACAGATCAGTCCAGTAGCCCACTACGTTGGGATTCAGTCGTACAGTTTATTTCAGTTGTGCATGATAGCTTATAACCTCAGATTGCTCAGTATTTTCAGCTTAATTATCCACATTCAAGGATGAATGTTCCCAAGGAGGATATATTGTAACACCCTGTATTTTTTCTAGCTTAAAATTCATTCCTAGAATGTTAAGAGTGGCTTAAAAAATGAATAACATATATTTCATGCAAATTTTTCCAGATTTATACTTTTCATTGTGTGGAAAAATGAATAAGCCTTCCATCGATATTAAATTCACCCAAATTCGATACTCGGTTGAGGAGTTAGAACATTTTTAAGTTGACAGTGTCCCACCTGAGCAACCACCGCGTCGCGGTGAAGGACAATTTCATAATTGTCAATTCCAGTTGACCTCAACGATATTGCCGCATCTCAGAGAGGTCCAAATTCTCAATTGTCAATTTTCAGTGGCGCAACGTGTAGCACCGTATCGCGCCAGAGTGCAAATTCACACTCGTCCTTTTCCAGTAGCTTAACGCGATTTCACCGCGTCACGGTGAAGGGGTAATTTCCATATGCTTGATCCATAATTTGAATGCTTGTGTCAAGACTTTAATCCTAAGTATGTGAAGTCCTTATTAGGTGAATAACATTCATAGAAGTCACTTAGAGCCAAGTGGAGCTAAGAACATTATATTCATTCAAAGTTTGGTGTTTAATTTTACAAGGGTCAATTTTGAAAGTATATAACTTTTGATATACGTAGAATTTTCCAGATCAAGACCCACCAAATTGTATATAATTGAATTAGCTTTCCAATGATACCAATTTCTCCTAAAACCGATACCCAAGTGAAAAGTTATAGCCATTTTCGTGAGAGGCAGTAAGCTGCAGCGATGGTACCACATCGCGACAAAGGGCAAAATGGGGATACGGGTTATGAATTTTTGCTTTAAATTAATGAGGGGAAATGAAGTTTTTCTCCCTCAACCCAGGTGTAATATAGCAATGTATAGTCACCATTGGGGCATTATTCTACCCCAATTATCCTACTTTACTCTCAATAACAAACCCTAATCAAGAGATTCATCCATTCTATCACCTTCTATTCAAGAAAACAATGAAGAATTGAGCCTTCTATTCTAAAAGATCAAGAAAATCATTCAAGAACATTCTCAAGACCATCAATTTGAGTTATCTTCTTCAAGAAATAATAAGAACACAAACAGGAATTCAAGTCAAACTTATTCATTAATTCTCTTTCAAAAGAAAATCCTAAAGCTCAAAATTACTTTCCAAGAAATCTGATTTTTCCTCATTAATTCTCCAAGATAGTTCAAGATTAAGAATATTTATTTACATTTATAAAAAGAACATAGCTTCTCGTATGACCCTCCACAAGTTTGACACCATCGATGGTATCTTCCAAGCGACATTAGAAGTTGAAAGAGAAATCTCAGCTTCCAAATCCTAGAGTCACCAACAACCTTCCTCGGATAGGCATTAACACAAAAAACACTCATTCAATGCCAACTAAACCTTGAACAAGGTTTCCCAAACCAAAACAAAGGTTGTCCAAAGATATCCTCCAAGAAACGAAGGTAAGCCAAATCCTACTTCTCGTCCTAAGGGATTTCAATGTTTCAAATGTCAAGGGTGGGGGCACAAGACTAGTGAATGCCCAAAACATAAAAATGTAATCCTTAGGAAGGAAAAATTACATTACCTTGGTGAGGAGGTGGGACTTGAATCGGATAAGGGTGATGAAAAAGTTCAAGGTAGAGAGCAAGAAGCCGAAGTGGAAATTGATGAAGGTGGGGAAGATGTGTGGTCGTGTGATAGTGAGGTTGAAGGGCCTAGTTATATGGAAAGGAGAGTCACGATTAATGAGGGCTTGGAAAAAAAAGTCGAGAGTGAGGAGGGTAAATAAAAAGAGAAACCAAGAGTCATGATAGTGGGATTTGCCCACGAGGGCCCTTTGTTACTTACTAACCAAGATGCTAGCACTTTGCCTAGCATCAGATCTTCTTACATGCAGGTTGTAGAACATGTGAGTCTAAAGAGCATGCTTGATGATCTCATGGAACCCTTGTTTGAACGTCCTAACCTTTGGAAGAGCAATGAAGAGATGATTCAAAGAGGAGAACTTGCGGGTGTTGATGCCTTGAATTTGTGGACAAATTTCTTTCAAAATTGAGAGAATGATACGGGTACGGTCACGTAGATAGACTTATTAAAGTGTGTGTTATACCTGAGATTTGGTGTGTCCAATTGAAGTGCAAAAGAGGACCTAAATTCACACCAAAACAATCCACTACATACACTAGATGGGCCCCCCTTCACTGAGGAGCCTTTTGGCCATTTTAACTTCTATTTTATAATACACTATATAAAGAACATTGTAGGGTTTCTTCCATTAGTTTTTGCATATTGAATCTTTTGTAACGCATTTTAAAATAAGTTCTCTCTCCTTTTTGAGACCTGGACGAAACTAGGTCAACATTAGAGTGTGGATTCACTCTTGTTGTTACCTTGCTCGGAACGTTGGGTGCTTGAAGAATTGAGGTCTCTCTTGTATCCACCGAAGAGTGTAGGTGTTCCTATTACATTACTTGAGGGTCTTTGTGTTTGAAACACACTTAGGTTCTTAGTGAATGTATTAGTGTATGTCACACTATCTATCTTTCCATTTCTTGTAATCTTGTGTCGTGTTTGTGTCTTGTAATCTTGTAATCGTTGGTTGATATTATCTTATTGTTGTTGTTCATCATCTTATTGTTGTTAACTTAGTTTGTGGTGGCTGATTTGATGTCAAATACACCCTCGTATCTTGTATTCTTGTTGTATTTGTTGAATCTGAGAGTGGTCTCCATTTGGTCCTCAGTTCCTTGTGATTTGTGGACTGTTTTGGAGTGTGTTTTTGATACTTCCAAATGTGTTTGTATCATATATAGACTGGTAGTATGTATTATATCCTAGCTATGCTAGATTGCAAGATTCATTTTCTTCACCTATCATTTAGTTCAAAGAACAATAATGCGAAGCCAATCCTACTGGAACATTGATTGTACTGTGTGAAGTATGGAAAAACCTACTGCATTTTTTTTGTGTATACTTCTGCTAAACATTTATGTATAATTGTAGTGTTCGGATCAATTTAAACACTTCTATTAGTTTTATAAGGTAACTATTATCACCCATCAACACTGAAAAATTTTATCCCTCAAGGCTTGACTTCGGCTAAGTTATTCTAGTCAAACTTCTCCATAACGAAGCCTTTTGTCTGGATCAAATATTTTGTTGTTGTTATAACGAAAATATTACTATTATAAAGAATATATAATATAAGATGATATGAATAATCAGTTCCAATACACACCTGGTCGTTATAGTGAAAAGACTAATAGTTTGATCGTTAAAATTACAAATTAAGTATAAAATCTAATTACGCTCCCACCTAAAGATTTTATGCTACAATTTAAAGTCTTTTGGGGCTTTTCAATCAATGTTTAGAGTCCGTTTGGATAAGCTGAAAAAAATTCTTTAAAAGTGCTTTTGAAAGTGCTGAACTTATTTTTAAAATAAGCAGTTAAGTGTTTGGATAAAGTGCTGAAACTGAAAAAAGTTATTGATGTGTTTGGTAAATAATGCTTTTAAACACTTTTTTGGGGTCAAAATATCTGAAATACCTTTATAGCTGTTAATAATATATAGAGTTGATTATTATTAATTTTTATTGCTAAAATAATTCAAATTAAAATTAATATATATATATATATATATATATATATATATATAAAATATTTTCATGAATGACTATTAATTTATGCGCTAAAAAATTATTTTTTAAAAAAGCTTAAGTATTGAATGTTTATGTTTGAAAAGATAGTTACGTCCAATTTTGACCAATAAACTTAACACATCATTATTTCTTTGTGTATATATAGGGGGATTCATGTATTCAATCTTGGTAATGAGTTTTATGAGATTGATAATACAAAACTAATATTAATTTTATAATGATTACTAATATTATTTTCAAATTTGTTGGTATATGGACCACATTATGACATAAATGCCTCCAATTTTTTTGTTTTTTCAAAAAAGGTTGAGAATATATATTATTGAATACAATATTACATGTATAGGATCAAAAAGAAAAAACAGTACCTTTCAATTGTCTGCTTAAGTCTAATAATATAATATTTTGATTCATGTTTTTTCTTTCCGTAATTCGTATATAATACTTGCATAATATGCTGATCTATGTATTATTTTATGTATGGTAAAATATGAAACAAAAATGGGTGTATAAAAGCGTGCTGTGAAGTAGTGAAGAATTAAGACTACAAGGGTAAATTTGGAATAAGGAATAATTATAAGGGACATAAATGTAATTTACGTGATCAACTCTAAATAGCTTATAATCTTTCAAAATAAAGTTAGGAATGCTAGCTTCTTATTTTTGGCTTAAAAAGCCAAAATTAACTTTTTTAAAACATTTATAAAATTTGTCAAACACTTTTTAAGCAAAAAAATACTTCCTCCATTTCATAATAAGTGAATTGTTGGAGCAATTTTAGTGTTTCAAAATAAGTGAATGGTACACAATTCAAGATAAATGTTGAATTTTTTTTTCAAATTTACCCTCCATTAAATGTGTATTGGGAGTGATGTATTATGTGTCTTTATTTTTTGAAATGGGTAAAAATAGAAAAACATGATAAATTTATATCTTTATTTTTTCTTAACATGTGTTTCAAAATTTAACAATTAACTTATTATGGAATGAATGAAATAGCTTATAAGCTATTTTAACCAATTTAAAAGTTAAGTCAAACAGCCACTTCGTATCTTTTTTGTCCCCCTCATCAAACTTTATGTCGGAAAGTTTCTTTTTAGGGTAAAGAATACCTTTACTAAAAGGCAATTCATTTACAGAGCTCAAACTCAAAATTTATAATTGTACCGTATGTTTATACTTATAAGATTTTAAAGACCATACGTTACATGTAAGCTTGAGTTGCATTCACTATATGCAATTACAAAAGTTA
>NC_061112.1:47503411-47530529 GCF_002878395.1 Capsicum annuum
GAAAGGAGGAGAGGTGAGTGTAATAATTACACTATTTTTCTTCTTACAATAGTTGCCTTTTGTACTAAAAAGGTTCTGAATGGTCCACTCCATCCATCACCATCTCTACTGCAGTGAATTTTAGACGTCTGCATGATCTATCACCTATTTTCCCTTGCTATTCAAGTCACCAATTACTACCTACACTACCCCTATGCTGCCTCCATCTACACCAATTGTAAGTAGACTGCTACAACTACTATTAATCACTCCTTTTTTTTTTCTTTCTACACCAACAAATAATCACTGAAAGAGATTGTGTTGTACCATCAACCCATTATGGGGGAGGCCAGCCTCCCAAAGTACACTCACCTGCACTCCATATAATCCAATTCATATGATTCCTATTCATATGTTTTCTCGAATGCCAGTACTTGACAGACCTACACTTAATAATTCATGTATTAAGTGTGGTATTACGTAATACTATATTTGATAGGATTTTGGATTTATGTATTACTAATATCATGTATTAGTTATAGCCCCTAGATGGTATTATAGGGTGTATTACTAATACATCCCATATAATGGTATTAGCAATACATGAGTTTTAATATCATTGACTAATATGTGTAAAGAAAAAAATATTCCTCAAATTCTTTTAAATTTTTTTTTCTTAATTTTTTTTATATTTATACTGATAAATTTATTTAAATAAATTAGTTTACAAATTTTATTATTATTTACAAAAATGCCTCAAATTTCATTAATTTTTTTCTAAATCTTTTTCAATTTATTCAGTGTGAGTTCTTTTTTTTCAATTTATCAAGATAATAATATTCCTACAAATAATTTTAGTCATAAAAAAATACTAATTGATCAAAATTCAAAAATAAATTACATGATTGCATACAGGCTTCTATTTTGTAAATAGGATATTCATAAATAAAAATATTTTTTCTACTGAGCTTTAACACTCTACCGAATAGAACTTTATGTTAATAATGATTCTATTATTTCATTCAAAAGTTACACATACCCCCTCCAACTTAAAAACACCACAAAATGGAAACAACAAGCAAATGATAAACAAATAAAAAAAAAGATAACCCAAAAAAAAATTGCAAGTGAATTATTAAATCTTAAAATTATTTCAAAATAAATAATTAGTTATGTTGTTCATTTTTTTATTTAAAAAAAAAAAATAATAAAGTTTTGCAAAGAAAATACACAAAGTTATAATATGTCAAGGGTATTTTTATAAACAAACAAACATTCTTTTTAAAATATAACAATACATATTGTTTTCAATATATCAAATCAAACACTGAATAAAAAATAATTCCAATATTACTAATCCCAGTATTACTAATCTCTGCCGTACTAATCCCAGCATTACTAATACAGCCTATTCAATATTATCTTATACGCTCTACCAAACGACCTCTAAATATACTTTAATCACAAGTTGGTGGAGTGAGAGGTTGGTTACCGTAAAGTTATAAAAAGATAAATAAGGCGTTTCAGATTGAAAAAATATTAAGTGAGAGAATTATACAATGCGTAATACCCTCCATTTTAAAAAAAATGACCTACTCTCCTTTTTAGTTCATTTAAAAAAAAATGACTCTTTTCTTTTTTTGATAATACTTTAATTTCAACTTTTCACATGACATATTTAGGACCACAAGATTAAAGAGCATTTTGATACATTTGACATAACTTTAATTTAAGGCCACAAGAGTCAAAAGTCATCTTTATTTTCTTAAACTTTGTATCAAGTCAAAGTAGGTCATTTTTTTTTAAACAGAGAGAGTATACTTATAACTTATCAAGAATATGATTCTAAAGAGAGAAAATAAATAAAGTATTTCTGAACTTGTCCGATTTTTTTAAAAAGATACTTAAATTATATTTTTGATCTATATCTCACATATATTACTAAAACTGTAGTAAATACACTATTTTGAGCTGAGGTGGCATGTAGAGTCTGTATTACTCTCCTACAACGCGTAAATAAGCAAAATAAATTATTTTTTCTTTTTTTTCCCCACATTTATTTAATTAAAAAAATATCACTTTTTTATTTTATATATTTTATTCTACTTTTTTTATTTTCTCTTTTTCTTCAGCTTCTTCCTTGAGAAGACTCATAATGGAGGCTTTTCATTTTCTTCCTTCTTTACATTTTGTGGAGATAAAGTTCACGACAAGAAGAACTTTATCTCCGCAAATCTTCATCTTCTTCCTTGATAAGACCCATAAAATTCTTCTTGCTTCTCTTTTTACATTTTTTTCGTTCTTTTTTGTTGCTTCAAGATTTTTTTCGATAAATTTCTTCTCAAATTTATAATTATTGTGTGATTTCTTATGAATTGAGCAGATTAATTAGAATATTTTGATTAATTATTTTCGATTAATAAGTGATCAAATGTTATAGTAACTTTTATCGAGATTTTGACTTTTTTATTTTTATTTTTATTTGAAAATGATTAGATGATAGACATAATGGAGGTAAAGTTATAGTAATAACAATGGTGATGATAGCTATGTCAAAGGTAATCATCGACAAGATTGAATGAGAAATATAATAGAGATTGATGAAGAAGGTGAAAAGACAAAGGAAAAGATTATGGTGTTTGGCCATGAAAATTTGAAAAATAATTTTGGAAATAAAATAATTTCGGAAATAAATTCTGAAAAGGGAAAACAACTTTTTGTTGTTTTCCCTTTTTTTCACTTCCAATTTCAACTTTCATTATTATTACATATAACTCCATTCTTTAAATTTTTACACAAACTCCTCTTATTAACTAAATTTTGTAGTTTTTTTTTTTTTTAAAAAAAACAAATTCAATAAACTAATTAATTCAAGTAAAATAATTGAGAATTTTCATCAACAAATTTAAGAATATATAAAATATATTTAAATCTATCAATCATATTTAACAAAATATATTTTTTCTCTATTCAATCGATTATGGTAAGATAAATTTATTTAGCTCGTGCTTGTCAAATTTAATAATTTAGACATATATTGATAAAATAATTAACAACAAACCAATTATTATAATTGTTATTCTTCTGAAATTTGAATAAAAATATCACAAGCACGAGCTAAATAAGTTTATATAACCATAATCGATTAAATAGAGAAAAATATATTTTGATAAATATGATTGATAGATATAAATATATTTTATATATTCTTAAATTTGTTGATGAAAATTCTTAATTATTTTCACTTGAATTAATTATTTTATTGAATTTGGTCTTTTTTTTTTTAAATTACGGAATTTAGTTAATAAGAGAGGTTTGTGTAAAAATTTAAAGATTGGGGTTATATGTAATACTAATGAAAGTTGAAATTGGAAGTGGAAAAAAGGAAAAACAACAAAAAGTTATTTTCCATTTACGGAATTTAATTCCAGAATTGTTTTTCAAAGTTTCATGGCCAAACACTCCGGAAATTTTTTCCAAAAAAAAGGAAAAAATATCCATGGCCAAACGGGCCCTAAAAAAAGACTTTTGAATCTTATGGCCTTAAATTAAAGTTGTGACAAATGTATTAAAATGTCCTTTAATCTTGTGGTTCTAAACATGTCATGTGGAAAGTTGAAAATTTAACTGTTGCCAAATAAGAAGAAAGGTCATTCTTTTTAAAACGAATTAAAAAGAAAAGTAGGTCATTCTTTTTTAAATGGAGAGAATAATTATTTAGGGGTGATATATTAAAATTACAGTTGAAAGAACTGAAACAGACATGTCATAAATATCTGTTTTATTTTTTTTAAAATTAAATTTTATTAACTTTTTAATACGCAAATGTCATATAATAATTAATTAAGGATAATATAGTGAAATCACAAAGCAATAATAATTAATTAGGGGTAATATAGTAAAATCAAGAAGCAAGCAGACAACTAAAAGCAAGCATGACAACCATCAGCTGTCTGCTTCCAGTAGCTACTAATCACACTTATATATATATATTATACACACACACATATATATATATTAAAAGTGTGAAGATCTTACAAAAGTGATTTAAATTTTTTACCTTTCATTAAAAGTCTTCGTAATAGATAAAATCATTATTTTTTAGTTTTTCAAGTTATTTTTTAATTAATAATAAAATATGAATCCTAAAATATATGGTAGAAAAACTATATGGTAAGAGATATTAGGAGAATTAATTTCTATAATTAAAAAACACTCCTAAAAATATGGAAGAAGGATTAGAAAAATACGAGGTTGTTCCTTTCTTTCTTTCCTTTTTTTTTTTTTTTTTTTTTTTTTTTTTTTTTATTGTATTTGAATAGGACACTTATTCAATTTTCTTTTTTCTTTTTGGTATTTTTCCTACTTTTTTTTCATTTAAAAAGGGGGGTGTTTTTGTTTGTTTAGATTTTTGGCATTGTTTAAAAAATTTATGCTAAAAATGTTGTTTTTTGTTTGTCTATGATTTGACATTGTTAAGAATATGTGTTAAAAAAGTAAAATTATGTCCTTTTAATTTAGTTGTATAAATTAAGTAAAAAAATTATAATTATACTTCGAATTTAATTAGAATTTTACCTTATAAATAAAATAAAAAATTCTACAATTTTATTTAAGTAATAATTTGATCAAACTTTACTAGAAATTTAGAGTCTTTTCGTCTTCCTTACATTTATTTTGTATTTTGTTTGTGCAGTTGTGTATCATGTTTAATAGATTGTATATATTTTGTTTGTGAATACAAAGTATCAATTAAAGGTCCTTCTTTTGAGATGTCATTGTTAATATTTTTGTATCTATGCATGTTCAACATCTTTTTCTCTTGCTATGTGTGACAAAGAACAAAAAATCAACTCTTTTAATAGGTGAAAGTGAAAATTGTTATTATCATTATTCTTGATTCAAGAGAAAAATGAAGCTTTAAAACAGGAGATGGGACCAACAAAAAACACATTTATTGAATTACAAGTTAGTGTCTTTCAAATATGCAAAATTTATAATGTTTTATCTTTTTTGTAATAATTTATGCATCTCAGCGATTTTGCTTGAACCCTTTTTATTTTTTATATGAGATAAACTATTAATACATATAATTTTTATTTGATGCAAATGTTACATTAATGGATTTATTGCAGTTATTGGACATATATATGATCTTCACGAAGAATCAATTATTGATAAAGTTGTTGATGCCATTGCAACTATAGCTGCTGAAGTTGCTTTGAGATTTGTGAGACCAAAAAAGAAAATGGTGTTATCCTAAATCTTTGTTTATTCTGATGTACTAACTATTGACATGTTACTTTAAAGGCATTGATAATTTTTTTTTGTTGCATCTTACTTGTACATAATAAGTAATTTTAGTAACGATTGATATATTTATTTGACTTATAAAACAAATTTGTTTGAATACTTTCTCGACATATCAAATTATATGCATGATAGGGTTGGTCAATAATGATAAGTCCTACGATATATGATAATAAAAAAATAGAAAAACCATCTCACAAGTGTTTGTTCATTATTTTGTGAATTTTTTTTGAAAAACTAAAATGTCTATTGACGAAAGTAGACGTTGCTCTTGAGGCATGTGGACAATGCAGGTTCAAGGATTATCAGTAAAGGGTTCGTCATAGATGAATAAGTTAGTTACTATTTCAACTTACAACTAGGCTCTTGTAATTCCTATTCCACACACATTTTCACATTTCACAATCTTGATTTCTTCCTCCTTATTTGTGATTAATAGAAAGAAAGAAGCTAAAGATACCTAACTTGACAAGAAGTTGCAGGTAGCGTAGATTCTATTGCACGTATTGTTTCAAAATCTTTAGCTTTGTTTGAAATATTGTGCAGTTTTATTGATTCTATATAAGTTTTGTGTAGTTTTACTGATTGTAATGAGGCACGCGTGCAAAGCACGTATACTATGCTAGTATATATATATAAAGGAGAATAAAATTTTTTGGTAGACCTCATAAACCTTTTTATCCTTTTATATTGCTCCATGTAGCTTTTTCTTTTGTGTTTTTCTTTTGCAAACTTTTTTTTTTGTCTTTTCCTTATTTTTTTGACACTGAATTCTTTTTCTTTTAAGTTTGTTTTTACTTGATTTTTTATGATTGGTGTACCTTGGGCTCCAAAATGTCCTTCATATGCCACTAAATAATCAGAATATTTTAAATTAATTTTTTTATTAATGACATATCAAATTTTCATCGTCCCATTTAATTAAAATATTAAAGAACCTATTTTCTCATTTATTATTTTTTTCATTATTTTCGTGTTTGATCTAGTGAACAACCGTTATATACTTATTCCTTATTAATTTATGTTTGTTAAAAATTACACATGGACATTTTTTTTATGTTAGATTTTTTCTATATGATTCTGAATTTGAATTTGATTCCGGATCTTGCAGTATAAAATATACACCAATATTCTTGAATATTATTACTCTATTTTTTGGTCAAATTTTATTGTTTCTTGATCTCGTAAGAATTTGGGTTCTATAGGTCATTTAATTTTTCGGAATACGCGAAAAGGATTTCAAACTACACTAAGGGAATTCTTGAACTCTGATAGATTGTGTGTAATTAGCTTTATGGATTTTACATTATAGGATGAGAAATTTAGTTTTGAGGCATATGCAACTGGAAGTACTGCAGCTATGGCAAAACAATTTCACTGAAAATATTTTAAAGGGTTTATACAAATATAGCTAGTAGACGTTTGATAGAGTACAAAAAATTTATCTCCTAAGTTAAAGATCCTTTATACAAATACCAATAAATTAATAGAAAATATTTCTCCAAGAATATGTACCTCTAGTAATTTGCAGACATTGATCACTCTTGAAAAGCTACTTGTTTGGTCCAGTTCCAGAATCTTTGGGTGAGTGTCAATCATTTAGTAGGACTAAAATGGGTCAAAATGGTTATTATGTTTGCCGAAACTTACAAAAACTTCAAGATAATCTAAATGGTTCTATTAGTTTTTTTGGTGAAATTTTTATTTATTTTTTAATTAATAAAAAGTTGGCGCGTCACTAATAAATTTTTTAAAATTAAATATTAAAGTTGTTAAATATAAAAATATTTTGGAACTCAAAAGTAGATGTGAAAGATATTTTGGATCGCAATAATTGATGTGAAGAGCATTATAAAGTTCAAAAATGATTAAAAGATCTTTTTATATTATTTTTAATAAGTGACGAACATTTTAGATCCTTTTCCATTGCTTGTGTCAAGTTGTCAACCAATCCCAGCAACAACTACAATAGCAAAAACAACAACAAACCCAGTATATTCCCACATAGTGGGGTCTGGGGAAGGTAAACTGTACGCAATCTATATCACTATCCCCGAGGGAGTAGAGAGGTTGTTTCTATAGACCCCCGGCTCAAGACGAAGGACTGTAGACCAAAAGGCGAGCAAAATGATAAAATAACAGAGAAGCATCATCCACAAAAAAGAAGTGCAATTACCCAATCAAAGGCCCCCCTCCCCAAAATCTAGAACTACCAACCAAGCTACGCCTAACCCTCCTATTTACAGACTACGACTCGACCACACACCTTAGCCCTCTAACTTAATACTCTTCCTCCAAACCTTTCTATAGAGGGTCATTGGCCTCTTAACAATGCAAAGGAAATGAAGCCCATTCGGAGTAGGGATGGAATTTCCATGCAAAACAAGAAAAACAAAGGAAACATTAATACATATCCGATTGAGAAAGAAGGAAAATGAGTAACTAAAAAACTGAATCTTTTATTACGAATACATTCAAAATCTCATAGGATTAGTTGGAAAAGTAACAAAAGCTTGGAAATATAGAGCAAAAGAAAGATAAATAAAGACAACCGGCTCAAGAAAAGGTCATGCTTTGAGCAAAATAGGAAAGGTACAATCCTGAGTAAACAAGTGACAAGAAGCAACAAGAATAGAAGGGGAAAACTCTATTTTTTGTCATTTAGACACAAAAATTAAACCAGTAAATATGGAAAAACTGAATTTTTTCAACGAACATACAAAAAATCCACAAAATTAGTTAACACAAGTATGATGTATACAACAAGTGGACAAGAGCTCAAATATTATGAACCAAGTGAATGAATCTTTTTTGTAAATACCCAAAGAACCCACAGAACTATTTGACAAAAGAATGATTTACTGGATAAGTGGCCACAAGCCCAAATATCCAAAGCAAAAGAAAGGAAAATCAAGGTAATCAACCAATAAGAGTTCATAGTCTTACAGTAAAAGGGAAAGGAAAAAAAGTTGAGCAACGTAATAACTGTAAAAATCAACAGGAATTCCAAAACTTTTCATGACATCATTTTAACAGGCACTAACTACAACACTAAAACAATCAAAACAAAATTAAAATAAGATGAAACAAAATAAAACACAAAAGCAGAATATAAAATATCTCAGCAGCACAACCAATTTTTGCAGATCACAATTATTAACTTTAAAGTAACACAACATTCAACACGCCTATATAAAATCCCAAAATGCTATGTCAGCGAATGTATAACACTATAAAGAAGTAAGTAAATAGAGCAAAGTAGAGATTGAAGATATCACAAAGTGAAGCATACGAGCAAGGAAAGGAAAGAGAACAACACTCACTGTGACCAAACAATACCCGCAGGTAAATTCGGATTAAGAACTTTCAAAGACGAAAACATGTCAGGAACGTTTTGTCTTTAGTCCCATTTTTACAAGATCGTAAGTTTTCAATTTGGTTAAGCCTCGTAGACATTGCAAACCAAAGAGACTTAACAAAACTTTTGCTTCAAAGGCAAATTGACTAAACTGATTTCAACGATTTCTCAAATGACTTCAAATAAGGGATACAAGACTAACAACAACGAGGAAAATAAAACTTCATTTCAAAGATTTAGAGATAGTCACGTCCAAATAGAAACGAGGAAAATAAGACTAACAACAACCCTACAAAACTACAACAAGGATGACTATTATTCCAATCCTCCTCACTATTCTGACAGATTCAAACGAAATGGTCTTTAAAAGAACCTAGGACTTTCTGATAAGCTCTAGGATCCTGCTCATTGTCCTTTTGGCATATAAGAAGCCAAAGAAATTTGAGAGGTAGCTCTGCTAGCAGCGCTGCTAGCTCGACAATTAAGACTCCATCCAATAGTAACAATAGACAAAACACTGTCAAATAACAATTACGACCAAAACAACATTCGGTTAAGACTATTAAACACAGTCCAAGCAATATATTTTAATTAGTCAACCAGTTATTCAAGCCACAAGCAGTACACAAAACGAGAGTATTAAATCAGAAATCTACCAACAATTAACTGCGGCTATCGAAGCCATCTACCAGCAAACAACCCAGCATACAATCATACTAAAAATTTATTTATGACTACAGAAGATCGAGATGAAGCAGAAGAGATTGAAGCTTGAACGGAAAAAGGGCATTACCTATTTGAGAGTAGCAAAACAGGACTACGAACTGACGTCGGACTTCACCACTACTGGAAAGCTCGATGTCGTTACGAAAATTTCAACTAGCTGGCCTCTTCTTCCTAAAATCTTTGTTAAATAAAAGTTCATCTTCCACGAGACCCGTTTTTCCTCTCTTTTCGAACCTAGCTTTTCTTAGGAAATTTTTTTCGCACTCAAATTTTCCAATCCCAGAATTATGAAACCTCCTTCTTGAACCCTAAAAATTTTAAACCCTAATTGTCTAACCTTAGAATTTCGAAAACCCTTCAATTTTCCCCCTCCAAAAAAATCCCCCTAACAGTGACCCAAATGGGTCTTTATATGGAAGATAAATTAGGGGTAGATTGGGAACTTAAAAAAAAAAAAAAGGAATTCAAAATCTTTCAAAATTGGATTACCCCTAACAAATTATACCAATTGTACCAATTTTGAAATTGGTGGACCAATAAGATTTAGGGAAAACGAATTTCTGCCAAGAGCCAATGAAATTGTGACGTATATGTATAAAATCGTACCATTGTTACCGAGATTCGCGGATTTGAGCTATTGTGGTGCGTGAGGTGTCCAGTTTCTAGAACTATCGTCAAAGAAAACGGCCTAATCGATGGGTCGGGTTGAAGAGAGAGATGGGTTAGTTGGGTTCGCGGGTATGGTCAGATTGCCGGGTTAACGTTGGTACTGTTGCGATGGTTAAGAAGAGTTGTCCTTTATTGATGAAGGTCGTTGACATTGTTATTGTTTTCTGATGGTTTATGTTTGAAGAGGAGAATAGAATTGGGCCGAGTTATTAATGGAAGTGGGCTGGTGTGGCTTGGGCCATTGGTGATGATCCATTGAAAGGTAATTGGGTTGCTACTGATTTGCTAATTGGGTCCAAATTGGGGATTTGGCCATTCATTTAAGTTTTGGCAAAATTGAAGATAAATTGGCCAATTGCATCGCAATTGTGGCCAATTGCATCGTAATTGTGGCCAATTTCATTTC
This sequence comes from Capsicum annuum, assembly GCF_002878395.1. NCBI lineage: Eukaryota > Viridiplantae > Streptophyta > Magnoliopsida > Solanales > Solanaceae > Capsicum > Capsicum annuum. The sequence goes on from NC_061112.1 coordinate 47,513,860, forward strand.
AATTATGGCTAAATTAAATGAAAATTCGAAATGGATTAATATCTCATTTAACTCCGAGCTTCTTGATTCGATAAAATCAAACATATATTTATTCGAATAAGTTATTTTCAAGAATAAATTGTACTTAAATCAAGATTTTAGTCATTATAATTTATTTCAAGACATCCTTGAATAAAATTTGATATTTTTATAAAAATAGATATTTAAATAACAACATTACAACTTTGTACAACTAAATACGATAATTTATAATCGCTACTTAAAATAACAAAATTACTCCGATAAATACTTTTTAAAAGTTTCTTTATTTGATAAAATAAATATTGTTATTTTATTAAAAATTGAAGAAACTCGAGATTAAACGTAGTTGTGGAGGGCAAAAATTAGGTGTCAACAACACCTTCTTATCGCATAAAATTCCCGAGGCTAGCCTCTATTTTCATCCAATCTGCCTCAATACGGTGAGACATCCTCATCAATCTCTCCATTCCCCTGGATCATAGACCCCAGATACTTAAAACTATCCCTCTTACAAACCGCCTGCGACTCCAACTTCACTACCACGTCGTCTTCTTGCCTCGAGTCACTAAACTTGCACTCTAAGTACTCCGTCTTGGTCCTACTCAACCTGAATCCTTTAGATTCCAAGGTTTGTCTCAAAACCTCCAACTTATCATTGACACCTCAGCGCGACTCATCAATCAAAACTACATCTTCCGTAAAAAGCATACACCAAGGTATCTCCTCTTGTATATTCCGCATCAACATATCCATCACCAAGGTAAATAAAAATGGACTAAGAGTCGATCCCTGGTTTCAACCCTATCAAGATCAATAAATGCCCTGAGTTCCCTTCCACCATCCGTACCTAAGTCTTCACCCCCTCATACATGTCCTTAATCAAACGAATGTACGCCACTGGGACCCCTCTCGCCTTCAAGCATCTCTAAAGAACCTCTCTAGGGACATTGTAATATGTCTTTTCCAAGTCGATAAACATCATGTGCAAATCCCTTTTTCTCTCTCTATACTGTTCTACCAGCATCCGCACTAGGTGAATTGCCTTAGTTGTTGAGCGACCAGGCATAAACCCAAATTGATTTTCCGAAATAGGCATTATTTTCCTCAACCTCCGCTCCACCACTCTTTCCCAAATCATCATTGTGTGACTCAAAAACTTAATACCACGGTAGTTGTTACAACTCTGAATGTCCTCTTTGTTCTTATATAAAGGGATCATCGTGCTCCATCTCCACGCATCGAACATCTTAGCGGTCTTGAAAATGTTGTTAAAAAAATGGGTTAGCCACCTCAACCCTGATCCGATAGCAAACTTCCAAAAATCCACCGAAATGTCATTGGGCCTCGTTGCCCTGCCCCTTCGCACCTTACGAATAGCCTCACAGATTTTCTCCACCTTAAAATATCGGCAGTAGCCAAAGTCGCGAAATTTCTTGGTGTGCTCCAACTCCCCTAACACGATACCTCTGTCCCCCTCATCATTCAAGAGCTTATGAAAATACGACTGTCATCTTTTCTTAATTAGAACGTCCTCCACCAAAACTCTGTCATCCTCCCCCTTAATGCACTTCACTTGGTCCAGATCCCGACCCTCACGCTCCCTAGTTTTGGCAAGTCTATACAACCTCTTTTTCCCGTCTCTCTCCCCTAAACTGGAATACAGTCCCTCAAAAGCTTCTGTCTTAGCAGTTGTAACTGCTAACTTAGCCTCTTTCTTGGCTAACTTGTACTCCTCCCTGCTCACCCGCTTCTCCTCGTCACTCTTACTCTCAACCAACTTAATGTAAGCCGCCTTCTTTGTGTCCACCTTCTTCTTAACTTCTTCATTCCACCACCAATCCCCCAGATGACGGCCAGACCAGCCCTTCGAGACACCCAAAACTTCTCTAGTAGTTTTCTTAATGCAATCCGCAGCCCTAACCCACATACTATCCACGTCTCCCTGACACTCCCACGCCCCCATCCCCATCCCCTATAACAAAAGTCATATTTGTCCTCTACTACTATCAAAACTAAAATTATATAGAATTATATTTACCCATCACGCATTAAATTATTTTATATTTACCACTCACTCATAAAATCCCATTTGCAGCCATAAAAAGTCACACGCCATGCTCTTGTTGAACGAAAGATCTACCCCCATTTTAATCCTAAATTGGCCATATTCATTTTTCGTACCCACGCTTAAATCACTTCATTTTTTATATGTTACTACGGGTATCAATGGACTCGTATACTGATGTAAACAGTAAACTAAGCATTTGATAGATTGGAATCGAATGCTCAAGAAACAAGAAAATATTTTGTGACGTGTAATGCTTCAGATTGAGGTGAGTTAACATAAAGGCATGATTCAATATATTGTCATTGCACCAAAAAAATGCCAAGAGATAGATATATGCCATCTTAAAATTAAGTAAGCGTTCCTAACAGTACAGGTATTCACGTTTTCATAATGATAGATTATATTAGTAGGATCTGCATAATACCTTCGTGATGTTACGTTTTAATATGTTGGTTAACTATGTCAAGTTTTGCAGCTGAAAAAACTGCAAGCAAGCTTTGCACTTTGTCAAACTTGCAGCTGAAAAAAATCTGCAGCATTGAAAAAAACTTTGAAACATTGGCTGCCTCATCTTTTCAACTTTGATTCTTGCATCTTTTCAACATTGGTTGGTCACCTAATTCATTCAAATTTGGCAGCAGCTTTAGATGTCATCAATGACATCAAAGACTGTTTTTGTTTCCCTATAAATAGAAGAGCTTTCAGGTCATTCTATGAACACAAGAACAATATAGAAGTGAATGTAAAGAAGGAAAAAAACTTAGCAAAATAGGAGAGTTTATTAGTTGAAGGGAGATGTTATTTTTGTAGAGCTTTGAACTCAACTCTTGTCCAGAGTTGTTGAGTTATTGTGAGTAGGCTGTTGTATTCTGGAGGGGATAAGTCAAGAGTATTACTGTTGGACCGTTAAAACAATTGCTGCAGTGGGCTTGAATTTCCTTAAAGAAAACGAGATATCCGCGTCTCAGTCAAAAAAAAATAGTCTTTTTTATTTTTTTCAATTATAAGATTATTGTAATTTCACCCATACTTAGCAAGAACAAGACTGGTTTGCTGCCAAAAAAAAAAGGTGATGCACTTACTTTTAAAAAATATATCCATATGGAAGTCACATATTCGATGGTTCTGTCTCACTTTCTTTTGTTACTCATACTATGATGAGCGTGATTCTCTTTTATATCAACATTACATATCTAGGAAAAAGATCTCCATATATATACCCACAAACACACACACACCGCTTCATTGTGCTTTTAGAGGACATTAAAAAGTGAAGATTGACAAATCTTGCGCCATAGAAGTGGAACGAAAAACCACTTGAAATATTAAATGTTGGCACGGGCCTTGCCCATCTAGTGCTCACAAGAAGAGGGAAGAAAGACCATTTCGGACAAGCCGGAGTAAGTAACGGGTGTAAAAATAGCCTAACAAGTTTTCACAGAACAATCTCTTACATATACCTTATGTTTTTCTTAAAAGTAAGGTTAAGAATGAAATTTAAATATTGCATCCTCTGTCTCCAAAAAAGATATAGCTAGCTAAAAAGGCAATGTGATCACAATATTTAGTATTTTCTTAGCTGATTTTATTGGGTGAATTTGGATTAGAAATGTGGAGATGGTACGTTTATGCTGCAAACTTCAAAGCTTCTTCTATTGGACTCTATAATCCCCAGCTACTGTGAATTCTTCCATGAAAATTTTCTGTGGTGCATCTTAAAAATGTATGATGCAATAAGGCAACAAAGCTGCTTAATTTAGATGGACACAGTGGTCTTGTGAATTTTTTTTTTTTTTTGATTCCTCATCGTGTTTGGTGCATGCATTGAAGCCCGACTAATTCGAATTGTGCGAAGCCATTCTTGTGAAATTTGATATGCTCTCATTATAAAGAGAATTTTCAAGTAGTTCTAAGAAATGGCAAACTCATTTCGATCATGTATAGTCTTACTTGTCGTTGCTTAGGAGAGAACATAATATTCTTACTACTTTATTTCTAAGAAAATTATGACTGATTGACCATAGGCAATTCATCATAAATATTGTAATGTTTTTTTAGAGTCACGCGATATAAATTTTGATTAGTATTTTAAGATATATCGTTTAGTCATGTCTTTTTTTGGATATATGAAGTTGGAGTTATTCAGTATTTGCTATACATGAAGTTGGAGTTGTACTTGGCCATATCTTTTTGAATTTTTTTTTATTTTTGAAAAAAGAAATTTAAATATGACTTTATGCCCAATTTTTACAAACTATCAAAATCACTCAACTAAAAGTTACCTACTAACGAAAAAAGTACACAATTAGTTTCTTTTATAAAAATAATTACATATACATAATCATATTTAATGAATTTCAATTATGACATATATAATATTTACATTAATAATTTATTTATTTTTTCAAAAAAGAATTGAAATTATTTTTTGAATTTTCATGGTCAAACATCATAATTTTTAACTCCAAAATAAATTTTTCGAAAAAAAGAGAAAAATTTCAATGGCAAAACAGGCCCTAATACTCTTGCAGAGGAAAAAGAAACTAGAGTATTTTATTACTCACTGTAATACTACCGTAGTACATGATACACTGTGTATCAATAGGATACGGTTCCAAGATTCAATTTTTTCTTTGATCAAATATATCCTAATCCTAATGGGTAGGTAGGTATAGACTGAAAAGTAGAAAAGAGCTGAAACAGTGAAAAGATTGAACAGAGAATAAATGGAAAACAGTAGGCTATGGATTTTGTTTTTTTATCCGTTTGGCTATGGATATTTTTTTTTTCGAAAAAAAAAATTTCAGAGCTGAAAATTATAGTATTTGGCCATAAAAATTTAGAAAATAATTCTTGAATTAAATTCTGAAAAGTGAAAATAATTTTTTGTTATTTTTCCTTTTTTTTCAATTTCAATTTCAATTTTTATTATTATTAAATATAATCTCAATCTTTAAATTTTTAGACAAATTCCTCTCATTAACTAAATTTTGTAGTTTTTTTTCAAAAGATCAAATTCAATAAAATAATTAATTTAAGTTAAAATAATTGAAAATTTTCATTAACAAATTTAAGAATATATAAAACATATTTATATTTATCAATCATATTTATCAAAATATATTTTTTCTTTATTTAATCGATTGTGGTTAGATAAACTTATTTAGCTCGTGCTTGTGATATTTTTATTCAAATTTTAGACGAATAATAATCATAATAATTTAGTTTGTTGTTAATTATTTTATCAATTGAAGACATATAAATTATTTTCTCGAACATTTAGTTGTATATTGGTAAATTAGTAGTTGAGTGATTTTGATAATTTTTAAAAGTTGAGGGCATAAAATTATATTTAAAAAAGATTTTTCAAAAGTCCAAAAAAAAATTTTAAAAGACATGGCCAACTCCAACTCCAACTAACTTCGAAAAAAATAATTTTCATGGTCAAACAGCTACTTACTATTTACTTAACTGATTTTATTAGGTGAATCTGGATTAGAAATGTGGAGATGGTACGTTTATGCTGCAAACTTTAAAGCTTCTTCTATTGGACTCTATAATCCCCAGCTATACTGTGAATTCTTCCATGAAAATTTTCTGTGGTGCGTCTTAAAAATGTAGGATGCAATAGGGCAATAAAGCTGCTTAATTTAGATGGACACAGTGGTCTTGTGAAATTTGATATGAAAAAATTTCAGGAAGTTCTAAGAAATGGACAAACTCATTGATCATGTATAATCTTACTTGTCGATGCTTAGGAGAAAACATAATATTCTTACTACTTTATTTCTAAGAAAATTATAACTGATTATCCGTAAGCAATTCATGATAAATATTGTAATGTTTCTTTTAGAGTCATGCGATACAAATTTTGATTAGTATTTTAAGATATATCTTTTTGTCAAATTAATTCTTTTATACAATTTTTAAATAATTAAATTTTAATTTTAAAAATTAAATTAATTTAATCTAATTTAAATTTAAAACTTAATCAAATTAACTCATGAAAAATGAGAGGAGCAATTAAAAAAATAAGTAGCCGCTTCGCCATGAAAATTAAAATTTGTCAGAGTTGGAGTTATGTTTGGCCATGTCTTGTTTGAAATTTTTTTTTTTACTTATGAAAAAACTTTTTTAAATATGATTTTATGCCCCAACTTTTACAAACTATCGAAATCATCTAACTAAAATTTACCTACTAAGGGGAAAAAATACAATTACCGGTTTTATAAAAATAATTACATATACATTGTCATATTTAATGAATTTCAATTATGATATATATAATATTTACATTAATAGCCGTTGTCATATTTGAAAATTTTAAATATTGATGTTATATTAACAGATCACTGTTTTCTATTTTTTAGGTAACAAATATTATCTTTCAAATAAATTTATTTTTTAAAAATTTATTTAATTTATTTTCTTTATTTTTCATTCCTAAAAAATAGAAAATAATGAGTTGTTATTAAATTTTAGGGTACCGCTAATTTATTTCTGTAATTATTTTATAAATGAAAGATTTTACTGTATGTGGATAAATTATTTCTATGTAAAATATTCTTTGCATATTTATGATATATTTTATCATATACCATAAATATATAAATATGCTTAGTATGTTTCTTTATACTTTGTATATTTATATATGTGTGTATGTGGTATATACATGATATAAACTTTATATATAACATATTTTGTATATTTATGTTATAAATATAATGCTTTATATATTTATGGGTATAAATGTAATACTTTGTGTATAAAGATACCAAGTATTATGGTATATAAAGGTGGCAGTTGCAGTTTAAGATATAAATTTATAAAATTGGACATATTTAATATGTATCACCGATTTATATTTTTAGCATACATATGGTATAAATTATTTATATTTGAATAGTATAATAAAGATGTACACAATATAATAAATTTAAAATGAGAATAATTTATGGCAGTGGTAAACTAATCTGCAACAACTTTATTAATCCCATAAATATAAAAAACGATTATTCATTATTAATTACACGACTATAATTCCTTAAACGTCCGTATCAAAATAGAAAAATTATTATTCTTATTATATTATAGTAATTAGAATCATTAACAGTAAAATAATATCTTAAATAAGAGAGAAAATTAAACAAGGAATAAAAATAATGATGAGAAAGAAAAAGAGATATATATTAATTAGGATAGCATTAAGTTTGAAATTATAATTATTTTAATATTTAAAATTGTTATATGCGTAATATTGAAAAAGTAATGTTACAGGGAGAGTTTTATGTAAAAAATTTAAAAATTGGGGTTATATGTAATAATAATAAATGTTAAAATTGAAGTTGAAAAATTGTGAAAACACCAAAAACCTGTTTTCCCTTTTTAGAAAAATTTGAAATTATTTTTTGAATTTTCATGGCCTAACACCATAATTTTCAACTCCAATTTTTTTTTCAGAAAAAAAAGAAAAAAATGCATGGCCAAACGAGCTCTAAATCAATACAAAAAGAAAAATTTCAAAGAACAATAACTTGCTCTCATTTCCCTACTAGAAGTGCAAGGCCGTGTCAGCACGGGCCCAATAATAAAACATGTGCATTGCAATTTTTAAGTTTTAGAATTTATGTTGGAGTAGGAAGTTTGAGCAGTAGAATGTTTTTATTGGTACGATAAAATATACTTCTGTAAATTTTTTATCAAACTTTTCGTTTGTATATATTTCTTATATTGAAACATAGGAGTCGTTTGTTATAGTGTATAAATTTTCTTTTTGAATAGAATATATTATTAATATTTGTATTAGTCATACTTCAATTAGTAAATGCTGGTATTATTTATGTTAACATTAGTTCTAATACATTGTTTAACGTGCTGCATTAAAATTTATCTTTTCGATTTTGATATATTTAAATAAAAGTTATTTTTTAAAAAAAAGAATGCATTTTAATATTCATTCGAGATCTAGCACGGGTTCAATATATTAATTTTTATCTCAATTTATGTGACACAAATAGAATTTAGATAATCAATCATACTTTTAATAGGTATATAGATAATTTAATTTATTAAATATGGTAATGTATAATATTTTTTTTATGTAATTTTCAAATAATATGTATTATTTTTCTTGTCCAAACTTTTGTGGCATTGATAGTCAATTATATTTTAAAAATTTAGTTTTTAATTATTGTGATTTATAATACTTTTATCTATTCCAATTTTAGTGACACTAATATAATTTCAACAGTTGACCAAATATTTTATATCTTTTAAATCTTTTAAGTTGTTAATTATTGTGATTTCTAGTATTTTTCATGTAATTTTTTTGAAATATATAACATATTAAATTATTTTTAGATATTTTAAGTTGTTAACTGTTGTAATTTATAATACTTTTTATATAATTTTTTGAATAATATATGCTATTTTCCTTGTCCAGAGTTTTGTATTGACGATAGCCAATTATATTTTTTAAATAATTTAATTATTTTATCATTTTAATTTATAATATTTTTTCTATTTCAACTTATGAGGAATAATGCTTAAATGACTATAATAATTAATTAGGGGTAATATAGTAAAATGCAATTATTATTATTTATTATTTTTATTATGTATATGTGTTGATTCAATAAGATTTTGGAAACATTTAGAAATGTGTTGAATGTTACAAATGTTAATAATCCATTTGGTGCTTCTTGATTTCTCTACATTTATCTCCTATGTGTTTTTACTCTTTTGCCCTTTAAATACGTGACTCTTCTTGTCCAGATTTTTGTGGCATTGATAGTCAATTATATTTTAAAAATAATTTAAGTTTTTAATTATTGTGATTCATAATACTTTTCTTCTATTCCAATTTCAGTGACACTAATATAATTTCAAAAGTCGACCAAATATTTTATATCTTTTAAATCTTTTAACCTGTTAATTATTGGGATTTTTTTTTCTATTTCAACTTATGTGGCACAATGCTTAAATAGCCATAATAATTAATTAGGGATGATATAGTAAAATTACAGTTAAAGCAGACACGTTACAAATATCTATTTTATTATTTACTTAAATATTATTAATTTTTAATGCATAAATAACTTATAATAATTAATTGGAGCAGTATAATAATTAATTAAGAGTGATATGGTACAATTACGATTAAAGCAGACATGTCATAAATATCCATTTTATTTTTAATTAAATATTATTTATTTTTTAATATATAAATAACTTATAATAATTAATTAGGTGTGATATAATAATTAATTGGAGGTAATATAGTACAATTATGGTTGAAGCAGACATGTCATAAATATTTATTTGATTTTTTAATTAAATATTATTAATTTTTAATATATAAATAATTTTTAATAATTAAGTATATGTGGGCCCATCATATTCAATAGGAGTAGCATCAATGGCAAAGTGATAATTTATTGGAATGACATGAGTTGTAATTAATTCAAAATGGAAGGACTTTTCTTAAAGTTGTTGATAAGGTCCAAACATTAAAACACAAAATACAATTTTCCTAAGTAAACTAATCTTGCAAAGTATTTTACAGACCTTAGTATCCAAAAACTTTGTTTTAATACCCATAAGCTAACATGTCAAAACCATCATTTCTAATATATAGAAATATAATAATAATAATAATTACTTTACATTGTTTTTCATGCTTGTAGCTTTAAATTTTTTATGAATGTTTGGCCATGAAAATTAAAATTTATGAAGTTGGAGTTGAAATTGAAGTTGTATTTGTTCATGAATATAAGTAAAATTGTTTTTTATTTTTTGTTAGAGAAAAAAATGAAAAAAGTGATTATATATATATATATATATATATATATATATATATATATATATATTACATTTTTAAATATAACTTCAAATTGTATTTAAAATTTTCATGGCTGAACATCGCTGAAGAGTTGCGCTTGATATAACATCAACTTAAGGGTTGTTTGGTAGAGTGTATAAGAATAATGTGTATTAGTAATGTTTGTATTAGTTATGTTGATATTGTTTATTATACGTTGTTTGGTTTGATGTATTAGAAATAATATATTTTACATAATTTCTACAAAAAAAATATTTGTTTACAAAAATATCCTTTTTTAACTTAACTTTTTTTTTTTGCAACAAAGTTCTCTTGCTATATCAAACATAATTAGTATTGTTGATCTAGTATATAGAAATTTAAGATAAATTGCAAGACCGTTGTCTTTGTGCATGAAATACTACGCCGACGGAATAACATAATTGAAATAAAAATAAAATACAAAATATAAAATTAAGGAACAGTCTTAAGATTTTTTTTAAAAATCATTTTAAAGACCTCGAAGCAATGCAAAAATATATTGGAGTTATTTAAACCAACTATCCATTGTTGTAAATTAAAATAGTGGAAAAAAGAATTGTGAAAAATATATTGGAGTTCTTTAAACCAACTAGCCATTTGGCCATGAGTAATTTTTTATTTTTTTCGTGAAAAATTATTTCACTTTAGCGAAAGAAGTGAAAATCACAGTGTTAAAATTTCAAATACAATTTGAAATTGTATTTTGGAAAAGTAAAAACAAGAAAAACTTGTTTTCACTTCTTCTCTCACAAAATCTCAAAAATAATTTTAATTTATATTTATGACCAAACACAACTCCAACTCCAAGTTCAATTCTAACTCTATTTTCAATTCCGAAAAATTATGTTTTTATGGCCAAATGCAGCCTAAAATGGTGGGAAAAGAAATTGTAAAATATTTTGAGAGGAAAATTAAAGAATATTAAGACTATTTAATAAGTTAATGCATTTATTTAAAATCTTTATATTACTAATATATAAAACATGATGTATATTATCAATACACACCTTAATATACAATAAAATATATAAACACTAGTTAGATAAAAAAATGTATCAAACAAGATACTAAGGGGGCGTTTGGTAGAGCGTATCAGATAATACTGAATAAGTTATATTAGTAATGCTGAGATTAGTAGTGCAGGGATTAGTAATACTGAGATTATTTTTTATGCAGTGTTTGGTTTGATGTATTGAAAACAATATGTATTGTTATATTTTAAAAAAATATTGTATGTTTACAAAAATACCCTTTGACATATTATAACTTTGTCAGTTCTTTGCAATTTTTTTTTAAAATAAAAAAGTAAAAATATAACTAATTATTTACTTTGAAATTTTAAGATTCAATCATTCACTTATATATATTTTTTTGCTATATTTTCTTTATTTGTTCATCATTTTTTTGTTATTTTCACTTTGTGATGTTCTTACGTTGGAGGAAGATACGTGTAACTTTTGAACGAGACAATAGAATTATTATTGATATAAATTTGTGTTCCGTAGAGTGCATGTTAAAGTTAAGTAGAAAAAAAATATTTTTATTTATGATATCCTATTTACAAAATTAAAGTTTGTGCAGCAATCATGTAATTTATTTTCGAATTGTGACCAATAGTTATTTTTTAAGTTAATAGAGTAGTTTTATTATGACTAAAATTATTTGGAGGGATATTATTATCTTGATAAATTGAAAAGAAATAACTCACATTGAATTAATTGAAAAAATTTAGAAAAAAAATTAAAGAAATTTGAGGGAATTTTTGTCTTGACACATTTATCATGGATTATACTAATTCCACCAAGTAGGATGTATTAGTTATACAACCTATAATACCATGTAGGGTGTATAACTAATCCATATATTAGTTATACATAGCTTTAAAATTGCTACCAAATAATATACTAAGTAATCCTATTATTTAATTCATGAATTATGAAAATAATCTATCCTACTAAACACGGGTCCTAATAATATATATTAACTAACACATGTATTATATTTTTTAATACACTCTACCAAATGACCCTCTACAGTTGCACTTGATATAATTTTTTTTTTTTTTTTTTTTTTTTAAATTTATGGCGAAATACGCCCTTTATTTTCATGCTAGCTTTGAAATTTTGATCATTTCCCATCACGTGACAGATGTTCAACTTCTCTATTATCATTTCATCCCTCAGATGACAAATCTCGTGCATACTTTTAAGACTTATCCACCATCTTTCTCCACCTTCGATCGATACATTTCTGCTTTATCTTTTCATTAGTACTCTTCCACCAGCTTGTACTAACCTTCTTGAAAATGTACTCAGGAAAAAATAGTACTATCTTCATATCTTACTTGTTAGATCTTGGCACAATCATGACTGCTTTTGTACTGTCTTTAATGCTACTGTTAGTTTTTACTAGTTCTTCGAGTAAGTTTTTTTCTTTTTCTTCACAAACAAAACAAAATCATTTAAATAAAATGAAAAACATAAGTTCCTCAAAAAGATTGTATGATAAAATTCTGTCACAAGGACCGCTAGAGAGTTCAATAATGCTTAACAGACTACAGAAACAACTAAAAATTCCTTTTCTGGTTCAGCCGCCCTCTTCTGCCTGATTCCAACACGGCGGGCATTTGTACGCTCAATGCGCAGCTTACCATAGGCATTGAATGACTTCATCTCATCTGTGACCTTCACAACATCAACAGTAGGCTGATACCCAGTAATAGGCAGATATGGACCCTGGACCTGGGTGGCAGTAGCAAGCTTTTCTGCACTAGAATCACTAGCGTTGACTTTCTTAGCACGCCTTGGGAAGATAACAAGCTTAGCCTTGTAAGTCTTGAGCCTCTGGACATTAGTTTGGAGACCTTCCAAGGATCTGTTCCTGCGGCGATGATCAACAGAAATGCCTATGGTTGGTGCTAGCTTTTTGGGAATACCAGCTGCCTTCAGTTCTTCAAGAGAAACCCCCCTGCCAGCACGGATTTTCATGATGTATTTTTGTGTTTGTCCATGAACAATAGGCCGGAGAGCTCCAGCGGTTGGCCTTGGGAAGATCTTCACAGCCTTCTGCTGCCTAGCATTACGTCTCCCTGTTTTCCTGGCAGGTTGGTTGAACCATTTCCTTACATAGTTCTGCCAATGCTTCTTGAAGTGCCCATTGTGAATAACGTTGTTGTGTTTCATGACTTACCTGGAAGACGACGCTAGGGTTTCGGAGGCAATGGAAGAACCGTTATTCAAGTAAGTTGGCTTGTTGCTTCTTGACAGTTTACGATTTCTCTGTTTTCTGCATTTGCATTGTGCTTTTTGTCATGGGATTTCATGAATTTCTTTTTCTGTTTCGCTTTAAGATTTTGTTTTTCATGTATATATTTTGCTCTTTGTTGTATATCCAACAATTTTTTTGCCATTTCACTTCAACATTCTCTTTTTCCTGCAATTTTTCTTATACATTTTGCTCTTAGTGCATCCTAAAAGCTGCTTGTTGATTCTTTCACTTCAAGATTCTCTTTTCCTGCAGTTTTACTGTGTCTCTTGTCATGGGTTTTCATAAGATTTTGCTCTTAGTGTGTATCCAACAAGCTGCTATTTGCTTATTTCATTTTAGGATTCTCTTTTCCTGGCACTTTTTACTGTGTTTCTTGTCATGGGGTTTCATCAGATTAGCTCTTACTGTGTATTTAACAATATCTTTGGCTGTGTCACATCAACGTTCTCTCTTTTCCTGCAGTTTCACATGTTTCTAGCCATGGTTTTCATCAGATTTTGCTCTGTAGTTGTGTATCAAACAGTTTCTTGTGCAAAGCTTGAGCTTTATGGCTCTCTAACTTCAAGATTCCTGCATTTTCCATGTGTTTCATGCCATGGGGTTTCATCAGATTTTGATCTTTAGTTGTGAATCATACAACTTCTTGTTCAAAGCTTGAGGTTTTTTTTGGTTCTCTTCCCTTCAAGATTCTCTTTTCTTCCTGCATTTCCATCTGTTTCACCAGATTTTGGTTCTTCATTTTCCATGTATTTCTCCAGATTTTGCTTATAGTGATGTATCCAAGAACTTGTTATTTCAACAATCTAGTATTTTTCCATAACCATTATTTCTTGAGCTGATTTCTTATGCTGGTCTTTTCTCTAGGTGTTGCTAACTACTGTGTGTGTAAAGATGGGGTTGGGTACCAAGTTACGCAAAAAAATATAGACTATGCTTGTGGAAATGGAGCTGATTGTACTGGCATCCTTCAAAATGGACTTTGCTACAACCCCAACACTATCAAAGATCACTGTTATGCTGTAAATAGCTATTATTAGAGGAAGGCTGCAAATTTGTGACTTCACTGGAAGTGCAACTTTGACTGCAACTCCTCCATATTGTAAGTTCTTGAACAACTTATTTTTCTCCTTTTTTTGTTTCAAATCTTTTGATATAAAAGTTACTGATGTTGCTTTTGTGTTTTTGTATTAACAGCCTCTAATGCTGCATGTTACCAGACCACATGAGGTTACGCTTTCTTCCAAAATGTTGTTATTTATGATGTTAGATCTTGTATTTTTCTTGTCACTATTGAATGTAGCATCTCCTCAGCTTACATCTAGTCCAAAATCTTTTTGCTATCTTTCCAGAAACAAATTCATCATTATGTATCCGTGTGATCTGTATTGATGCTGATATAATATCTTTATGATAGTGTTTTATTTGTCACTTTTTCACATTGTCATAATGAATTTTTTTTTAAGTTGAAATGTGTTTTCTAGCCATGATGCAAGTATTTTATAAGAACCAAAGTCCTTTCCACCATTTCTCATAATTCATGTAACATGCTTAATGTGGAATATAATATAATAACAACACTATTAACTAAGTGAAAAATCTCAATCAAGTTGGAGGCGGCTCCCCGTCATAGTTGGACTGTGGATTTCTTTATATAACTAATAATTGAATATTGTGGATGGATGGTGTTCTGGCTATATCTGTTGCTTCATTGGATCTGTTTATCTTGCCATTTTTTTGTCATTATTTTTCTGTCTTATCATGATTTGTCTACACGTTTTTTGAGTCAAGGGTCTATCGGAAACAATCTCTCTACCCCGCGAAAGTAGAGGTAAGGTTTGCCTAAATCTTACCCTCCCTAGACCCCACGTGTGGGTTTGTTGTTCTAGTGGATGGATGGTGTATGATCTTATTCTTTCTCTCATATTGTCTTTTTTACTTAAACCAGAAACACTGGAGGTACCACAACCCCAATTGCACCAGGAACCACAACAAATCCAGGGATTGGAACTAGGACCGGCACCGGAACAGACACTGGGACTGGCACAGGCACAGGAAGTAATACAGGTATTAACAATCCAGCTTTTGGTCTAGGACCATCAGGAAATGGTGGATCTGGAAGTAATACAGGTACCACAACCCCAATTGCACCAGGAACCACAACAAATCCAGGGATTGGAACTAGGACCGGCACCGGAACAGACACTGGGACTGGCACAGGCACAGGAAGTAATACAGGTATTAGCAATCCAGCTTTTGGTCTAGGACCATCAAGAAATGGTGGATTCAACACAGAAGGGAGTGGATCAGTGACTCTTCATCAAAACAAAGTTCTTTTCACCATAGCATTTTTGTTAACAAGCAGCTTGGTAGTATGCTTAAGAGTTTAAAGAAAAGTCCGAAATTATTATTTGTCACCATAAGACCTGGCGATGCATTGTGAACTTAGCTACAGTTTAGGTGCACACTTGCACGCTCATGTTGATTGAAAGAGAAACATAGCCTGATTACTAAAGCTTAACTTTAGCTTTAGTAACCTCATCATCGTATAGTTACAAGTACCCTCTCTCTTTCAAGTATATAACCTTGTGTCATCATCACTAGAATGCTTCTAAAACTAATTAGTACTTTGTGATTTATAGTTACAAGTACCCTTTCTCTCTAACGGCTCTCTCTCTTTCTCCCTATCCTCTCTCGCTCGCACCGGTCCCCGGCCCCCGTCGCCGACCATCGGCTCCGACCCGACCCGACCTCCGGTCCCGACCTCTGGTCCCCGGCGCCGACCTCCGGCGCCGCTCTAACGGCTCTCTCTCTCTCCCTACCCTCTCTCCCTCTCTCTCGCCTCGGCCCCCATCGCCGTCGCTGTCCTTCGGCGCCGACTCGACCCGACCGCCGACCTCCGGTCCCCGACGCCGCTCCCCGCCACCATCGGCGCTGACCGTCGGTTCCAAGCTATCCCCCCTCCCCCCCGGCGGGGTACACCAGCCTTCCCCCCACCTCGGCCTCCAGCCAGCCGCCAACTCGGTCTCGAACAGCCGAAGCTCGGTCTTCAGCCGCAACTCCGCCGCTCCGTCCCCAGTAGCCACAGCTCCATGCGTAATTCGGTGACTTCTAACCTTTGTTATTTCATATTTCATTTTATTTCATTATTTCATATTTCATTCTTCGTATTATGCTAGTAGTAGCCCCTGTACCTTGACTTGCGTGGGATTTGTGGATATTGTCTGCTGTTGCTGTGGTCGTTTCTTGCACTGCTTTGGATTGGGTTATCGGCTGGAAATCTGTATTTGGGGCTGGGGGTGTTGAGTCCAGTGGTGCTTGCCCCCTAATTGAGTATAGTTTTGTTTCGGGAGTATTTCTTTGAATTTGTGTGAGCCTTGTATTTCCTTGCTGCTGCTTTGATACTACCACCGTGTATATCTTTATATTTTCTTATACTTTCGTGTGGCTGTGGGC
>NC_061112.1:47530629-47531189 GCF_002878395.1 Capsicum annuum
TTGGGTCTTGGAATATAGGGACCCTCCAGGGTAAGTCCATAGAGCTTATGAAGATTTATAGGAAGAAGAGGATCAACATTGCGTGTGTCCAAGAGACCAAGTGGGTAGAGTCTATGGCTAGGGATGTGGATGGTTACAAGCTGTGGTACTCTGGAGCGAGAGGCGTAGGAATGGAGTTGGCATCTTAGTAGATGAAGAGCTTAGAGGTCAGGTAGTGGAGGTGAAGAGGATCCACGATAAGTTGATGACTATTAAGTTGGTCATTCGGGGGTATACCCTGAACGTGTGTAGTGCTTATGCGCCGCAAGTGGGGTCGGAGGGGAGGAGAAGATGCGGTTTTGAGAGGCTTTGGAGGAGGTGGTGAGAGGCGTGCCTAGTTCGGAGAAGATTGCTGTAGCAGGGGATTTCAACGGGCACATCGGGGCGTTACTGGAAGGCTTTGGTGATGTGCATGGTGGTTTTGGTTTTGGGGAGAGAAATGAAGAGGGGGCGACCCTATTGGAGTTTGCGAGGGCCTTTGGGCTGGTGGTGGTGAACTCGGGCTTCCCGAAGAAGGATGA
>NC_061112.1:47534189-47651589 GCF_002878395.1 Capsicum annuum
ACCGAACGGAAAGTTTATTACGTTGAGAAGGAGGAAGATGCACAAAACAAATACAACCAAATGTATGAAAATTATCATAGCTTAGATTTTTGTGATAAAGACGAAAATATGGAGACTCAAGATTTAACACTTTAGATGGCAGCCTGTTAATTCAATAGACAGCAGTAGACAAAGCTTCCACCCAATACTTAGATGGAACAAAGGACTCAATCAATAAAGTACGAGTGACATCTAAAAGATGACGATTTTTACGTTCAGCAACCCCATTTTGTTGTGGTGTATATGGACAAGAGCGTTGTGAGTCAATTCCTTTTTGAAGCAAAATTTTTTTGAACTCATAAGACATATACTCGCCACTAGAATCAGATCCCAATAATTCGATGCAAGTAGAAAATTGCGTTTCAATATAGGCCAAAAATGTCTTGAATATGGAAAATACCTCAGATTTGGAACGAAGAAAATATACCCACGTAAATCGACTATAATCATCTATAAATGTCACAAAGTACTTGAAATGAGCATGAGAAACAATTGGTGAAATACCCCAAACATCACTATGAATGACATCAAAACATTTTGTAGCACGACTACCAAAATTAAGAAAAGGAGGCATTTTACTCTTGAGTAATTCACAAGTAGAACAATCGAAAGAAGTAGTGGAAAATTGATTTTTGTTCCTCAATAAACTCGAATTTGATAAATGAGATAACACAATAGAATTTGGATGTCCTAAGCGCTTATGCCATACCTCAGTCTTATTGGGTGTAGAAGTACAAGCAAATGATAGAACACGAGGAATGGAAAAGTATATAGGAAACAGTCGTCAAACTTAGGCCCCTTCGCTATTATCGTCCCCGACACCTGATCTTGCATAAGACAACTATATTCGCTATTATCGTCCCCGACACCTGATCCTGCATAAGACAACTATACGTGAAAAATTCACATTTGAAATAAGATTAGTGGAGAGCTTTGGTGACACAAAAACATTATTGAAAGTTTTACTAATATCCCCAACCTTGGTAATGGGTAAATTACTACCATTGGCAACTTGAATTTGTGATGGACCATGATGCTTACGAACATTTTTTAGCATACTAGATGAGTTTGTCATATGATTGGAAGCTCCAGAATCAACAAGCGAAAAATTTGATGCAAGATCCTTACTTTGTAGCCCTAAAGCTGAAAAAGGTGACATGATCATTTGTCTTACCATTTCAGGAGTAAGAACTTGTCCCGAAGATGAGTTCTCAGTAGTGAAACCATTTTTACCAGCTTGAAAAGCAGTAAACTTGCGGTTTTGAGGGCGTGTGAGACACTTTATGATAATGTGTCCTTGTTGTTTGCAATAATTACAAACCTTCCTGCCATAATTGCTAGCAATATGACCATATCCCTTGCTACTGTAGCATTGAGTTCTAGTCATATCTCTACCCTTTCCTTTACCTTTGGCAGAAAATGCAACAACAATATCAACTTGCTTGAAATCATTTTGTGTAACAAAACGCTCCTCCTCCCGAAGTAATTTCCTTAAACAAACATCTGAGGAGGGAGACGGGTCACAATTTATCAAGTTGGAACGAACAGTCTAAAACTCAAAGCGTAACTTCATCAAAAATTGATCTCGTTTGCTTTGCTCATGAACTTGTTGAACTACGAGAGAGATTCGGTCGGTATTTTGGAATAAACAATGTCTGTAAATTCAGCCCATAAGTTCTGAAATTCAGAAAACTAATCCTGAGCAGAAAGATCGACTTGAGAGTAATTAGAAATTTCATACTCTAAGTGATAGTGTCGGACACTATTATCTTGTTTGTAAACCCTTTGTAAATAATCCCACATGGCTTTAGCTGTCTTGTAAGGCTTGAGATTAAGAACAATAAGAGGGTCAATTGACCCTAAAAGCCATGTCATCACCCGAGTATCTTTAATCTTCCATTCACCTAACTTTGTAGGATTAGTAGGAGCAGGATCGACTCCATCTATATGGCCCCATAGTTATTTTCCCGTGACAAATAACTGAAACTGAAACTCCCATGACAAGAAACTCTTTCCAGTGAAACGAACACTGAATGATTCAAACTGATATGAAGTCATATTTATGAAAACTAGAAACACTGACTCAAAAAGAATAACCAAAATGACCAAGATAGAAATCCATGGTGTTAATTGCAGAGGAACAATCAACAAAAACCAAAATTTTCCGAAAAGACTGAAAGATACCACAAATGAACTCTTAAGAAACAAGACAGCCAAGAGAAGACTTTGATACCATGTCAATTTTCTGCTGAATTGCTCTCAATATTGAGTGTTGTTATTAAATAGAAAATATTCAATGATTACATCCTGAAATATCTGTTTTCTATCCCTAAAGATCAACTTTTCTATCTCTCTAAATTCGCTATTCTATCCCACTAAATCTGCTCTTACTAAATTCGCTATTACTAAATTCACTATTATTCTCTTTAACTTCTTAATCAAATTTATGTAATTACACCAATATACAACAATATATGATTACATTAATATACAATATTTATATCATGCTAACAAGCTCTGATCTTTCGAGTTTTGATGGAAGCAGGTTTTCTCATTTCTCTATCTTTCAATAATATATGTTGTTTTCTTTGTGTCCGTTTGATTTTCAAAGAAGATTCAAGGTGCGATACTTCTATTTTCTAGTTTTTGCTCTTTCAGTCTTTATAGTTGTCTTGTTCTTTAATCTCTTAAAACTCTATGAACAACATGAATATGAATTCTGTTCCGTAAATTATAATCAATTTATTCAAAACTTGGAGTTCACAACTCATAAGAGATCTTTGTCTTAAAACAAAATAAACTCATAATTAATCTAATAAATTTCTCTTCTAACAATTATTGATTTGATTACCAAATATTTATTAATTCTTCTTGTTTAGTTAGGAATTGATTGGCTATACTTTTAATTATCTCTATTTGTATCCTATAAATGAGCATGATCGAGCCATTCCAGGTTTTATTTAGCTCCACTAAGCTTCACTAAGACTTGATAAGCCTAGCCTCATCAAGTCACAGAAGCCATGTCCAGTCCTTACTAATCCTCATGTACTAGGGCTATTTCCTTAAGAAAAACTACTCTATTCTCATCATTCAAAAGTGTAAAAACTTAATCAACATGATGTTCCCACTAATCGGTTTAGTTAGGAACAAAATAAACTCATACAGGATCTCAGAAACTTTTCTGGTAACAATTGTTAATCAATGATTCATCGAGTTTTAGTTAGGAAATAATCGGTTATACTCCTATTATTCTCCAATTATTCTACAAATGAACATGATCAAACTTTTCTACATCTTGCTTATCCCTATTAAGCACGGTTAATCTCTGCTGAGCTTCGTCAATCCCAGATTCACCAGACCACATTAAGCCAAGCTAAGCCTCAGTAAGCCTAGTATATTTGTAAGCCTAGTATGAATGGAAGGTTCTAAGGTTAGCGCTCAAGGCTCATGGGTCGGGGTTAGGCTCAGAGTTTGAGGCGCAAGATTCATAGAGACTCAGGGGTTTAGGTTTTTGATTTAGGGTTTAGAATTTAGTTTTATTAGTGGTTAGAGTTTGTGTATCGCCGTATAATACTTTTATGTTGAAGTCTATCTCGGAAGAGGAGGTGCTAATTTAAACTAGGGGACCCTGTACTCTACACCACATTAAAAAATTACCTCACCTCATCACTATAATCCAGCAACCTCAAGTCTTGATTCAAAGAATATTAACCACATGACACATTGGTTTGTGGTTTCATCAATCACAAAATTCAAGCCTACCACTACTACACCCTACTTCATGGATCTCTCCACCAAGACCAACAAATTCAATTATTCTCGCAAAGATTCTCGCCATATACTTCCCTCCTAACTATTTCACGTAAAGAATATTCATCTCCCCTCCTCCTCCTGCCTCTTTAACTTTAGCTCAAGAAATCTCATAAAAATTTCACCTACAACATCTACTCCCTAACCTAACACATTTCTACGCTTCCACAACCATCATCATACTAACATACAAAGGGTAATTAAAGGATCTGAGCACAAGCATATCATGAAAGGGAGTAGCACTGTTCAGTTAGAATATATACTTATTGCACTATTCAAGGTGGGACATGAGTTAAAGATATGATACAATCACGGAGTATTCCATATATCAAGTGTATGGTTCACAAGTGGAGAGTCGTTTTCGCATAAACTCAACATACAACGAGTTCTTGAGACAACCACAATGAGAAAATGAGAGCTTACATCACGAGTCTTATAACGAGTGTGGAATTCCTGAAGACGATGATTTAGAAAAGGACTTCTACTCGAAGCTATCACTTCTCATTTTTAGAGCTGAAATAGTCATGAGTTCGTACAACTTTATCATTTTGGCTAACCCCGATATAAAATGAATCGTTAACATACGAAAATACAGTTCCTTCGATCATGTATGATTTTGGACACAAATTGATGGATCATGTACCTCATAACATAGAGTTTGGATACTTGAAATATAGGATCACTGAGTGACATTATTGCTTCTAGTTTGAGGTTGGAACATGACATAAGTTTCATATAGTGCTCCAATCTCAGACATAGGCCGAACTTAACTACATAAGACATTGGTAGGTGTTGATTCAAATCGAAGTAGGAGGAGCTTGCGTGAATATGAATTGATTTATCAAGCCTCTTACTAGAAACTTGACACTACAAGAAAATTTGGGAACTACTTTAATCCATCATCTCCCCCATAGATAAAAGTTACATTTCAAAATTTGTCGTCATGTTTTCACATCAAAATCTATAGCCACAACTCGCAACACAAAAAGGTATCTCACCACTCACATAAGCGCTAAATTCTCTACTCCGAAGGCCTCGCTTTTCGAAAGTGCTACTCTATAGCCATAACTCTACAACTCTCACTCTCATGAGCATACGCCTCCACACTCTATATCATAAAGGGGTCCCAGTATAAATATGAACACAAACTCCCCTCCATAAATTTTTTTATACAAGGACACATTCATTCTAGGACATCCCCTTTGGGTACACTAATCGTAACATCCTCAAACCCCCAAAGTCATCTATTTATGGCTAACATTAGGCCATCCACGCTTCTACACACACAACACTTCATCTTCAACTCCTTAGAATACTTTGCATTATATCTCTAATCATATAACTTGCAACTTAGCATTATACCCATATTTTCTCAATTCAATTCTAATTAACGCTATACAATAACTTCTCAGACTTCTTCATACCACAAGATTTGAGACTGAAATTCAACTTAATGACTCAACCACAATTCATCATTTTTTTATACTAGTCCTCATGTATATAAATATCACATTTATTCAATTCTTTTTCCATAAGTTGCCAACTTAAGCTATTTCATACCTCACAGCAAGCCTACTAATTCATTCCCACATTACATGCATTATCAATCTTGAGCTGCTATTCTTTTTACTACTGTCCACATCTAAAGTTCAAGTCTATTGTCTAACAACACCAATCATATGTAACATGTCACATACTATACTAATCAATCGAATAGAAATATCAACACAAGTTTTTTGTTTCACGACATTACTACTAAACCTCCAAATCTACTACATACCTTCTCCCACGCATTACAAATTTATAACTACTGAAGAAAAGATAAATCAAAGGGGGAGGAGGAGGGGGTAAGATTGTAACCCATTTCAATCTTATCAACATATTTTATTTTCTCACATATAGTTGCCTATCCATGCATGCATCATAGCTAACTTCAAAATTTCATGTACAACAATGAGTCTATACTTATAACTTATTGGCTAATCTCATCGTTTCCATTCATAGTCTATATTCGATTTCCATAACCACCATAACCATCCACTCTCGACTTTCCCTATTCTGAATAGATAATAATAATAGTCAAACACATCCTTCAAAGACTACCATACGATCTACTAATATTGCTACCACACTAGTCTATCACTATAAAATGACAAATCTTCCTTCAATCAACGGTTATACAATTTAAATTATTTATTTACTCAAGAGTCATCCTCACTCCGACTTCTGACCTTAGGACTTTATATCACCAACTTCTTGCGCCAATCTCACTATCAATAGGTCAACAACAACAACAACAAACCCAATATGTTCCCGCCTAGTGGGTCTGGGAAGGGTAGAATGTACGTAGTCCGTACCACTATCTCTAAAGAAGTATAGAGGCTGTTTTCAATAGACTTCCGGCTCAAGACACAGGACAATATATAGAAATATTCAAGGCATGAAACATCATTAAACTAACATAGATACAACATCCACAAATGTAATGTGCAATACCAAACAAAAGACGACACCAAAACCCTTCTAACTACGGACTCCGATTCATTCACCTACCTTATCCCTTTATCTTAGTGTTTTTCCTCTAAACCTTCCTATTTAGGATCATGTCCCCAGTGAGGCGTAACTGCAACTATCAATAGGTCATGACATTTTAATATATATTACTACTCGGGTGGAAATACAGTTCCAACATTCTTCGATACATCATTAACCTTATGCATGACATTTGCAACAAGAATTTTGATAGGGACTGGATACACTTAATACCTCGAGATGAAAAGCATGATTTCATCAGGATCAAAGTTTACACAAGAATCAATACACCTTGAAGCACGAATGGACTTTCTCAAGTCCTTGTGCAATTTCATAACCTTTTGCGATACAATTAGAAGGGACAACCTCAACTAGGCTCTAAGTATTACCGCATAATCAAATTCAAATTACGCCACGATGCTTTACAGTAATGACTTATTCGTTGAACCTTGAATTACCATTTACATTGAGTCGATGAATACAAAGTCAATGTTATTTAAAAATAGAGCCAAAGTCTTCCACACCGTTATTTTTGAATTAATCTTTTTAAAAGACACCAAATATTCTCAAATGACAATTTAATAGTAGGTAGATATTAGAATATTATTGAACAATGAAGGAACCATAGACTGTCACTCCAAAATCAATTCCACCATATCATTGGGTTTAATAAGCTAAAAGAGCGACAATTTCAAGAACTCAGTTGTAGCAACCTTATTAATAATAACAAAACTTATGGAGCAAGACATTGAAATAAAAAATCGAAACATAATGATGATACAACAACAAAGTTCCAGCACCTGATATTCGTAGATCTATTTGAATAACAAATCATACATAACAAGCTCAATTTAGATAAATATGCTGATTGTAGAGAAAATGAGCTAGTTAAACTACACAAAATGAGCCATTCACAGAACTGCAGGCTGAAACAAGTCTAAAAAGGAAGTTCGTCTTAAACTAGTTTACTCTTTCTAGATCTCGATCCCAAAATCCCTCATAGATTCGCACACCAGCTCCATTTGCTCAGCAATTTAGCTTTATCCTCCTCAAGCTTAAGTCAACCTCAACTACCTTTAAAGCTTCCCGCTTTTTCTTCATCTTATTCCTCTTCTCCATACTAACAACTTTAACTTGATATTTATTCGTTTCGGATATTAGTTTTTTGGGTTCAAAGCATGGGTTTTGATGATACGGGTTTTACAACCTGGTTTGGTTTCTGGGTTACCGGCTCAATGTCTATATTTTCGATGAAGAAATCGGCTACTGAGGATGTGAAACGGCAGTTGCTTCCTTGGACAGGGGCGAACCTCCGTTGTATTTTGGGGTGCTCCGGCATCCACTAAAATCGACGCGGAATAAATATAATTACATAGAAAATATATGAAAATAGGTATAAAACATTTAAAAGCACCCACGATAACAAAAGATTATTGGGTGCATTGGTATTTAGGTTGATCTGAAGGAATTTTCTTTAGTGGATGCTTTTATATGTTTTATATCTATTTTCATATATTTTTGGTGTAATTATATTTATTTCGCGTCGAGTTTAATGGGTGTCGCAGCACCCCAAAATACAACGTAGGTCCGCCCCTGTCCAAGGAAGCAACTGCCGTTTCCCATCCTCAGTCGTCGATTTCTTCATTGAAAACATAGATATTAAGCCAGTAACCCAGAAACCAAACCCGGTTGTAAAACCCATATCATCAAAAACCCATGGATGAACCCAAAAAACCTATATCCGAAATGGAGAAATGTCAAGTTAAAGTTGTTAGCGTGGAGAAGAGGGATGAGATGAAGGAAAAGTGGGAAGCTTTGAAGGTAGCTGAGGTTGACTTAAGCTTGAGGAGGGTAAGGCTAATTGCTGAGCAAATGGAGCTGGTGTGTGAAGCTATGAGGGATTTTGGGATCGAGATCTAGAAAGAGTAAATTAGTTTAAGACGGACTTCGTGTTTAGGTTTGTTTCAGCTTGCTGTTCTGTGTTTAATTAGCTCATTTTCTCTACAATCAAATTTGTCTAAATTGAAGCTTGTTATGTATGATCTGCTATTCGAATAGATCTATGAATGTCAGGTGCTGGAACTTTGTTGCTGTATCATCATTATGTTGGATTTTTCATTTCAGTGTCTTGCTCCATAAGTTTTGTTATCATTAATGAGGCTGCTACAACTGAGTTCTTGCGATTGTCGCTTTTTTAGCTTATTAAACCCAATAATATGGTGGAATTGAGTTTGGAGTGACAGTCTATGGTTCCTTCATTGTTCAATAATATATTCTAATATCTACCCTCTATTAAGTTGTCATTCGAGAATATTTGGTGCTTTTTAGGAAGATTGATTCAAAAATAACGGTGTGGCAGAGTTTTGACTTATTTTTAAATTACATTGACCTTGTATTCATCGACTCAATGTAAATGGTGATTCTTAAGGTTCAACGAGTGAGTTATTTCTGTAAAGCTTTGTGGCGTAATTTGAATTTCCTTCTATGGTAATTCTTAGAACCTAGATGAGGTTGTCCCTTCTAATTGAATCGTAAAAGGTTATGAAATTGCCTAAGGACTTGAGAGGAGTCCGTTCGTGCTTAAAGGTGTATTGGTTTTAGTGTAAACTTTGATCCTGATGAAATCGTGCTTTTCAGCCCAATGTATTAAGTGTATCCAGTCGCTATTAAAATTCTTGTTGCAAATGTCATGTATAAGGGTAATGATGTATAGAAGAATGTTAGAACCGTATTTTCACCCGAGTAGTAGTATATGTTAAAGTGTCATGACCTATTAGTAGTGAGATTGGGGCAAGACGTTGGTGATATGAAGTCACAAGGTTAGAAGTCAGAGTGTGATTTTTGAGTAAATAAATAGTTTTACTTGTATAACCGTTGATTGAGGGATAATTTGTCATTTTATTGTAATAGACTAGTGTGGTAGCAGCATTAGTAGATCGTATGGTAGTTTTTGGAGGAAGTGTTTGGCTATTATTATTATCTATTCTGAATATGGATAGAGCCTAGAGTGGATAGTTATGGTGGTTATGGAAATCACATATAGACTGTGATTGGAAATGGTGAGATTAGCCAATAAGTTACGAGTATAGACTCATTGTTGTATATGGAATTTTGAAGTTAGTTGTAATGCATGCATGTATAGGAAACTATGATGTGAGAAAATAGAATATGTTGATAAGATCGTAATGGGTTATGATATAAGATTAAGATCTACTACCTTCATTATGTGATCTTACCCCCCCTCCCTCCCCCTTGATTTGTCTTTTCTTTAGTAGTTGTAAATTCGTAGTGCGTGTGAGAAGGTATGTAGTAGATTTGGAGGTTTAGTGGTAATGTCGTGGAGAGGATTGACTTATGGGCCATAGACTAGTGAAATATGAGACTTGTGTTGATATTTCTATTCGATTGATTAGTATAGTATGTGACATGTATCATATGATTGGTGTTGTTAGACAATAAGCTTGAACTTTAGATGTGGACTGTAGTAATAAGAATTACAGCTCAAGATTCTTAATGCATGATTTGTGGGAATGAATTAGTAGGCTTGATGTGAGGTGTGAAATAACTTAGGTTGGCAACTTATGGAAAGAAGATTGGATAACTGTGATATTTATGTACATGAGGATTAGTATACAAAAATGATGAATTGTGGTTGAGTCATTAAGTGGATAAGGTCCTAAGTATAAATGAATAAGTTGAACCCCAAGGTAGCAAGTTATTAGATAAGGGGTGATGTATATGAGTGTCACGTGTATTTATATTTCATTCTCGAATCTTGTGGTATGAAGAAGTCTGAGGAGTTGTTGTATAGCGTTATTTAGAGTTGAATTGAGGAAATATGGGTATAATGCTAAGTTGCAAGTTACATGATTAGAGGTATAATGCAAAGTATTCTAAGCAGTTGAAGATGAAGTGTTGTGTGTGTCTAGAAGCGTGGATGGACTAACGTTAGCCATAAATAGATGACTTTGGGTGTTTTAGGATGTTACGATTAGTGTACCTGAAGGGGATGTCCGAGAATGAATTAGTGTCTTTGTATAAAAAAATTTATGGAGGGGAGTTTGTGTTCATATGTATTCTGGGACCCCTTTATGATATGGAGTGTGGAGGCGTATGCTCATGAGAGTGGGAGTTGTAGAGTGATGGCTATAGAGTAGCACTTTCGAAAAGCGAGGCCTTCAGAGTATAGTTTATCAGAGAGTTTAGCGCTTATGTGTATGGTGAGATATCTTTTTGAGAGTTGTGGCTATAGATTTTGATGTGAAGATATGACGACAAATTTACAAATGTAACTTTTATCTATGGGGGAGATGATAGATTAAAGTAGTTCCCAAATTTTCTTGTGGTGTTAAGTTTCTTGTAAGAGGCTTGATAAATCAATTCATATTCAAGCAAGCTCCTCCTCCTTCGGTTTGAATTAACACCTACCAATGTCTTATGTAGTTAAGTTCGGCCTATGTTTGAGGTTTGAGCACTCTATGAAACTCATGTGAAGCAATAATGTCACTCAGTGATCCTATATTTCAAGTATCCAAACTCTATGTTATGAGGTACATGATCCATAAATTTGTGTCCAAAATCATACTTGGTTTTAAGGAACTATGTTTCGTATGTTAATGATTCATTTTATGTCGGGGTTAGCCAAAATGATAAAGTTGTACGAACTCATGACTATTTCAGCTCTAAAAATGAGAAGTTATAGCTTCGAGTAGAAGTCCTTTTCTAAATCATCGTCTTCAGGAATTCCACACTTGTTATAAGACTCGTGATGTAAGCTCTCATGTTTCTCACTGTGGTTGTCCTAAGAACTCGAGTTACGCTGAGCTTATGCCAGAACCACTCTCCACTTGTGAATCATACACTTGATATATGAAATACTCCGTGATTGTATCATATCTTTAACTCATGTCCCACCTTGAATAGTGTAATAAGTATATGTTATAACTGAACACTGCTACTCTTTTTCATGATGATTGTGCTCAGGTCCTTTAATTACCCTTTGTATGTTAGTATGATGATGGTTGTGGAAGCGTAGAAATGTGTTAGTTTAGGGAGTAGATGTTGTTGTAGGTGAAATTTTTTTATGAGATTTCTTGAGCTAAGGTTAAAGGGGCAGGAGGAGGAAGGAGATGAATATTCTTTACGTGAAATAGTTAGGAGGGAAGTATATGGCGAGAATCTTTGCGAGAATGATTGAATTTGTTGGTCTTAGTGGAGAGATCCATGAAGTAGGGTATAGTAGTGGTAGGCTTGAATTTTGTGATTGATGAAACCACAAACCAATGTGTCATGTGGTTAATATTCTTTGAATTAAGACTTGAGGTTGTTGGATTATAGTGATGAGGTGAGGTGATTTTTTAATGTGATGTAGAGTATAGGGTCCCCTAGTTTAATATAACACCTCTTCTTTCGAGATAGACTGTAACATAAAAGTATTATACGGCGGGACACAAACTCAGAACCCTAATAAAACTTAATTCTAAACCCGAAATCAAAAACCTAAACCCCTGAGTCTCTATGAATCTTGCGCCTCCAACTCCGAGCCTAACCCCGACCCATGAGCCTTGAGCCCTAACCTTAGAGCCTTCTATTTTTACTAGGCTTACCAAGGCTTAGCTTGGCTTAATGTGGCCTAGTGAGTCTAGGATTGACGAAGCTCAGCAGGGATTAACCGTGCTTAATAGGGATAAGCAAGACGTAGAAAAGTTTGATCATGTTCATTTGTAGAATTGGAGAATATTAGGAGTATAACCGATTAATTCCTAACTAAAACTCGATGAATCATTAATTAACAATTGTTACCAGAAAAGTTTCTAAGATCCTGTATGAGTTTATTTTTTTTCAAGTCTAATGGGTCTTTTATGAGTTGTGATCTCCATGATTAGAATTAATTAATGACGCTTAAAATTTGGAATTACGAAAATAAGAAGGTGAATTTGTATAAGAAAATAGCCCTTTAAATGAGGCTTAGCCGCGCTTAGCGTAACTTTATAAGGTTAGGCTTATCAAGGCTTAGCAAGGCGTAACCGTGCTTAGTAGCGCTAAGCAAGACCTTGTAAGTTTTTATCATCTTTATTTAAAAATGGCAAGATCTTTAGCATAAAGGCAGCAAGTGAAGTTAGAATCTTTCTCTATTGTTGTACCACGCTTCGCGCTTGCTGCGTTTTCGCCAGACGCTCTTTGCCAGTTGTGCCATCCTCCCCTTTGGCTGTATGGGCGGGTTCTTCCTCGCTGTTGCGTTCTTTGTTGCTATGGATTAAAGGAACAAATGTAGTTGAATGGAATAGCAGTCGGGTTACACGTTCCACTGTGCCGAGATGTGAGGTGCAGGTGGTGATGATCACTCCGGGGAATGTGCTAGTGCCCTTGACAGGCTCTTCAGAACCTGCAACGCTCTTGAAAACCCGGGTCGGTCGGTCCTCCATTCATCCGACCGGAGGTATTTTGAGATTTGTATGAATTTATTTTGTTTTACGTCTAAGAGATCTCTTATGAGTTATGAGCTTGATGATTTGAATTAATTGATGGCAATTTAAAAAAAAAGTATTAATATAAATATTTAGACATGATAACTCTTTTTTTTCTAGCACGTAAGTGCTATTGACAAGTTTAGTGGGAAGATCATGTTAATGCTGTCTTTACACTTTTGTAAGATGAGAATAGAGTAGTTTTTCTTAATTTGTATATATTTTTTTGAATATGTTGTCTTCTAAAAAATAAAAGCAAGATATAGATGAGTAAAAAATGAAAAAAATCAAAGTAGAAAAACAAAAAAAACAAAAAATAAAAATCCAATGAAAAAGAAGTGAAAATAGAAAAAAGAGAGAAATAAAAGCTAGAAATATAATTGTAAAAATAAATGAAAAAAAAAAGAAATAAAAATAGAAAAAAGAGGAAGAAAATGAAAATAGGAAAAGAAAAAGAAAAATACGGAAAAGAAAAAACCAAAAAAAGGATAAAAGTGAAGAGAAATAAGAGAGTCAAAATAAAGTGGAAAGAAAAAAAAAGTATCACGACCCGAACCATGGCCTGGCCGTGACGGACATCCCGAACCATGAAGGCCCGAGAGCCCTTATAACTTGCAATCATATACACCATTTATATATAAATAGGAAATGCGGAAATAAAATCTGCTACGGAAACATGGTCATAATCTAAATTTAGTTTAAGAATGAGGAATAAAATCAAATTTCAACTAAACGCTTTCTGAAAAATCATCTGCGGAATCTCTGCTACATGATCAAATAACAACTGTCGGAAAACTGGGACAAGGCCCCCAGTCGACCAAAACCATAATAAATAATAACTGTCTGAAAGAAACTAGTCCTTCTGAAATATAGAAGGCTCACCAACTGGTACTTTTCACTCCTATCTGATGAAACCTACTGCTTATCAGGACCCCTTGACTATGTCTCAGAACCTGGAGGGGGGGTCAATACAGATGTACTGGTACACAAAGCAATCCAAAATAAAGCATTATATAAATAAAATAATGAAGAGCAATTCATAAAACATTTTACATATAGTATATGAAAACACATTGGCATATTTTAAAGACTTTGAAACATTTCTTTGAAATCATGACTCACTCTTTGTCTTACTTCTTAGCTAGATGGTACACCGTACAATCTGTAATTCCACGAGCTATATGGAAGCCGTCCTCGACTCGGCGGCCAAGCCCCCAGTCCAAGTTTGCCGCAAGGATTGGAGTATCTACAAGGGGGATATCAAGATCACACGGCAGGGTGCCAAAATCCTCAATCAAATCAACATGTCATGATAGTGCACAAGATCACAAAGTAGGGCTCCTAACCATAGTCACAAAGCAATCAGCTCTTATCCCTTGGTGTCAAAAGGCGAGTTCCTTTGTCTTGCCTAAAAACTTTCTTTATTCTCATTGTAGAAAGACTCTCCTGCGGCAAGGTTTTACACATAGGGCCAGCTGCTTTCTTTATCTCGCTTGCCCTTAGTCCGTCTAGCGCTTTTTAGTTATGGCTTTGACTACAGAACCATGCCTGTCTGTTGGAGCGAATTGGATGATCGAGTCGAGGGCTGCCCCCTCTTCCCCTCTCTCTCCTTTCCCTAATATGAACCTTGAGTCATCAAAGCCTTTCTGACTCGGCCTGGCTCGGTCGCCATACGCGATTGGCGCTTCAAAAGGCAAAACTCTCTGTCGTAGTTTGGCGACCTATCTTCAGTAGAGGCCTTCCATAGTCCCAATTTGGGATGACATGAATTAAGGTACACAAGATCACAAAGCATGGTACCATAATTCCGTGTCGGCAAATCACGGTTTCTAGTATAGTCTTTCAACTCGTACTTTCTTCGGGTAACCATCTAACTCTCTTTAAGCCCATTTTTAAACGTTTTCTAAACAAGCATCTTTCTGAATTCATAATCTGAAAATCTGATTTCAAACATGCATTCTATTCTGTTTTGAATTATCATGGCATAATCTGAATTGGTGTCGTCACACCAAGACTTGCAAGTCCTATTTCTGAGCCATAATGCGACATGCATAGTTCTTTCATTAAAACACATTTCAGACCACCCAAACATGCAAACAGTATAAAACTTTGCTGAGATTATTCAAATATATAATGGTCTTGTGCTTTTGGAAAAATCATGCACTCTTTCATTATATGAATATTTTCAACATTTATCAACGTGAACAACCCTCTTTCTTTTGAAATTGAAATCATAATTCAAATACAACATTATTCAAGACATTTCATAACATGCTTTTCAAGATGCAATTTAGAACAATTCATATCATATGAAAGATGAGAGAAATCACAACAAGAGAGGGGTTCATCATAATTCATGCTCTCAATTGAATATTCATCGTTAAACACATTCATATATATATATATATATATATAATTTTCCAAACAATTTGGGGGAAGGTCTAAAGACCAAAACAATACCGTCAAAACTTCTAAAACATGAATACATTCATAATTCCAAAACCCTTTTTCTTAAGATATGATTTCTATGCCCATGAGATTTTAGGAAAACCCCGCGTACCTCGATTAAGGAGAATAATGGATGATTCTTGAAGCCTACGGTTTGGGGATTTCAAATCTTCAATCAATCTCTAAAACCCACGGTTGAATCTTGAGGGATTCTGATATTTTTGTTGAGACCTTAAGGGTTAGTTCTTGAGGGAAATTGGAGAAAAGAGTATTTTTGGTGAATTGGGGACTAAATTTTGGTGTTTTTAACGATTGGGGTTGAGGGGAAAGGACTAAAATGACCCTTGATCCTTAAGAAGCTAAAACTGTGCGGGAATAGGCCCCGCGTCGCGACCCCTAATTGGGTTAATTAGCCCTCGCGATGCGACCCCTATTCAGGTCAAGCAAAACTCGCATTGCGGGTCTATCACGACCCCTCACTGCTTCTGATGGCATAACTTTTCTCTTGGTTATCGAAATTTGATGAAATTGGTATCGTTGGAAAGATAATTCGAAGAGATTTCATCTGATATATAGTAGGCCCTCTAATTCGTTATATATAAAGTGTTATGACCGATTGAAGTTGACCTATGTTTCGACGCTCACTCAAACTCGAACGATAGGAAAGTTTTCAACTCGTTCTTGAGTTTGGGGACCTCTATCATCTCAATTCATACTCAACTAGGTTCCCACACTATATAATTGATTAACATGCCAAATTTGCATAAGATTTATGGCTTTTGGATCATTTACTCATATAAATGATGATTTTCATTCTAGCTCGAATTGTGGGGTGTTACATTATCTCCCACTTGGGATCATTCGTCCTCGAATGATGAGTAGGAATGTTGAAGTCTTTAAGGTATGGAATAACGAGGACATGATATGTCTTTTAGAAAAGGATATAGGCGAGTTGAAACATTTTAACTTTATCATGAAACTGAATTCTGAGCTGACTTGACTTTTCTTGCTTCAAAAAGCTGATTCGTGCTAAAAGTTTAGGATTCCCTTGAAATGTTCATGACCCAATCATATATATATTGAATTTTGAAGTTATAACTTTTGCAAGTACGAATCATAAGACAACAAGACTTAGATTGTACAAAGGTATTACACTGTCTGAGCTAAAATATTTGGAATAATTTGAGATTATGCGCTGAACTCTTATGAACTGAGTCATGACTAAATAGTTGAATCTGAAATATGATGCTTGGACCGAACTGAATTCGCAATTTTCATGGATGGAATAGATTATCTCTTGAGGATGGGTCATGATGCTTGGATTGAACTGAATTCGCAATTTTCATAGATGGAATAGATCATCTCTTTGGGATGGTCATACGCATGAGACTTCGGATAACTGAACTAGGTGAAAAAGGTGGAAAATCACAGTCTGCCTGACTGTTAAACTGAATTGCTGGTTATATTGGCTGAATTAGACTGGAAACTTATTCTTAACTGGAGTGTCTCTTCAACACTCTTTCTAACAACACTCTTGGGCTTGAGTTACACAAGACACCCGACTAAGGAATCACAACAATGACACTACTCTATAGCATGGAATATAGACATATAACTCATAACTAGGATAGAATTACCAGGCCTTAGGCAATGCAACTTCTTACTTTCAAGCTTAGCACACTTCTCGAATATTCCTCAACTATACTATTCTTCTTAAATAACATACTCGTCGTTTCAAATTGTAATCCTGATATGGGCATCGATAAATCTTTCTACTAATGTCTAAAGTAGCTTCAATCCTTTCACCGTGATCAAGCCTAACTCTAAATCAAAAAATACAACATGCCTCACTACGATACTAGTCCAAACCATATTATTCAACCTTCTATATCTTTTTAAAGTTCACACCCTACGCATATCGTGCCTTAACACTTCAATGACTTAACTCTGATCTCTTACTATGGATTCAATAGCGCATATTGCGTTCCTCCACTTAAATCCCAACATGTCGTTCAAGCCTATTTTTACAACCATATATGAACTTCAAGGCAAACACCTATAGAGACATACTTTATATATTCCCGAAACCACTACCAATACAACTTCCACTTGCTACCCCAAGAACATACACACACAAATTTCAACTAACCATCACATGTATCAAAGACTTGGCCCCAGATCTTACTTCACACTTATGGCCTTATCTAAAACAAGCATACTATAATCTTCCATCAACAAGAAACATTTACTCATCACCACAATCATTACACAGGGAGGAGTCACAAAAAGGTTAGAACATAAGACCTTGAAGCTTGGAAGGATACTATATGAGGCTTGACACATAACTGATTCCTAAGGAATAGCAAATCAACATCAGGGATTCATCAATGAAATCTTTATAAGACCTTGGTCATTCCCACTAGATGTGATCATGAATGAAATCTTTATATGAACGATGAAAATAGAAAAGAGACGCATGAAATACCGTAGACTTTACTATTTCACGAGGGCACCAATGACATTCAAGCTAGCAAGCCTCAAATATTTGAAAGGTCTAGACTTGCTTGTTGTAACAAGAATTTAAAAGGTCTAGACTTGCTTGTTGTAACAAGAAAAGGGCACAGATGTTTAGGAATATTTGCTGCAAATAGAAACTATCAGAAGGATTTGTTCTAGAGAAACCAAATATCATAAGCAATGGATAAGATAAATCCAAGTATAATGTTTTCATATGTAAATTAAATTTCAATTCTCCTCCAAGGATTTATCAAACGAATGCAAAGTGACATCAATTTGATACTAATTGGATCTTATTCTCTGACTTTGTGTCTGTATAATTCCTTTTGACAAGAAAATAAAGAGTGCCTATGGAATAAGAGATGGAACTATGAGGAGTGCTGAGATTTTTGTGTCCGTGTCATTGTTATGGGAAAAGAAGCAAATCAACATACGCAACAATATTCTAGCTTTCCAATGACATTCCACCTAAAAGCATGTCAGAAAAGGCTTCTTTGTATATCAGAAAGGCCAAGCTTATTGTCATTGACAAACAGATAAGAAAGCTTTAAATAAAAGGAAGAGAATCTTTACCATTAAGTAACAACATTCTGGTGTCAGGATGAGAGACTACACAATGCAAAATAGAAAGCAATGAGAAACTATTTCAATAGGAAGGATGAACGATTTGACCTTGACCAACCAAAAACCTAAATAGCAACCTGAGTTTCACATATCTAGTTGTCTACGTTGATGCCATCATAATCACAAGCAACAACAATTGCTTTATTGAAGAACTGATTGATCTTCTTCATTTGAAGTTCTCACTCGAGGATCTAGGATTACTTATCTTTTTCTAGGAATCGAAATTCACAGAATTGGTAACCAACTTCTTCTTAATCAAAAGAAGTGTATCATTGAGATTCTACTCAAGGCAAACATGTTTGTGTCACACTCCACTTCTACACCAATGTTGGACCTCCACCATTGCCTCTTACTGATGGGTTCCTCATGAGCACCCGAAAGAATATCGGAGCATTGTTAGAGCTCCTCAGTACGGGGGCTTCGCCCGGCCAGATATTGCATTTAGTGTCAACAAGGTTAGCCAGTTCCTACAAAATCCTCTTGACAAACACTGGATAGCTATTAAACAAATCTTATGCTACCTGAGAGGCAAACTGGTATGGTTTGCTCTACCCTCCAGCAGGACATCAAATGCTCACAGTTTTTTCAGATGCAGATTGGGGTAGTGCAATAGATGATAGACGATCTACTACGGGCTACTGTGTGTTTTTAGGAGGAAATCTGGCAGCATGGAGCTCTAATAGTATCGTGATCCGTGACGGAGGCTGAATATCGCAGCTTGGCAGATGTCATTCTAGAAGTTCTCTGGATCAAAGCCTTAATCTCAGAACTTGGTGTGCAATCTCAGTTCAAACCAGTAATTTTGTCTGATAACACTAGCACAATCATATTAGCTTCAAAAACTTATCGCTTAGAGCTTGATATTCATTTTACCAGAGAAAACTTGTTGCTGGTCAGGTTATTGTGATATCCCATCAAATTGCTGATGGATTCACTAAGCCCCTAACATGGGATAAGTCCATATTATTTCGAAATCGATTTGGAGTGCTTCGACAGAAACTATCACCTGGTATTCACAGCATCAATAATGAAACAAAACATAAATCTTCAACATCAGACAAGCAGGGAGAATATCGTAGCAGTAGTTGTTTCTATTTTCATAAAACGACGTAGTTTTAATTGTTCTTATCCATTTCCATTGTACATACAACTGTCATTGTATTTATATTCTCCTCTCATGTTAGGTTTATATTCTCCTCTCATGTTAGGACACGTACTCACTCTTGTGCTATGTATAGTACCCTCTGCAATACTCATTAATGACATAGAAAAGGATATTGTTGTGTTGCCATATTTGTGTCTTCTTTATTATGCTAAAACAGATGCATAGAGTGAACAAATAATTCTCGAAGTACTTGACTGTGATAACAACATATATTTGGAAGTGATACTTCCCATGCTCCAAGAAAGAAATAAAACTTAAAACTACTTTACTACTAACCGATTTTTTTTACATGGGATGAATTAAAAATTTGAGCACCACCTCTCTTGATACGTATGACAAAACCACAAACATATCCAATTTTCTACACATAATGCATAACATTTAATCATTATAAAGAAATCATATAATGACAGTAACACATTACTTTAACGATCACAAACAAGAATGAACACCAGAAAATAGTATCAATAATCACTGAGAAAAAGTTCATAAGGAAAAGAAGTTTATATACCTGAAGAAGTGCTAGTACATTACAGACCCTATTGGATTGTGCAGGAGTAAGGTTTGGTGATGACTAAAAAGGGTAGATAGAAGTTATCTCCTCTAAACACGTATATTAACGTTTACAGACTTACAGAAATAACTAGTAACTTCCACACTATAAGTCTACGAGATAAGAATTGTTAGAATACGAGTAGGAATAGAAATAATATATAGAATCCTACTTGGAAAAGGATTGTAATGTATTATCCTATTAGGAAAAGGATTGAAGTGTAGTGTTTATAAATAGGGCCTTAATGTAATAATGTTGTTATAGCAATTCAATAATATTTTTCTCTTATATTTTCTCGCATGGTATCAGAGCTTCCACGATCTTGGTAAAGAATTAAAGAGTTTTCACTGCGGCGGACGGCTATAATCCATATATGTTACCCGTTTGACCAATGTTTATGTTACCAAAAGTTGGGTCACTAACTGTGTATCTTTCTAGTGACTATTTTCATATATCTTTGCGTAGCACTATGTATCTGTCCGGTGACTACTTTTTCATATTTATTTTCTTAGCACCATGCTTCTTTTTGGTAACTATTTTCTCATATCTGATTTGCGTCGCACCGTGTCCTCAGATTTAATTTACGTAGTTTCGTACATCTTTTCGGTGACTCCTCACATCTAGTTTATGTGTGGTCGTGTCGTCATTCTGGCCCTACTTATATAATTTATCCTTTTCAGTAGGGTTGTGCCGTTATTCTTACCCTACCCATATAATTTCTCTTTTTGAGTCGGGTTGTTTCGTCATTCTGACGCTGCTCATATAATTTCTATTTCTCAATAGGGTCATGCCGTCATTCCGACCTTACCCATATTTTTCTTTCTCAGTAGGGTCGTATCATCATTTCGATCCTACGCATATAATTTTTTCTCTCTAGATTATGGTCATTTTTTAACCATCAAATCTAATAATCCTGCGTGTAAGCATGTTTTAGCTAAGTTTCTGGTGACTTTCTTGTTCAAGATTGTAAGGCCCCACAAAGTTCCCTCGTAGTTTGAGTCATAGGGCATGTCGAGTGAGGCGTGATTCTAGCCCTAAAACTGCATATGGTCAATTTAAGCCTTCATCCTAAAACTGCATCGTTTGAGAGCCTAGCGCGTTGCGGAGAGGGTGCATTTAGCAATTGTTAATTTCTAGTGGGACTCCATGATTGTGGCGCGTTACGGAGGAGTCCAGGTCCCAATCAGTTGGAGATTGCAATGGCTTCGCGTCGCGGAGGATGTCATTTTCCCAATTGTCAAATTCCAGTGAGCCACCGCGATTAGTGGCGCGTCACGGAGGCCAACAAAATCGGGTTTCAGTTTATTTTTTTCATTTTCACACAGATGTTTAAAAGGGCGTTTTGGACCTTTTCCAAGCCTATAAAATCGTGGAAACACTAAATCAAAGCCATTTGCAAGCATCCTATAAGAGTTTTATCAAGTTTTCTCTCAACAAGAACCCTAAACACTCAAAACCTCTTCCAAGAATATCAAGAATCCACCATGAATTTTCTAAATTGAGTCAAGATTCAAGGTTTTCAAGTCAAGGATCTCAAGAACCCTCATTCTAGAGCAAGAATAGAGTTTCAAAAGTGAGAGTTCATCCAAAACTTCTAGCTCAAGGTATGTGGGGTTTTGAACAAAGGTAACCCTTTCACGCCTGTGCTTAAAAAGCTATTTACATTATGAAATTCTTGAAATATATGAGGTTTTTACATGAATTTGAATTGGGTTTTTCACCCATTATGATTGAATGCATTATTTTGATATTTCCCATTATTTATGAGTCAAATGGCATGATTTCTACATGTTTTATTGAGAAATTGCAGCTGGGTATAAACCCATGATTTTACTCCTTGAGAAGCTAATATTTGTAATGTTTGAAATGTTGAAGCATATGACTATATTGAAATTTTGAGATGAAATGGCTGAAATTCCCAGATTTCCATATGATTTATGACTCTATATGCTATATATATTGCTTTTGATAAGAATTAACTTAAGATTGAACTATGAGTTAGTAAGCCGTATTTGAGACTTGTGAATTATGAACTCTTGTGCTATGAGCTTTGAAATCCACTTTACTATATGAGATTATCGATTTGATTATTGGGTTCGTGGTGAACTATGTGATTATTCTAAAAGTGGATTTTTTTATAAGATGAGCGCATATAATTTAATGGGAGTAGTATTTAGCACCGAGTGGGTAAGTTACTATGGTTTCTTACCCCAAAACTACGTGTCACCATAGGTTGGGCCTGAGACTGAGTTTATGATGATTATGATTGGGCCCGAGATCGAGTTTCGTTTAGTGATCACTAGATCTAGGTTATACTCCCTGGCAAGAGTATGATGCTACTCCCCAACGTGGGGTCTCTTAACGTTGGACTCCATGTAGCTCACATGGTTTATGTTGGTTACGAGAATCTCCTTTGCCCTTTCAAAT
The DNA here is from genome assembly GCF_002878395.1 of Capsicum annuum. Lineage (NCBI taxonomy): Eukaryota > Viridiplantae > Streptophyta > Magnoliopsida > Solanales > Solanaceae > Capsicum > Capsicum annuum. The sequence continues at coordinate 47,556,772 of NC_061112.1, forward strand.
GATGAGATCAAATACTTATTTTCCTTCTCTATAGTTTATTTTCCTAAATGAAAGCATCTTTCCTTGTTATAGTATTTTCATAAAGCTTTGAGATAAATTGCCTCCGTAAACTAGAATACTTTTTATTTGAAATAGAGTGATTTTCCTAAAGCTTGAAATGAGATATTTTCCTTAAGTGAATGAAATGCCTTCAAGTATATAAAGTGTTGAGCATTGAAGAAGTTTTACTCTCCATGAGACATATGCATGAGTTGAAAGTATTGTTTAAGGCCCCTTAGCCTTTGGGTATTTACAATAAGAGAAGTTTTCCGGTTTTGATGTTAAACAATGATGACTCATGAGATTTGTGTTACATGCCTCATTCTTTATGATTTATGAGCTTTACATCTTATACTTGCTCAAGCGATGTGAGTCATCCCATAATGCATACATGATTTGATTAAAGAAGATTGTTACTATTTTATTCATATGCATTCACCCCTGCATACTCAGTACATTCCAAGTACCGATCCACATTTATGTCTATATGCTACATTGTGTCATAATGTAGGTTCAGGTGCTCAGTCCCAGCCTCGCCCGTGATTCTTCGAGTACCTTGCCTATATTTTCTACAGTGGTGAGTCCTCCTGGTTTGAGGGCCGATCTACAGATGTTTCAGTGTTTGAGAGACTATGTTTTATCTTCAATTCATTTCGAGTCAGTTGGGGACTTGTCCCAATGGCTCTCTAGATTTTGATTTGTAAAGGCTTTGTCAGACTATTGTCAGACTTGTGATGTGTCGAGGATTCGATATCGTGATTTTGTTGAGATTTCTCTATATTGTGGTCTTATGGACCGAGTACCTTTTCTATATTTCCTTTCATGTGACATGACTATGCTAATGTTGAGTCCATTCTTATCTTGAATTGAGTCTCATTGGTAGAAACCAGCTTTAAGGGTTAGCTTGGTGCTACTCGTAGCCTTAGGCACCGTGTGATGTTTCGGGAGATGATTTCGGATCGTTACAAACTTGGTATCAGAGCCTACGGTTTCTAAGGAGTCCTAGGGAGTCTGACAAGCCGCGTTGAGTAGAATCTTGATCATCGGTGTGTAGTGCGCCAAACCTATGAGCAAGAGGCTATGAGATGTTTTAGGAAAAAGTTATTTCTTCTTTCAAATTCTATCGTGCCTACAGTTGTCCTTCTTATCTAATGATCCGTGCTCTTTCTTTTTCAGAAAATGCCTCCTCGAAGAGCGAATGTTCGCGGAAACAGTGTTGAGCAACCCCACCTGTTGACCCTTTGAGTGAGACGGTGTCCCATGCTGAGTTTAGGGCGGCCTTTCAGGCGTCAGCCCATGCGATCGCCACAAACGTTCGGGACAATAACCAGACCCCAGTTGCTAACCAGTAGAGTGGTGATGTAGCCGCGGCTACGATTCGTGACTTTATGCGGATGAACCCCCCTGAGTTCTATGGGTTAAAGATAGATGAGGACCCACAGTTATACTTGGAGGAGGTGAGGATGATCACAGACGTGATGCATGTTTCAGAAGAAAAAAGTGTTAAGTTGGCATCCTACAGACTGAATGACATTGCTTATGATTGGGTTGTGTTGTGGAGGAAAGGTAGAGGTGAGAATGCCGCTCCTATGACTTGGCAAGTTTTCCAAGATGCCTTCTTGGATTAGTTCTTTCCACTTGAGATGAGGAAGGCAAAGATTGAGGAGTTCATGAACTTGAGACAGGGCTCCATGACTGTTAAGGAGTACTGTTTGAAGTTCAATCAGTTGGTCAAGTACGCTCCTGATTTGATTTTTGACACTCGGGCTAATATGTGTAAGTTTATGACCGGTGTTTCTGGGATAGTACTGAAGGAGTGTAGGCCCGCGATGTTGCATTAGGATAAGGATCTGGCTAGGTTGATGACGCATGCCCAACAGATAGAGGTGGATAAGCTTAGAGAAAGAGATATAATGAGGGGTACCAAGAGGGCGAGATCTGATCAGCATGAGTTTAGCCGGCCTAGGTTCTATGGAGGGAACTGCCCCTAGTTTCAGAGACGTCCGTCTATTCCAGTTCCTTCTTCAGCTAGTGCTCCCGCGCCTAGAGGTAGGCCGGAGCAAGGGAGCAGGTCTTTCATGTCTGGGCTACAGAACAGTGTTGGTAACAGGCCCCGTTATCCTTCTTGTGCTAAATGTGGTAGAAATTACCTTGGGGAGTGTTTCGGAGATGTGAGAGATTGTTTTGGTTGTGGCAAGCAGTGCCACAGACTTAGAGATTGCCCCCATGCTAGACAGGGGAATAGAGATACCCAACCTCAGGCACAGGCTGCTAGTGCACCAGCTCCGGTACCTCATCCCGCCCCTGCTCAGGGTGCTTCTTCTAACACCGTTGGCGGTCAGCGCCATAATAGGTTCTATGCTTTGCCACCCCATCGGGAGCAGGAGGACTCCCCTGATGTTGTTATTGGTATGCTCTGTATCTTTTGTCTTGATGTTTATGTGTTGTTGGACCCCGGGTCAAGTCTCTCTTATACGACCCTACTTGTAGCTGTGAATTTCAAAATGAGTCCCGAAAAAATTTCTGAGCCTTTCCTAGTTTCTACACCAGTCGAAGAGTCTGTTGTTGCTAAACAAGTGTATAGGAATTGCCCTGTTACTGTGCTTCATAGAGTCATACTTGCGGATTTCATAGAGTTAGACATGATAGATTTTGACCTTATTCTGGGTATGAATTGGCTTCATTCTTGCTATGCATCTATAGATTGTCGTAACCGCGTGGTCAAGTTTCAGTTTCCTGATGAACCGGTGTTTGAGTGGTCCGGGAGTTCGATATCTCCCAAGAGTCATTTTATCTCCTATATCAAAGCCAGAAAGCTTATATCTAAAGGTTGCATCTACCACCTAGTTAGGGTCAAGGACACTAAGTCCGAGACTCCAACCATCCAGTCGGTTGATGATGTTAATTAGTTCCCCGATGTCTTTTCGGAAGATCTCCCAGGGTACCTCCCGATAGAGAGATAGAGTTCAGAATTGACCTTCTTCCCAACAGTCGGCCTATTTCCATTCCGCCATATCGTATGGCACCTGCCGAGCTTAAGGAGTTGAAGAAGCAACTCAAAGATCTCTTAGACAAAGGTTTCATTAGACCCAGTATTTCTCCTTGGGGCACAACTATTTTGTTCGTGTGGAAGAAAGATCTTTGTGTATGTGCATTGACTACCGCCAACTGAACAAGGTCACAGTAAAAAATAAGTATCCTCTTCCGAGAATTGATGACCTGTTTGATCAGTTGCAAGGTGCAAGTTATTTTTCCAAGATAGACCTTAGATCCGGCTATCATCAACTTAAAGTGAGGGAATGTGATATTCCAAAGACAGCCTTTCGAACCCGTTATGGTCACTTTGAGTTTCTAGTCATGTCTTTCGGGCTTACCAATACCTCAGCAGCCTTCATGGACCTCATGAATCGAGTGTTCAAGCAATACCTTGATACGTTCGTCATTGTCTTCATAGTAGGATTCTTGTGTACTCCCGTGATGAGAATGGCCATGCAACTCATCTTAGAATTGTCTTGCAAGCTTTTAGAGATCACCTGTTGCTTTCCAAATTCAGTAAGTGTGAATTTTGGCTAAGGTCTGTAGCCTTCCTGGGTCATGTTGTTTCAGCCGAGGGTATTAGAATTGATCCCCAAAAGACAAAAGCTGTGAGAAACTGGCCTAGACCTATCTTTCCATCTGACATTAGGAGTTTCTTCGGTCTAGCGGGCTATTACCATTGTTTTATTGAGGGTTTCTCTTCCATTGCATCTCCTATGACCCGATTGACCCAAAAGAAGGTTAAATTCCAGTGGTCCGATTCCTGTGAGAAGAGTTTTCAGGAGTTGAAGACTCGACTCACTTCAGCCCCTATGTTGACTTTGCCTGATGGAGCTGATGGTTTTGTGGTGTATTGTAATGCCTCTAGAGTTGGTTTGGGTTGTGTGTTAATGCAAAGGGGTAAGGTTATATCCTATTCCTCTAGACAGTTGAAGCCGCATGAAAAGAACTACCCAACCCATGATATTGAGTTAGCTGCTATGGTTTTTGCTTTGAAAATTTGGAGACACTATCTTTATGGTGTCCATGTTAATGTGTTTACTGATCATAAAAGCCTGCAGTACGTGTTTACCCAGAAGGTATTGAATCTTAGGCAGATGAGGTGGTTAGAGTTGTTGAAAGATTATGATATGAGTGTGTTGTATCACCCGGGCAAGGCCAATGTGGTGGCGGATTCCCTTAGAAGATTGTCCATGGGTAGTGTTGAGTATATTGAGGAAGGTAAGAGAGAGTTAGCTCATATTGAGGTTTCCCAGACGTCCAGAGCAGTCTTTATCAGTTTTCTTGCAGATATCTTCAACAAGTACCTTACCCATCCTCGTGTTAATTACATCGATAACAAGCTCGGTACATGTCTTCTATGCACCAGCTTGAGGGGGAGTGTTAGAAAACGAGTAGGAATAGGAATAACATATAAAATTCTACTTAGAAAAGGATAGTAACGTAGTATCCTATTAGGAAAAGGATTGTAGCGTAGTATCCTATTAGGAAAATGATTGAAATGTAGTTTCTATAAATAAGGCATCAATGTAATAATCAATGTAATAATGTAGTTACAACAATTCAATAATTTTTTTTCTCTTATATTTTCTCACAATAATCAAATAGTTGGACAGAAAATGGCTACAATAGAAGTTCAAGAAATACAAGAAAAATAGTTGAGAGAATAGAAATCCGAAAACTCATCATGATAGAGAGATTTGATTAACAAAACCAGAAAAATAGTTGAGAGAACAAAAATCCAAAAACTCATCATGATAGAAAGATTTGATTAAAACAGAACCAATGGTACTGACTCTGATATAGTATCTTCTTTTTACCATCTAAGTTGGGCCGAGGTACAAAAACATTAAATTGATATTAGATTTAAATACAGAATGGTTTCTCCTCCTAGTGGTGATTTTTTTTACTTTTTTGGTTAATGTCTCCTCGAAGTGGGATTTTGGCTCTATCATTTGTTTCTTTTACATCCAACAAATATGGAAAAGCACATCACAATTGCATTTTGAAACTTTTCCTATATATTTAGTTCCAAATTTTACTCCAAATCATTTGATTCCATTTATGTTTTAAAGCAACCTACCATACACAATGAAAATGACATTCATTCTCTAGTTTTCATTGCTAGACAAACAACCTTGCTATGAACAGACTACAAATTACAATAAGGGACGCACCCTATGGACCAATGTGGGACTAGATACCACTCCCTCCACAGCCAAAAATTTTACAAACTTCTTTTATTGTCCTAAGACTCTAAAAGATGTTTAAAAAACAACTAGGAATTTACAAGATATTATCAATTCTAACCATTTGAATTCCTCAGTAAACCCAATGAAAAAGTTATTAAGATGTTACTAGACAACTTTATTGTAAAGGTCATTCAATGCTTTCTTTTATTCCTCACTTTTAATGGTGCAGTGGGAAACATCTGTAATCACTGAAGAAATGCTGTAACTACAGTGTAGAGTGGTACTTTAACATTCATGTGCATATGGGAGATGAGATTAAAAGGATAAAGGGAAGCCAAGTGCAAGCATCAGAGAGATCACAGATGAGATAAACTCTAGAATTATACTGAAACATTTCTCAAAATACCTATAGAAGTATAACGTTAGTACCAAATGAGTTCCACAACAAGGGGGCCAAATTATAGAAAAGTTCCTTCTTCTGGAAAAGGAAAACAAAGGCAGTAAGTCGTCAGTGTCATTTATCATCTTAATTTTCAGAGAAATCCAATAACAATTCAACTCTTTGAAGTGATAATCATCAAACCTACAATTTGCAGTCTTCTACTCATCTTAAACTTTAGCCCTAAGAGATAAGAGAAACCATTACTCCTAAACACACGGTTAAAAAGAAACTTCACCGCAATACAGAATCGAATTATTCAAAAATCATGCTCTATCATTTAATTGAAGTGAAACTGAAGTCTCAATCGAAAGTTTAAGCGAAATATGAAAGTAAACCATTGAAATGAAAAGAATAAACCTTAGAGAGTTCTATAAGAACGTCTTCATGATGATCGGGATTACGAAGATCAAGCACAAGAGGTTCAACAACTTGTATTTGGTGATCTATATTAGTCAGGGATCCGCGATAGGAGACGATGATGATGCTCCTCCTTCTCTGTTGCCTCCAATTCCAACTGAGAGAGATTGAGGTAAGTTTTTTGCCATTTTTACCTCAATCGTATGCCTTCCTATTGCTCACTTTACTTTTTTTCTGCTTTTATATATTATCTACCTACAAAGACTACAACCCACCCTATCTAGCAATCTCAAAATTAATATCATAAAAGGAAAAAAAATTCTAATCTAATAAACAAAAATGGTACTTGTTCCTATGTCACCAACCAGAAATGGCCAAAAACTTGTAAACACCCAATTGTCCACTCTATCACTGAGAAGTAAAAATGGTCAAATTTGGGCAAAAAAAGTTTCATTCACAATGACATGTGTCAACTAATCTCGACCCTTCACTAAAAGTGTGAAAAAATAAAACAAAACACAATCCAAATTTACATTTGTTACCTCAGGTTGTGTGCAACTTCGTCGTTTTTACATCAATCCCCCACTCCTACAAAGTTTGATATTTTTGATCCACCCTCATGCCCCCCCCACTATATATATATATATATTAGTTGTCATTGTTTAATTTTCACGAAGACGTTTTCAAGCAAAATATAGTTAGACAATTAATCCCTACTACATAGACAAGTGGTAAATACTACTATCTATTTCTTAATCATAGTTGTTGCATTTTGAATTTTAATTGTGGTCCAAGACTTTTCAAGCATTTCTTTGCTACCTATGTTCATTTCATATTAAGTAGTGATTTAATACAACAACATACCCAATGAATTTCCACAAAGTGGGGTCTGGAAAGGATAGTATATAACAAATGCTCACATAGATCAAAACCCAAAAACTACATGAGTAGGCTAATCCTACGATAGACATTAAACATGGATCTCTAGACTAACACCAAGCTAAAGAATACAGACTCTACAAGAATAGACTAATACTAAGACAACATACGCTACCTACCAACCTTCAACCCTTTTCTGCAACCTCCACACCCTCCTATCTAAAGTTATGTCTGGGTAAGCTGAAGATGAGTCATATCCTTTCTAATCGTCTCTCCTCACCATTACTCAACCTACTTCTACCTCTCTGACGTGCTTTGAATTTATAGCACTTTAGAAGCTTAAAACTATAAAAATATGCACGTTTCTTAGGTTGTTTTGTTAGAAATGATTTGTTTTGGGTATGTTTTGCAAAAAATTAGGTTTTGGGTGCTAAATTCAAGAAAAAGCTGAAAAATGAGATTTTGGCTACTTGGTATTTTTGGGCGTATGGGGCACTTACCGAGCGTATGTGACCAAAGCATGTACTATAATCTGAGGTCTAGAGGCTTAGATGTTGGAATTTGAAAACCCTGTCACTAACTAAGGACACATACGGTCCGTACGTAGCATACACGGTCCATATGTGACTAAGATAAGTGACATAATCAAAGATCTAGAGAGTGAAAAAGCTGAAGAAAATTTTTTGGCACTTATTTGGGTCCACTTGCGGATTGTATGTAGTACATACAAGTTGTATGTGGGCCAAGTAAGTGGCCATCGACTCCATTTTTCCTTTTTCATTCGGGATTTGATTTTTAGGGTTTTCTCATGTACTATAAATACCTTTTTTGTGATTTTAGTTATGGTTACAAACTTTGATATTATTTGGCACCCTTTAACATATTGTAACCTTTAGAATTCTTGTATTGGAGATTTTTGTTGATAATTCAATTTCCGACTTTGGGTTTTGATCATTGATTATTGTGATATTACTTTAATGCTTTTAGTCATAAAATCCATTAGTTGTTTCACAAGTATGAGTGGCTAAAACCTTTAGCTAGGGTTGTGGGAAACCTGACAGATTGATAAAGTAGCTGAAGTACACAGTAGTTCTGAACCAGTACCCATACATGTATTGTATTATCTTTAGTTTAATAGTTGTCTTAGCTGTTGCAAATATTAGGATCCTGCATAGATATCCCTGTTTACTCCAAAAGGGGAGTAGGGACTAGGAAAAGATAATAACAATAGTAATTTGGAGTTAATTACTGAGATAAGCTTACTAGTATAATCTATTTAAGACGATTAGCTTTCATCTAATAACTTGAGACCCACAAGGTGATAGTTAACTGGGATCTAGAATAAGGGTTAGTAATATGAAATTCTGAGACTCAAAAGGTAAAGGGTGAAATACATTAATGAGTCCACAAGACAGTTGCTAGCACATAATTTATCAGATTCTTCATGCAAAGTACTGGGTTGATTCAGCGGAGCACGATAAATTGTGAATTCGAGATGCCAGGGGGAACACAATCCTAATGTTCGTCTCCTATTGATTTCAACCAAAGTTTGCATTTTGTTACTTATAATTACTTGATACCACAAAACCCCTGATTTACTTTCTGCATTTGCCTATTGATTCCAGCAAAAGAGAGGTACGATATCTGTAGTCTTTGGGGTATGACCTCAACCTGAGTTGGGCTACTATACTTGACTACAACTGCTTTATCCTTAAATTAGAGGTGTAGTTTAGGCGTGGATCAAAGTTTTAGCACCGTTGCCCATTGATTCCAGCCAAAGAGAGATACAATACCTATAGTCTCTATGGGTATGACCCCAACCTGAGTTGGGTTACTATACTTGACTACGTCCACTTTATCCTCAAATTGGAGGTGTAGTTTGGGCGTGGATCAAAATTTTAGCACCGTTGTCGGTGACTATAGTGTTGAGTAGATTAAAGTTTTTGAAGTTTATGGGTGTCCATTTTTGTTCTTAGTTGGGTAGAAGTTGGTGTATTCCTAACACCAGGAGTCAAGGCAATCCTTTAGTCTCGATTTATCTAAAGCCTTAGAGATCTTACACACACCACGCAGGATGACTGAAGTAGTGCATGGATTTGAGATCCTCATGATGTACCTTCTCCTTGACCTGATGACCCACAGAACTTTGCTAATAGACAGACTGAGCACTTATTGGCAGATGCCAAAAAATTAAAGAGAAATAAAGAGTCATGATAGTTTGCTCAGCAGGCAGGGCTAGCTAGGCAGAGACATGATGGAGATCCCCGAGCAAACCTCGACAAAGCTAGAAATAGATGGGGAATAGCTTAGATATTGCCAGCCTATCAGTATTTACCGCCCTATGAGGATGAGATAGTATGGGATATGTTGAGCCTGTAGAAATATGGGCCATTATTCCACCTGCCCTATCTCTAAATGTGAAGTTTGATATAACTAGTTCAATGATCAGTTGTTGAAACTGAGAGGTGTGTTCGCAGGCTTACCAGTAGATGATGCAAATTTTCACCTTGCTAATTTCATATGGATTTGGACTTTATATACCATTCTGGGGGTATATTAGAAGGCATGAGGATAAGGCTGTTCCTCTTCTTGTTATCTGGAGAAGATATACTATGGTTGGGGGAACTACCTCAAGGCTTAATAACTACTTGGAATGAGTTACGAAGTCAGTTCTTGGATAGATTCTTTTCGCCGACCAGAATATTGCAATTGAAGGATGATATTTATAACTTTAGGCAGCTGCCTTTTGAGTCAATGTATGAATCTTGGTTCCGATTCAAGAAGAAGCTAAGTATAGTGCTCGGTCACCAGCTTTCAGGGATGAACTTGTTGGAGATATTCTATAGAGCCCTGACGATCAGTTCTAGAGCAATGGTAGATACCATCACCGGAGGTGCATTTATGAGACTACACTTGGAGGTAACTTTGGATATTCTAGACCAGATATCTATCATAAATTGAGGTTGGCATATTTAAGATGTTGAAAAAGTGTTGACACTCATGCCATTAGGGCATCCAGTGATCATAGACTGGTTGATGATACAGTAGCATAACTCAAAACGGAGATTGGGTTGCTTACTAAGCAGTTTGCAACAATGAATTATGTAAAAGGTGAAAGTAGTAGGAGCACAGGGTTCAGCTTCCAATGTTTATAAGTCTGACTTGGAGGAGAAAACCAAGTATCTTGATCGTGAGTCGGCGGGTTTCCGAGCCCAAAAGCTATGGTCGAAACTATTATTGTGATAAATAGAGAGACCACAGTAGGGAGCGAGATGGTGACTACCAAAAAAAGTATGACTTTAGAGAGAAGGATGAGAGGTACATTCCACCAGGCAACCGGGATACAAAATCTAGAATGAAGGCAATGCTAACCAACCTATTTAAGTGTCAAGAAAATTAGGAGTGCGGCCTTAAGAAGATTAAGGCTGACATTTTAGGGTTGACCTAGAAGTTCGAATCTCATGCTAGTCCTATTAAGTAGTTGGAGCACCAGTTTGGGCAGATGTCGGCAACATTGAACTAGAGGCAATCGGGTACCCTTCCAAGCAACACTATTCAAAATCCTAAAAATGATGGTCATATTCTTGCTATTTCCACGCGTAGTGGTATAACTACCGTGGATCCTCCTTTACTGCTACGAAAGTGCCAAGGCATGATGAAGCTGCTGTTGATGACACCTATTGTAGAGCCAGAAAAGGGAATAAGTGGTGATGGTAAAGTTGATGAGGACAAAGGTATGGGTGATGTAAGAAATACAGTAATCAATTCGATCCCACGATCACCCCACCTTTCTCTCAAAGACTAAAGCAAAAGAAAGAGGAAGTGAAGTTCAAGAAGTTTATTTAAAGCATTGCAGCAGATGCCTGGGTATGCCAGGTTTAAGAATGAGCCAGCGACTAAGAAATGGAATGCAAGTTTTGAGGATGTGGGTAGACTACACCATTGTAGTGCAATTACTTCTAGATCTCTAACCTAGAAAAAGGGTGATCCCGGTGTGTTCATGATTCTATGCACTATTGGAACCTCTAGATTTGCCAAAGCTTTTTGTGACTTAGGGAACAACATAAATTTGATGGCAGTGGATGTATTTAAATAATTGGGTTTGAGCCGTCCCGAGCCGATTACTATGAGGCTGTTGATGGATGATAGCAATGTCAAGAGTGGCATTTCCTATGATGCGGTGGTAAGATTAGATCACCGCATTTTTCCAACTGACTTTGTGATTCTAGATTGCGAGGTTAATTTTGAGATGCCCATAATTTTTAGTAGGCCATTTATGGTTACGGGAAGAGCAATGGTTGACATAGAAAAGGGACAACTCAAGTTCAGAGAGCAATGGTTGACCTGGAGGGTACTCTTTTGGGTATCTTAATGAATTTTGAGTAGCCAGGATACCTACGTCATGCCGCGACATTAAATTAAGTGCTACACGAGAGGTAACCCATGGGCTTGTTGGTGAAGTCTGAGTAACCAACACAACCACGTCTTGCCGCGACATTAAATCAAGTGTTGGGTGACAGGGAACCCACTATTTTAGTATTAGTTTTATTTTTGTAGGTTTATAACTTATGGAATGAGGTGGAATGCGAGAAGGTTGCTACATTTATAATCTTCTAGGTAAGGGGACTATGACCAATCCATAAGGTCATAAGTCCCACTCGGGCCTGGTAAAGTTGTGCAATAACTAAAAAGATGAAATTTTGAGGATGTTAATGGGAAATTCTGGGCTTTGATACATAATCCTACTTACAGAGACGAAAATACCAGTTACAGACCCGTAAATGGTAGGGTAAGTGTCAAAATGCAAAGTCCATAGAGTGGTAAAGTGGGCCAAAAGTTTTGGCTCACATACGTTTAGCACATACGGACCGTATGTACCACATCTAACTCGCATGTGGCAGTCGTAAATGGCTAATTTATGGGCCTAGATTTTATCTAGAATTTTGGTCCCACCCATGCTTAAATAAACCCTAAACCTCCCCACCTTGATATTTAATCCATGGTTAACTCATTTTAACTCACCAAATCCTCAAAAATTCATTCTTTCTCTTAAATCTCAATTTCTCTCTCAAAGTGTAAACTTTTTCCACACTTAGAAAAAAGTTAAATTGTCACTTCTTTGAGGTACCAACTTGTCTAAAAGTGCTATACACGTGTTCCAAAATTCAAGTGTACTTTATTTTTTTATAGTGCGCTTTCAGTTTTTCATCTAAAAGATAATGTTCTTGGCTCCTACTTGTAGTACTATATGTTAAAATTTAAAACAAGTAGTTGATGTGTTTATTTTCATGCAATATATGTTTTGACCAACAAAGTTGTTAGTTAGTATCCTTGAACTAAATTAAAATCTTAACGTAGGGCATGGTTCTTGGATTAAACCCTAAAATTATGCCCTAACCGAAAGTGGTACTTGAAGAAGTAGGGGAATACTAGGAGTTTGGCATGATAAGTGGTAGTAATAAACATAATTCTTGATAAATGTATGCACACTGGAATCGTTGGGACTGAATTCAAGTATAGGGGTGTGAAAATTAAAGAAAAATTTAAAACTGTCAAATTATGAGTTTTTCTTCGAATTTTTGCAACTTTCTCATTTTCTGTTAGAAACTAATATTTGGGTTTTCAGGTACACAAGGCTCCCAAAGTTTTAAAGAATAAGACTATTGCATCTAGAAGATGGGATGAGTCCTCCGAGCTTAGTGGCTCTGTGGAGGAATACCCTATTATACAACTTTGAGCAACTGCGGTCGTGACAATACGCCGAGTGACTAGGGGCCAGATGTGTGAGGCAACTGAGACTGTTATTTTTGGCACTATAGGTGTGCAACTGCCAGATGATTCACAGTTGGGTAGAAGGCCAGCCTTTACTCGACCTAGGACTCAAACTGAGGCCATTCAGGTCTTCTAGGTTGCCTAGGCTACTCTAGTTTGATTGAGAATAAAGTCGTCCCGGAGATCACCCCTACACTTTCTTTCACCGGGTGATGATGATGATGTTGAGGACGAGGCAAAGTTAGATCTAGACCCATAAGTTGATGCTTAGGACCTCCAGTCTGATGAAGGGTCCCAATATTAGTCTAAAACTGTAGTTCAGGAGGAGTCATTAGTAATACCCCTAGCCTAAGGATGGTACCACATTCTATGAGAATCCGTTAAGAGTACCCAGTCTGAGGAGGGTACAAGACAGTCTACTCATTAGATTCTAGTTCCAGATTCAAAGACACCAGCATAGTAGTGATAGAGTCTCGACCATACACATATCTCAGGGGTACCTCCTAAGAATGTAAACCTAAGATATTGTATGGAGGGATTGCAGATGATGTTTGATAGAGATAGTCATATTACGAAAACCAATGACCCTAGACGGTCATTTATGAGGAATGCAGGATTGAGATATCTGGGTTGAGCAGAGTACCATAGTTGTTGGTAGCTTTTGATCATTATCAGTTGGAGTGGATAACTAGACCATACGATTCTTACTACTCAACGTTGGTGCGGTAATTCTATGCATCATATCATTCCACAATAACTCTTACTACACCTAGATCATGGTTGATATTTCAGCAGTGGCCATCCACCGAGTTCTCTTTGGCCAGACTTTATTGCCCTAATATCTACAACAGAGTGTGTCTACAAATTGGGAGTTGCATATAATAGACATATTTTGAGGGATGCTGTGCATAAACATGAGAGAGTTGAGATGGTAAGGTGGATCATCGGTTATATTTCACCTTTGGGTGACGAGACCCCTTGGATCAAGAGGCTGGGTATAATAAATAATGCAACATTGACTTTTGTTGCTAACTTTTGGTGGTTGCTCATTAGATATAGACTATATTTGACTACTTCAGATAATGTATTGACTTAGAAAGGAGCCATTCTGATTGCTATCATGATAACCGAGTATGACATTGACTTCACAATCATTATTTGACATGAGATTCATGAGAGGGACTTTGGAGAGATGACGACTTTGCCATTCCTTTATCTTATTTATAGACTATATGATGATGCTGGTGTGCTAGAGATATTGAAAGTTGAGTAGAGATTACAGGTGATAGCCACATCACAAAAAAATATGATGAATGGTTTGACATGTCCAGCCTTTCCTAGGAGACCTTCTGAGCTTGCCACAGTACCCAGGCCCAGGCCCAGACTGAGGGCCCTTCAGTTTCCACAGATCCTACTGATTTACAAAGAGATGACATGTAAACTGGTATAGATTTTGATATGGAGGAGCATATAGAGGCTCCCGAGGTGATTATATAGAGTGAGGGAACCCCAGTGACATCCACATCATCCCTGGCTTCTACCTCAGAATCGGTTGGTGTATCTTCAGGTCCCACTCACCCATCCACTTTAGCTACTACATTATGTATGGTGTTAGTTTATTGTGCATTCTTGCAGAGCTTAGTGGCTAGCCAGAGTGCCACCACCAAACTACTGGAGAATGTGGAGACAGATGTGGCAAATTTATATGAGCAGATCTGGCAATGGGTCCAAAACAGACTAGAGATGGCAGATGCTAGATGGGAGTCTGCACACACAACTGCTATGTAACAGCTACGTGCTAATCTACATACACGTATTGATGTTTTTGAGAGACGTGTTTTTGAGAGACGTGTGGTAGACAACTTTACAACAATTAAGGCACCAGATCTAGGAGGTATTAGGAAGAAGATGGACACTTTGAGACCAAAGGTACACTCTCTCACAAAGAGCCATATGATAACCATCCCTTTGGTCATTCCCTCATTTGTTCAGACATCACCTCTACATGGTCCAGAAACTTTGATTTATTTGTAGAGGATGATGGCGAGGTCCTGTAGTTGGGTCCAAGAAAGGCCATAAAGAGGAGATTCACAATCCAAATTTACCATTTGAGCAGGCCCTAAAAAAGGCTAGACATGAGTCGAGAGATACTAATTTTAGTGATAGGTAGAGGCATGCTGAGATAGCAGCGGGTGCATCTTTTAGTAGTACACTACTACCACCATCATCTCTTCCAGTAGAGGTTCCCCACACGGGGTTGATGATGACACGAACGTTTAGTGCAACCTAGGTATATTCTACTTCCCTTTGTTTTACTTTATTTTGTACATTGGGATAGTACACAGTCTTTTAGTTGGGGTAGGGAAAACATAGCCACTGCGGTTTTTTATTGCCATGCTTTTTTTTCCATCGATCGAGGTATGGTTGTAGAACCAACATGTTTAGGTTTAAATTTGTTTTATGATGTGTTTTGTGTTGTGATGTGTTTTGTTGTTTAACTAGGTGATTTTTATGTATTTAGGGCAGTTGACATATTTTGATTTTGATTTTTGAGAAAAATGATACCCATCTAAACTTTTGTTTTTGAGCTGTGTGTGATGTATATACGTGTGCCCTTCGTAGATCTTGTTATGGCATTAGAAGTAGGGACATGATAGTCATTTCTAACAATTACATGAACCAGATAGGTAGTAGCTTTATGATATAGTCCTGTTCCATGTGCGTTTGAAATACTACCTAGTTCCCTTTGTGTGTTAGATCCAGAACTTGCCGATTTCCTAGGTTGTGGGAAAGTCGGTTAGGAAAGGATCATAGGTTCTTTTTGATTCTAGTCCACTCGAAAGGACCATAGGTTGTTTTTGATTTTAGTCCACTTTTAGCCGAATGACCTTCCCATTGTGAAATAGTATCTCTTGATTCCTGTTTTGAGCCTTATAGCCTATTTTTTTGTTTTTACCTTTCACCTTCCCATTTGTGTTACAATGAACCTATCTGGCCCTGGTCTTTTTTGGACATTGTGCACCTCAACTCAAGAAAATCCCCTAAGTTAAGGGTGGTTATCATAGGGGTGTGTAATGAATAGTGGGTATAAAAAAGCGAAGAATAAAAGAAAAAGAAAGTAGGGATGGGTGTGGAAGCAAAAGAAAAATTAAAAAAAATGAAAAAGTTGAAAAATAATGAACTAGAAATCACACCCAATCTGAATGTGCTTTAAAATAAAAGGGAGAAATAAGAGCAGGAATAAAGTGAAAATGGTTAATAAGTGAGACCCCAAAGTTAGAGTAGTGCCAAGGAGCATTAGTCACTTGATATCCATATGTACCATACCAACCCCTCAAGCCTACATTTCAAGCTGAAAAAAGTCTATAGTGATCCTGATTTGAAAGTCTAAGAGCTTAGGTATGGAAAGTAAGGGCAAGCCTATGGTATTTGACATTCATTGATTGGCATTTCCTTCTGAGTGTGAGTGTCTCTTGACCATCCCTAAATTGACATGATTGATTTCATATATGAGTGAGGGGGAATTGTTTTGATGTGAAGGGACATGGGTTGTATGACTCTTTGAATACTTGTTTGGGTAAGTGTGACTTGTATATATTTACTAACATAATTGACATAACTTTATTCCCTTGTTTCATACCATTGTGCTTCATGTATTCACGCAGTTGGTTTTCACTTGTGATATAGGAGGGGATAATGAATTTGAACTTAAAATGATGATTGAGTGACTTAGATGTCTTAGATTGTCGTAGTTAAGCGTCGTGTATTTTGTTTGTTTTGTTTTATTGTCTGAGGACATGCAAATGTTCTACGTGGAAGGTGTTGATGTGCTATGAATTTATAGCACTTTTGACACTTAAAACTATGAAAGTATGTATATTTCTTAGGTTGTTTTGCTATGTATGATGTATTTTGGGTATGTTTTTCAGGAAATTAGGTTTTGGATGTTGAATTCAAGAAAAAGATGATAATAAGGTTTTTGGCTACTTGGTCATTTTCGGGAGGATGTGGCACTTACCAGGCGTATGTGACCAAAGCTTGCACCAGAACTTGAAGTGTAGAGGCTTAGATGCAGGAATTTGAAGACCCTGTCACTTACTGAGGACACATACGGTCCGTATGTAGCAAGTATGATCCGTATGTGACTAAGGTAAGTGACATAATCCAAGATCCAGAGAGTTCATAATCTGAAGAAAAATTTATGGCACTTACGTGGGTCCACTCTCGTACCGTATGTAGTACATACGGGTCGTATGTGGCCCAAGTGAGTGGCCACCGACGCCGTTTCTCCCTTTTCATCTGGGCTTTGCTTTTTAGGGTTTTCTTATGTACTATAAATACCTTTTTTGTGTTTTTGGTTAAGGTTGTGCACTTTGATATTATTTTACACACTTTAACATATTAAAATCTTTGGAATTCTTGTATTGGATATTTTGGTTAATAATTAAATTTCCGACTTTGGGTTTTGATCATTGATTATTGTGATATTATTTTAATGCTTTCAATCATGAAACACATAGGTTGTTTCACAGGCATGAGTGGCTAAAGCCCTTAGCTAGGCTTGTGGGAACCCTATCAAATTGATGAAGTAGGTGAAGTGCGAAGTCGTTCTGAACTAGTACCCATGCATGTATTGTATTATCTACAACTAATAGTTGTAGATAATACAATACATGCATGGGTACGAGTTGATTGCAAATATTAAGATCTTACCTAGATATTCCTATTCACTTCAAAAGGGGAGTGGAGACTTGAAAAGATAATAACAATATTGATTTCGAGTTGATTGGCGAGATAAGCTTACTAGTATCATCTTCTGAAGATGATTGGCTTTCATCTAATTACTTGAGACCCACAAGGAGATAGTTAACTGGGATCTAGGATAAGGGTTAGTAATGCGACATCCTGAGACTTAAAAGGTAAAGGGTGAAATCCATCAATGAGTCCATATATAACATCCTGTGTTTTGACCCTTAGAAAGTTTCCTGGAATTCTGGTCTCTGGAACCAATATGACTCATGGGTACGAGGCGTATTATAGGGTATGAATGATATGGTCTTGTCGTATGCTGACCAGTGTTGGTTGGTGGGATCGATTTTGGTTACTGAATGGATACGACTTAGGGGTACGAGTCATATTGGAGGTTATGGATCATTTGGTTCCTTAACTTAATATTACTCTTGGTTACTTAGGTTAGATCTGAGTACGAGTGGCTCACCGTGAACCGTAAGCCAGGGTATGAGTCGTACCATGGATTCATATAGTAGACAATATCTAAATCTTCCTTGGGTTTAATATTCTAGGGGTACGGATGAAGGGTACAAATCGTATGCTTCGGATACGACTTAGTTGGATGAGTCATTGCTGGATAGTGTTGGATCCAAAGGTTGAGGATAGGATACGAGTGGATGGTACCAATCATATCAAAGGGTACGACTCGTGAGGGTTTGTTGTACCCTTGGGACGGGATTTTGTGTAACTTAAGTGGGGGTATTATGGATATTTCCTCACTTATCCTAATAAATTCCCATGACTTCTAACCTACTTGGGTGGTTATTTACCTTATTATTCTATTCATTAACACTTAGAAACTCCTCTAAAATACTCTATAATTCTCTCAAAAGCTTTTGGGCAAGGGAAGCTAGGGTTTCAACTAGAGGATTAATTTGTGGCTTGTCTTGGTGATTTCTTTCCATCATAACTTGGTTTAAGGCATGTTCTCTTCCCTCATTGTTAATTCTAACTAGAAGCATGATTTTTATGAATGTTGTCATGATTTCATTGATTGTATGATTTTGGTTTTCAAATATGATTTGGGGGTTTTGATATTAAATGGTTGATTATTGTTTTCCATGGTTTTAATTATGCTTTATGTGCATTAATAGTGGTTTTGGATAATTGAATTACATGGGAATGGTTTAATGGTAATTGGAATTGGTTTTGGTAAAAATTATGCTCCCAATGTGTTTGACAATATGCATGTAAGCATATTTTCATTGCATTGATTACTTTAATAGAACTCTTGCTTGTTTTAAAACTTGGTAAAGGAATTATGCATGGTTTAAATGGATTGGAAAGGTAAATGTCTAAATGTTTATGATTGTGGGCTACATGGAATTCCCCAGATGGTTTAATATGGTAAAT
The DNA here is from genome assembly GCF_002878395.1 of Capsicum annuum. NCBI lineage: Eukaryota > Viridiplantae > Streptophyta > Magnoliopsida > Solanales > Solanaceae > Capsicum > Capsicum annuum. The sequence continues at coordinate 47,575,633 of NC_061112.1, forward strand.
GGAAGGGCACTTGGAAGTCCTCTTAAACCTATATATGGTTGGCTATGGATAGTACTTATAGGTATGGTCGGTATGACGATACCACCACTAAATGGCCTTGGTTAATAAATGGTAAATAGATTGATTGGTTGGTTGGTAATGGTTTTAATTGGTCAATAATGGTGGGATATGTGGCAAAGCCGTGGAAGGTGGAGGTCTCGGGGGGACCAAAACTGAAAAATCATATTTGGCAATGTGAGGTTGGTCTTGGTGACTGTGCACATGATGTCATGCTTTATATTTGGGGGATGTACTAGTAATCCCAAGTTTTCTTCCCTGGTCGTGTGTCTACACGCATTGGGGCCCTTTCAACATGGAGAGCTGAACCCATATAGCCCACTGGTGGTTTAGGACAACAAAGCTACACATCCCAGGTAATGGTTTTAATAACATTCTAAACTTGGTCTCCTGTTCTGGCAAGGTTATATATATATGTGTATGGTTGTGTGCATAAGGATGGTCTTACTTAGCTTTATAAATGGCATTATTTTATCCTTATCATGAGATCATTATAGCGTTCACCCTCTAACCTATTTAATGTCGGTTGTATACCCATACTATGTAGGAACCGGTTGTTCTACTCTTCCTACATAGTGATTGACTCAGGGATCAACATTTGAACTGAAGTGGTGAGATTCTATCCTTTTAGAAGGTCCTATTTCATGTTATGGATATTTCTAGACACTTTGATTTTACTTTGGATATTGGTTTTGGCCATGGTTAGGGGCATGTCCCAACCGGATTTTGTTACTCTTTTGGTTAGAGTCTTTGTGGTACTGCTATCGGTTGGAATTGGCGGGATCGATATTGGTGTCATCCTTGGCATTGGACTAAGTTGGTGGGCTGACATCATTGGACATAATATCTCACTGTTCCATCGTATTTTATTTTGAGATTAATTATATTATGTTTTGGAACTTATTTGGTTATGGCCTTTGGAATGGTTTGGTACGGTTGGGCGGTTGGTGAGGAATGGTTGGACTCAGTTAGGCTGGTCACAGTTGTGATCCTATCCCAGAGTCTTCAAGTGAGCTGTTACACTATCTTGTTACATGCTCGGAATTCAGCCAACTCAAAGCAGGTGGCTGGAGGTTGTGTTGGGTACCAGGGGTGGTCTCTGGTCCTAGTTGAACTTGGGACGCCTATTACAACACGGCCCCCAGTCGGGTTGTGTCACCATAATACAGTTTATAGTACATATCCTTTCAGATTCTACATGCAAGTTACTGGGTTGGTTCAGCTGAGCACGATAAAATTACGGATTTGAGATGCTGTGGGGAACACATCTAGTGTTCGTCTCCTTTTGATTTCAACCAAAGTCTGCATTCTATTACTTATAGTTACTTAATACTCAAAACCCCCTATTTACTTTCCACACTTGCCTGTTGATTCCAACAAAAGAGAGATACGATACTTGTAGTCCGTATGGGTAAGACCCCAACCTGAGTTGGGTTACTATACTTGACTATGACCCCTTTATCCTCAAATTAGAGGTATAGTTTTGTCGTGGATGACTCTCCTCATCCCCGGAACATCTAACTATGACTGGAGAATAGCACAAAACACATTTCTAGAGGAAAAAAGTTCTATCTCTGAAATTAACAAGCATACATAATGACTACTCAGACTTCTCTTTGTTTGCAGCAAAAGTCACTAAAATAAGAAACATGTGTATGGCTTGAGTCAATTTGATGCAATGTTTACTAGGATAACTAGCTTTGCATGAAAATAAGTTTGATAACTAACAATTAAAGCCCCTTATATACTAGCACCGAGGCTGTAAATTATATACACCTACTAATAGCCAATAAGTTGGCGAGACTCAACTCTTTAATTCCGCATAATTATTTTCAAGTTATAATAGAAATCAAAAGAAATAAATCAGGGGGCATGCAATACATATGATGAGCTACAACAATGGTTAAAGAGCCTAACATAGTTGAGTTAAGAGATAATTGAGCATGCCATGACGTTGTTAGGATCTCATATAGGCCTTTATGGTCCTGACTTGTAAATAGACCTTTATGGGCTTCTAAAATATCTTTTAGTCCCAGAAAATACAACATTTTATTTACTTGACCATCCATCAGGAGAAGAAAATACAATGGGTATGCTAATCAATAAGATTAATGAAGTAGCAATTGATGCAAAAGCAACCAATTGGAAAACAAGAGTCATGCTTTTAATCCTCCAAGCTAACAAAAAAAAAGAACTATATACCATTTGATCCTGATTCACACAGAATTCCACGTGCCCCATGCTGCTCGGGTCAGAGTGTAAGCTAGCGATGCTTTCAGCTATTGGACTTTTGCCTTCTAGGGTGCAATATTCAGGCTTCTTTGCCTAGCAGCATGATGCTTGTATTGCTCTACTACTTTGCTATCGATCACCCAGGAGTATTTAGCCTTGCAGGTGGTCCTTGTTGATTCACACGGGATTCTACGTTCCCCGAGTAGAGAATTCATATACCCAACCTAACTAATAAGGATTGAGGCATAGTGATACACTGGTAATCTTAATCTAGAATGGAAACAAAATAAAGTTATTATAAGATCTATGTCCAACACATACTTAAATAGTAAGCAAGAAACTTACCACCTAAAAAGCATTCACATCAAAGGCACAATCCAAATATGTGACTTATCACCAACCCCTTAATGTCTACAGGAACCTTTGACACTTTTATCAGTCCTCTTATCCTCCTCTTATTTCACTGTTGTCATGAATTCCTTCACCTACACATAAATTCAAAGTCTACGCTATCATAATTTCACCAAGGGACTACTATAATTAGTTGATGATATTGTGCTAGGAAATACACAGTGACAAATTGTTACCAAATGTAAATGAAGTGTCATATGAAATGGCTAACTAGAATCTTCAATATCTGAAACAAGTACGAACTTAAAAGTTTGAAAACTTACTGAATGAAGCAAAAGGGACATACATATTAGATAAGATGAAACTATTGGATTTCAAAACTAGACAAGCCAAACCAAAGGACTTTTTAGATTAGTTCATTTCATAATTTTTGGAAACTTGCTTGTATTATGAATCCTTTTGATGATTGGGAGGAGTTCTCTCAACTTTATATTTTTTATTTTATTTACTTTTATAAAGATAGTTAAATCAGTAAGTGATAAATAATTGGATGTTGTACGTTCTCATGAAGGATTGATTGTTGAGGAAGTTGTAGAAGTTGTGGCAAACAACAACTCTAACAAGATTTTTTATTCGGAGGTTATTAAGCTTACCACAGTCAATGTCAAGGTAAGTCACAAATAAATAGCTAAAAATTGCTAAGCCAAGAGTGGTCTCTTCTTACAAGTACAAGACACTACTATACCGGTGAACGCGAACAACTGGTAAAATCTACAAGATGAATATTGTAAAGAAAATTTCAGTTCATACAACAAGTGTGATCATTTTCTATACATTGTTGCATCGGTTCATTTTGCGCATGAATTAGTTGCTAATCACGTGAGTTTGTTAGTTTATTAGCTAGTTGGTGAATTTTATAATGAGCTAGCAGCAAAGTATGTAGTATTGTCAAGGTGATAAGCTTCTAAAAGATATATACACATCTATATATACATGCAAGTTCTAACATTGCAAGTTGAATGACAGTTAATAAAATTTCCTCTCTTCTTTCCTCTTCTTCGCTCAATACAACTTGATTAACTAAGGTTTGCATTAGATATTGAGTGAAATTTTACATGATATCAGAGCACCAACTTGATGATAGAGTTTTAGCATAAATCTATGGATTTTAGAGCTCCATTGTGGTAGAGTTTTCAATCACTGTTATCAACTTAATTTTTCTAATCACAGCTCTTAGTTTGAACACAAAATTACTGTAGACGATCTATCTCTATTTTTTAGCTGAATTTTGAGTAATATTTTAAGAAAGAGAAATATTTGTTAGTAGATTTTGATTACTGTATCTAGTTGTTAAAATGACACCTAAGATAGGTCCCAATGATCCTTTATTCATAGGCACATCAAATATGTCTGGAGCTACTTTAATTCCAGTCAAGATTGTGGGATTTGAGTATTATAGTGTGTGGAGTAGATCAATAAGGATTGACTATTGGGAAAAGGAAGTTTGGATTTGTAACTGGTATGTGCAGTAAGGAGATGTACAGAGAGGAGTTACATGAACAATGGAAGACCTATAATTCCATAGTGTTGTCATGGTTAAAAAGCTCAAGGAGTTCTGAGTTGTTGAATGGGATTAAACATGCCATAAATGCTTGAGAAGTGTGGGAAGATTTGGTTTAATGAATCATATAAAGTTAATCCAATTACACATGGAAATCAACATATTGTTTTAAAGTACTAATTCAGTAGCTACTTTACTAAGCTGAAGAGTTTTGGAATAAGTATGATGTAGTGATCCTTGCTCCTTCACGTGATTGTCCAAGGTCTAAAGATTATGTAGATCACCTTGTTCAAATAAGGTTAATATAATCTCTAGGTGGATTGAATGATTCATATGACTAGGATAGGATATAGATTTTGTTGAAAAGAGTTACACCTTCTCTTAATCAGGCATATGCTATTATAACAGAAAATAAGTTGCAACAACTTTCACGTTTATCTATCATAAGTGAGAAGTCAGATCCTATTGCAATGTAGGTGAATAGAAGCTCAGAAATGAATCATATAAATCAAAATTACAAAGGAAAAAAATGTGACTATTGTCACTTCACTGGACATACAAGAAGGAATTGTTACAAAGTGATAGGCTATCCTACTAACTAGAAATCAAGGTGTAAAGTGAATTACAATAATGGGAGTTCATAACGATTCATGCATCACAATCTTCCAAATAGATATGGTGACCCAGACACTGGAGGGTTCATGCTCCTAGGCATCTTGGTCAATATGCAGGTCAAGTTAATACTCAATTTTCATCTAATAATTTCAATGGAAAAATTACTGGTGGAGATACAAGTCAAAATGCTTCAAATAGTTAAGGTGGCCATAAGGAAATCAATAATACAATACTAGCCAAAGGCCAAGCCTTCACTGATGGAGAGTACAAGCAGATTATGAAGCCTCTTAATAAGGATCAACAGAAGGGGAAACATGCTAATATGTCAGGTATAACTGCCTTTCTATTTTATCATGTTGAGAAACATGAGTGGTTAGTAGATTTTGGTTCTATTCATCACTTTACATCAAACTATAATGTATTTTTTGTAAGAAGTAAACTAGATAGAGCAGGTGAAGATAAGGTGAATCTTCCAAATAGATCCAAGGATGATATCTCACACTGGAGAGGCACTAGTTTTGTAAAATTAAAATATAAAGGATGTATTATTTATCCCTAATTTAAATCTGAATCTGTTGTTAGTTTCCAAGGTTACTAGACGGTTGTCTTATTTTATATCCTTTTACCCTGACTTTTGTATGTTTCATGATCATTACAGTGGAAAGGTGAGGGGATTGGTAAAAAAAATGGAGGATTATACATTCTCCAAGGTGAGTATAGGAGGGAGAATACATCTGAAGATAAAGAAAGTCTAGTAGCAAGTATGACGGTGCAAGACAACAACCTATGGCACATGAGACTTGGACATCTGTACATACAAGTGTTGAAGTCATTGTAAGGATTCTGAGGTATTAAATAAGTGTCATGTCTGTCCTCTAGCCAAACAGACTAGATTGCCATCTCTTAGCAGTGAAACTAAGTCAAGCATGTGCTTTGATGTTGTATACATGGATCTGTAGGGACCCTATAAAACACCTACTTTTGATAAAAAGTTCTACTTTTTGACAATTATGGATGATTGTAATAGATATACTTGGATACACTTACTGCAACATTAATTTGAGACCATTTTTGTTCTTAAAAACTTTATATTAATGGTTAAAGTTCAATTTGGAACTAATGTAAGTATCATAAGAACTAATAATGGTACTGAGTTTTTCAATACTTAGTGTAATAACTTGTTCAAGACTTTAGGTGTGTTGCATCAAAGCAGCTGTCCTTATACACCACAGCAGAATGGTATAGTGGAAATAAAATATAGGCAAATCCTTAAGCCAGAGCTATCAGATTTCAATCACAAATGCCAATCAGATACTAGGGTCTAGTTGTTCAAGTTGGTGTCCACTTGATGAATAGACTACCTTTATTTTCCATCAATGGTAAGGGTCCATATGAGGTGTTATTTTCTAAAGTACCTTACATATAATATCTGAGGGCACCAGGTTGCTTATGCTATACCTCAATACTGTCTGAAAGTTATAGGTTCTCTGAGAGAACTAAACCTGCAGTATTGATGGGGTATTCCACCAGACAAAAGGGATATCTGTTACTTGATCTGAATTCTAACAAGATTTTTGTTAGCAGAGATGTTGTATTTCAGGAAATTGTTTTCCTTTTGCTGAGAAAAAGGGCTAGAATTAATCATAGACGCATTCAAGTCATATGTAAAAGATAGTGGTAATGATAAAGAGTCAGTTAATTTAGCAAATATTGCTGATGATCAAACTTTAAATATAGAAAACTATCTCAAGATACTTTAACACCTGTTCTACCAGTGGATACAATAGATCAATTAGTTGTTCAACCTGACGAGTCAATTCCTTCATGCATAGACAATATAGGGACTATTCCTTATAGAAGAACATTTAGAGTGGCTAAGGAACTTATTTGGATGAAGGACTATACCATATTGGGGAAGATAAAGGGTACAACATATCCAATATTAAATTACTTATCTTACAAGAATATCACATTTAGATATCAGTGCTATATGAATAGTTTTTTAGAGTTAGTAGAACCTCAATTTTTTAGTCAAGCTTCTAGAGATGATAGATGGATTTAGGTTATGAAGTTGGAGATTCAAGCACTTGAGGGCAACAACACATGGGAAGTAGTTGATTTACCTCTTGGGAAGAATGCCATTGGCTCAAATTGGTATATAAGATAAGGTATAAAGAAAATGGGGAGGATGAGTGTGACACCCTAAATTCTTGAGGTTTGGTCCCTCTAACATTTGGGCAATCAAATTAGCCAAGTTTCTGAAATAGTATCAACACTACTAGTGGTAATGCGTTGTGATGTCAGGTAACGAGCAATGACAAGGACTCGTTACTGGGATAGTGGGTTTTTCCAGTTTTGGTCCTGTGAGAACAAGTGCAAGGTACGATTTATTTTAAGACATAAATAGTCATTGGGAGTGACTTATTGTCACAATAGTGAGATTGCCCAAGAGTTCTGCCCTTACCATAAGTCTTCATCATGACTCGTGATGTCAGATAACGAGTTGTGATGAGTGACATGCTATCTTAGTATTGAGGGAAAAGATTATTGACCCTCGGGAAACGAGTCTAGGTAACGACTCGTGGTCAGACCTCAGGAGCTGTTACCCAGGTCGTGATGACTATACTATGTACTTTTCTGCATGTTTTAATTGAGGTCCTTTTACTTTTTTACTCCCTTTTCACTGTACTCGTGACTTAAAAAAACTCTAATGACCCTTTTAATATTAGTTATCAAAATCAAAACACTATTTTCTCGTTCTTAACTCTCAAGTCAAGAAAATACTAAGGTTTTATAAGGGATTCAATATTCAAGAGCCAACTTTGAATTCCTTTCAATTTCTTATGTAATTCAGGCATGCCTCCCATCCATAAAATTTTATTTTTCATATGGCATAAATGGATTCAATATTCATAGGATTTAATTATTTGGTTTGATATTGGTTTGAGGAATTTTTAATGGTGATTACTTGGATTGTACTTTCTATTTTTTAAATATGTTATTCATGCCTTTTAGTTATGGTTTTTAGGACTGAATGAGTGCATAGTTATAGGTATTGGAATGGGGAACATGGGTTTCCCTAAATTTATGGATTTTTAGCTTAGTAATGACATTAACTTCAACCCACCTTATAAATTTGGCTTCGAACATGGATAATTGCATATGATAACTTGCCTTTTGAAATCATTACATTGCATTAAAGGGTAGATGGATACAAAACGGATTTAAAATGCCCTTGGTGGCCATGGTTTGGATTTAAAATGGAATTTGGGAGTCAAATGGTTACATGGATTAGTTCGGCATAATTATATAAGTTTGCAAGAATAATTGGTATGATGATACCAAGCCTATAAATGCCTTAATAAATGACTCCTGGATTAATGGTTGGGTTTATGTGCAAATTATTTTAATTTAGTCTTAACGAAAATTGTGTAGCTCACCGTGAAAGTGGAGAACCTGGGGGGATCAACACTAAAAGACATATTTGCTGGCATGGGGGTCTATATGACTATATGATTGGTATAGACATTATATTTCTGATTGGGTATCAGCTTTGGTGTCTTTAGCCTTTCCTTCATTCATGTAGATAATACACACTAGGGCTCTTTCAATTGGAGGAGCTAAACCTACATAGCCCGTGGGTACCTTTAGGACGCTGCGAGCTACACAGTTTAGGCTAATGGTTTAAACTTCTATGTTCATAACCCTTGTTCCTATCCCGACATCCTATTTATGTATATATAAATATTGTGCATGTGGTTTTGATTAGTTTTGGTATTGACTTTATTTTGTCCCTTTACCCGTAGTTGTATGCCAGTGATCGCCCCACTAACAGTCTTTAGATGCTGCATCATTTCATGATGTGGGGATTAAAGGCTTTTCTATTACTCTTGTGCAATATTAGGTGGTGTGTTACGTCGGTTAAGTTGTTGTGAAGTGGTTAGCCTTCATATTTTGGAAAGCCCTACCATTTCATTATTTTTTTTTTTCATATTTTAAGAATTGTTAACTTTTTTTTATCATGGTCAGGGTCATGTCCCAACCTAGTTTGGTATTTTGGTTTAGAGGCTTTTGTGGACAAGTGTGGTTGGGATTTTTTTTTACTCATAGAACTCTCATTTGGTCTATCTGTTCTTCTTATCATCATGTTTGGTTAGATTATTTTGTATTCTTTTATTGTGTTCAATATGTTAGGCTAAGGGGTGTGGTCTCTAGCTTACAGTAGGCTTGACATTCCCGTCATGATTAGGCCCTAGTTCAGGTTGTGATAAGCTTGGTATAAAAGCATGATTTAGGGTCATTGGGTGTCCATAAAGTTGTGTCGAGTATAGTCTATTTTATAGGTGTGTAGTGCGCCATACTTATAAGGGGGAGGCTACAAGGCATTGGAGAATATTTCTCTTTTTTGTGTTCTATGTCAGGTATAGTGTCTAGTTGTCATGAAACTTCTCTAACTCTTGGCTTACTCATGTTTTAGATCATGAATCCTCGAAGATATGACAGTCATAGAAACTCTATTAGAAGCTCTGTCCCATATGAGCAGAATGTGGAGGGGACTTGCCCTGTTTATGGAGTGAAGAATTGATCTAAGATTTCTGATCTTGATTGTATTGCTCCACTTGGGGTTCCACCGATCCCTACAAGTCCTCCCCAGGCTTTTTGGGCTAGTGAAACTTATGCTTAATCATCTTAGGGAGATATCTCTAATGCAGTATTCTGATAGTCCATTCATATATTTGCCCAGCTGGTGGGATCGCAGTCTCGTTAGTCTGATTATGCTGGTCTTGTTGTTAGTTAATCTAAGGTCACTCAGGCAGGATAATTCATGAGGTTGAATCCCCAACCTTTACAAGCTTTAAGGTTGAGAAGGATCTGTAGGGGTTCATTGATGAAATAGAAAAGATTTTTCGAATGATGTATGTTACTAATTTAGAAGGCATGGAGTTTACTGCCTATCAGCTGAAAGATGTGGCTTACCAGTGGTGTGAGGAGTGAGGAGTGAGAAGAAAATAGGGATGATGATGTTGAACAGGCAATATGGGATGACCTTTTAGGTGATTTTCTTGATCATTTTTTTCCTCAAGAGTTAAGAAAAGATAAGGTTGAAGAGTTTGTCAACTTGAAGCAGGGAAAGATGAGTTTGAAGATGTATTCCCTAAAATTTTAGCAGCTATCCCATTATGCTCCGGTGTTGGTGTCCAATATGAGGTCCAGGATGAGAAATTTTTTTTTTGATCTATGTTGTAGCTTAGTGCTAGAGTGTAATGCCGCTATGTTAAGCAAAGATATAAACATCTTCTAATTGGTGGTCTATATATAGTAGGTGGAGAATAAGAAAAATAAGTAGGTGGAGGTAAAAGAGAGGTAGAATAAGAAGTTGAAATATTCAGAGTAGGGTGTAGGCCAGCAGAATAGTGAGAAAGATGGTAGTAAGTAGACCAAGAAAAAGGATTGGCTAAGCTCCTATTTGTCGACTAGTGCTTCCTATCCTAAGCCTTCTTGTGATTGTCGTTTTCAAGCTAGTGGTGGTACTAAGGCACAGAGTTCCGAGTCTCAGGAAAATGGATCCCAATTAGCCTCACCTTACCCTCCTTGCCATTTTTTTGGGAAGCTTCACCATGGTTATTATGAGGAGGGAAGGAATTTGTGTTTTAATTGTGGCTAAACTCATCATCTGTCGCAAAACTATCCCATAGCTAAAGTTTTCACTAGAGCTAATAAGTTTGGAGTAACTCATTTTCTCTTACATCTAAGGTCGGAATTGTCTCAATGCACTTGCCACTGGACAAAAGTTTGAGGTATCTCCATGTATTATCGCTAGTATGTTACAAATCTTCTCTCGCGATGTTCATTGTTTAATTGATCAGGGTTCTACCCTATTCTATGTGACCCCTAATGTGTTATGCACTTGGTTTTGGTCCTAAAAATATTTCTGACCCTTTTTCTATTTCTACTCCAGTAGGTGATTCTATTGTTTCTAGAAAAATCTATAGGGGTTGTGTGGTGTCTATCTTACATAGACAAACATTGGTGGATTTGATAAAATTTGATATGGTATATTTTGACGTAATATTAGGGATGGATTGGCTTTATTTATGCTATGATTCTCTATATTATAGGATCCAAAAGGCCAGTTTCCATTTTCCTAATGAACAAGTGATTGAGTGGGAGAGGATTTCCCTAGTACCCAAAGGGAGGTTTATCTAATATCTTATAACTCAAAAATTGGCTTCTAAAGGGTGTTTTTATCATCTCTTTTGGGTTAATGATTCTTACTCCGAGAGTTCCTCATTCTAATCTATCCCTGTGGTTAGTGAGTTTCTTAAGGCTTTTTTCGATGTTCTTTTGGAATTCCTCTTGACAGGGAAATAGATTTCGAGATTAATTTTCTATTAGATACCTGTCCCATTTCCATTGCTCTTTATAGGATAGCTCCGGTGGAGCTAAAGGAACTTAAAAAGAGCAATTGAAAGATCTTCTTGATAAGAGTTTCATTTGTCCTAGTGTTTATCCATGGGGTGCTTCTATGTTTTTTGTGCAAAAGAAGGATGGGTCTCTTCGGATGTGCATAGACTATCATCAATTGAATAAGATTACAATGAAAAGTAAGTATCCTTTTTTGAGGATTGATGATTGTTTGATCTCTTTAGGGTGCTAGGTGTTTCTCTAAGATTAATCTTCATTAGGGATACCATCAGTTGAATATTAAAAATTAGAGAGGTTTATATTCCCAAGACTACTTTTCGGACCTGGTATGGCCATTATGAGTTTTGGGTTATGTCATTTGGGTTAACTAATGCTATGGCTTCTTTCATAGATATTATGCATCAGGTGTCTAGGAAATTTCTGAATTTGTTTTTTATAGTCTTCATTGATGACATCTTGATCTACTCTAAGAGCGACGAGAATCATGACAACCACCTTAGAATCGTGTTGTAGAGTCTTAAGGTCTAAAAGTTGTATGTGAAATTTTCTAAGTGTAAATTTTTGTTAAGTATAGTGACCATTCTTGGGCTTGTTGTTTCTAGAGAGGGGATCAAGCTGGATCCACATAAAGTTAAGGCAATTAAGAAGTCGCCAAGACCCACGACTCCAACCGATATTAGGAGCTTCTTGGGTTTGGCAGGCTACTATAGGAGGTTTGGTGAGAGTTTCTCATCTATTGTTTCTCCACTAATAAATTTAACTCAGAAGAAGTTAAATTTTTGTGGTTTGATGATTGTGAGGGTAACTTTTATAAGTTGAAGGATAAGTTGACTTTTGTGCTAGTTTTTACCTTACCTTAAGGTACTAATGGATTTTTGGTGTATTATAATGCGTATCATATGGGACTAGGTTGTATTTTCATATAGCATGGTAAGGTTTTAGTCTATGCTTTCGGGTAGCTTAAGGTTCATGAGAGGAATTATTCTACTCATGACCTTGAGTTGGCAGTTGTGGTCTTTGCTTTGAAAATCTTGTACCATTATTTGTATGAGGTGTCTGTGGACACTTATTCAGATCTTAAGAGCTTGAATATCTGTTATGTAGAAGGAATTGAATCTCAAGAAAATAAGGTGTCTTGAATTGCTTAAAGATCACAAACTTGAGTCTTCACTATCACTCAGATAAAGCTAATGGTTTTGTTGATATTCTTCGCAGTTTTTCTATGAGAAGTTTATCTCATGTGGATGAGGAGAAGAGAGGCATGGTGAAGGATATTCATAGGTTGGCTAACTTGGGAGTCCATCTCTTGGACTCTGAAGATGGGGGGTGAGTATTAAAGAAGTGGTTAAATCTTCTCTTAGTGTTGAGGTGAAGGAGAAGCAGGCTTTGGACCCTATACTTATGCCGATTAAAGATGACATGGGTCAATAGAAGGTTATGTCTTTTGAGATTAAAGGAGATAACATTTTGAGGTATCAAGGTAGGTTATGTGTTCCTGATATTAATGGGCTACAGGAAAGGATTTTGACTGAGGTTCATGAGTCTAGATATAAAGTTCATCTGAGTTCAACTACGATGTATCATGACTTGAAGGGAATCTACTAGTGTAACAATATGAAGAGATATATGGAGAACTTTGTGGCTAAGTGTATGGTTTGTCAACAAGTTAAGGTAGAACATTTGAGGTCTGATGGCAAGCCCCAGAGATAGAGTTTCCAATGTGGAAGTGGGAGATGATCAATATGGGTTTCATTACAGGTATTTTGTGGTCTCACAAATAAGTATAATTGTATTTAGGTCATTGTGGATAGAATGACTAAGTATGCTCACTTCTTGCCTGTGAGGACTAATTACTTAGAGAGGATTATGCTAAGTTGTTCATTCAAGAGATAGACAATTTGCATGGGGCGCTATTTTCCATCATCTCAAACCGAGGGATGCCATTTTCTTCTCATTTTTGGCATACTTTTTAGAAAGGTTTGAGGACTCAGGTGAACCTTAGTACCATTTTCCACCCTCAAACGGATGGGCAAGCGAAGCGTACTACTATTCATACCTTGGAGGATATGCTGAGGGCCTATGTAATTGACTTTAAGGGTAGTTGGGTTTACCATTTGCCCCTTATTGAACTTGCTTACAATAAATAACTACCATTTTAGTATTTAGATGACTCCTTTTGAGGTCTTTATGGTAGGATGTTTAGGTATCCTATTGGATGGTTTGAGGTTGGTAAGACTAGGTTATTTTGTACTGACTTGGTTCACCAAGCCATGGAAAAGGTGAAAGTGATTAGAGAAAGACTTAAGACTATTCAAAGCTGCCAAAAGTCTTTTTCAGATCTGAGGCGAAGAGAGTTAGTGTTTGAGGTTAGTGATTGGGTGTTCCTGAAGGTTTCTCTTAAGAAAGAAGTTATGATTATTGGGAAAGAAGTTATGATGATTGGGAAGAAGAGGAAGCCCAGTCCCTATTTTATTAGTCTGTATCAGGTTTTGAGGAGAAATGGGAATGTTGCTTATGAGATAAATTTTCCAGTGATCTTGGCTTTGGTTTATCCTATTTTCCATGTGTCTATGCTGAAGAAGTGTGTGAGTGATTCTTCTTTGATAGTGCCTGTAGAGTATGTTGGTATTATGGATACTTTATCTTATGAGGAAGTCCCAGTGGAGATATTGGACAGGCAGGTTCGTGGATTAAGGACTAAGGATGTAACTTCAGTAAAGGTGCTTTGGAGAAACCAAAAGATGGAAGATATGAGGGATAAGTACTCATTTTTATTTCCAGTGATGGATAGAAGTGCTTAACGTATGAGTCTCATTTTCCTTCTCATTAAATTTTGAATTTTTCCTTGGATTCTCTTTATATTTTTCTTATATCGTGCTAAGGGTGCCCTAACTCCTCATTCGTGGATGAATGATCCTAAGGGGGGAGAGGGTACTGTGACTCCAAATTCTTGAGCTTTGAACCCTCCAAGATTTGAGCAATCAAATTAGCCAAGTTTCTAAAATAATGTCAACACTGCCAGTGGTAACAATCCAGGTAACGGGTCATGATGTCAGCTAACGATCCATGATGAAAACTCATTACTAGGACAGTGACTTTGCCAGGGTTTAGTCCAGTGACAATAATTCCAAGGTATGACTTGTTATGAGACGTAACGAGTCATTGTGAATGACTCATTATGTAATACCCCGAGAACTCTAACCAATAGTGCCACCATGACTCAAGCTCATGGGAATAAATTATAGTGCTTTGGTTGTTTTATGATCAAGGTGATTTGTATTAAGGCCTCAAAGATGTTCTAGCGATTAGGTGAATCAAAACATCCCTTACCGATTGAATTCTTGAGAAGGATTTTGGCATAGTTAACTTCAAACGAGCATATCTTTTCTTACACTAAGAAATTTTGAGCTTATGACCCACCAAAATATATATAATTGAATTAGTTTCCTAACGGTACCAAGTTCACCCAAATTCGATATCGGAGCAAAAATTTAGGCTTATTTTACTCCAGCGTGTCAGCCTGGAAACTGTGTGACGACATTTTGTGACGACTTGTCACAAAATGTAGTCACCTTAAGCAGAAAGTCATAAATTCCAACATTTTGTGACGACTTGTCGCAAGTCTGACGACTTGTCACAAAATGTCGTCAACTTTAAGCAGAAAGTCATAAATTCCACCCTTTTGTGATGACTTGTCACAAGTCTGACGACTTATCACAAATGTCGTCAGCTATTTTTTTCAGCAATTAAAGGACGTTTTTGCAAGGGTATTTTGGTATTTTCCCATCTTTTGGAGGCCCTATATATATGAGAATCCCCATCCAAACCCTAATTTCTTTATTTTCTCTTCCAATTCTCTTAAGAAAATATATCTAGAGTTTCATTCAAGAACATTAATCTTCCAAAAATCATCCATAAATCTTCAAGATTTCTTCAAGAAATAAGTTCCTCATAGTGTGGGCTTCGAGAATCATTTAATACAAGTGCAGATAGAGTTTCAAGCGCTAAAATTCATTCAATTTCAAAGATTAAGGTATGTGGGGTTTTGAACAAGAGCAATCCTTTCGTTCTTGTGCCCGAAGCTTTGATTTCTATTATGGATTTACATGTTTTTGCAAGTGGGTTTATACCCAAATTTCTTCATCATGAGACTATGAAAATATAAATTATTCAAGCTTTTTTATACATGATTATTTTACTATTCTCAAGCTATGACTTGGTATTTAATATTGTGAATTTCATATTTCTACCCTGAGTTGATATTTCAAGTGCTTTCAAGATATGTGTCAAGCTTTAAGCTTCCTTATGACAAATTGGATTATTGAATATATTGATTCATGAGATTGAGTTGTTACAATGAGTCTTGCTATTTCCTCAAAGTTATTGATGTTGTTATGATTTAATGAATTGATACATTTTGATACTGAGAAAGATTTATTTGATTTGATTCGAGTTAGGAATCCATAAATTGATTATGATTTGATAAATAAGAAAGAGATTTGATTTGGTCTTCATGATAGACCTTGTGATGTTTGTTGTGGATTTCCTAACGCGTTCTAAGCTTGTGTCTGGGAGTAGTATTTAGCACCGAACAGGAAATATGGTATTTCCCTAAAACTACGTGCCACCAAAGGATTGATATTGATAATTGTGGGTCAGAGGACGAGTATGAGATTGTGATCACTAAATTGAGGTTGTACTCCCTGGCAAGAGTACGATACTCCCGCCAATGTGGGGTTCTCTCCTTAGGAGGGTAAAACGTTGGACTCCATGTAGCTCACATGGTTTATGTCGGTTATAAAAACCTCCCATGTCCATAAGAGTTGAGTTTCTTAAATTACCGAGTCACTCCGAGTCTTGAGTTGAAGAGTTGAGTTGCTTATGATGATTTATGAGGTTTTTATCATATGATTTATTTACTATGAGATCATGAAAAGTATGTTTCAATCTAACTCAAGCCAAGTGAGCCATCATTGTACACATGCTTATTTTCATGAAATGGATGATGATATTTACATTGTTCCATGCACCCCCACATACTCAGTACATTCCAAAGTACTGACCCACATATTTTCCTATGGGATACATTTTCTCGTAATGTAGGTTCATGTACTCAGCTGCAACCGCATTAGCAATATTCGGGTGCCTCACTACTTTTTCCGTGTGGTGAGTCCTCATGGTTCGAGGACCGTGTCTATATTTTTGTGATATCATTTTGTTGTTATGGCTTTCAGTACTGTTGAGTTAGTTGGCGGTTTGTCCCTAAGGCTCCTTGATTTTGATGTATAGAGGCTTTGTCAGACTAGAGGGATGGTATGTACAAACATTCAATAAATATTTTGGTTGTAAAATTTAGTATTCTCCAGTATCTCTCTTGAACCCGATGTGATATATCTCTTTATTATGCATGACTATTGTTGAATTGAGTTCCTTGAGGAAGTCTCGGGCTTCGAGGGTTAGCTTGGGGCTACGTGTAGCCCTAAGCACCATACGACGTCTCGGGATGGAAATTTTGGGGCGTTACACATTGTCACAACAGTGAGATTGCCCATTAGTTTTGCCCTGACAACGAATCTTCATCACAACTCATGATGTCAAATAATGAGTCATGATGAGTGACACGTTGTCATAGCAGCGAGGGGCCAGATTCTTGACCCTCGGTTAACGAGTCTAGGTAACAACTCATGGTCAAACCTCAGGAGTTGGTATCCAGGTCGTGACGACTATACTATGTACCTTCCTGCACGTTTTAATTGAGGTCCTTTTGGTCTTTTCCACCCTTTACGCTTTACCCATGACTTAAAAAAAATACTTTAATGACTTTTTTAACATCAGTTATCAAAATCAAAACACTACTTTCTCCTTCTTAACTCTCAAGGCAAGAGAATAATAGGGTTTTATAAGGGATTCAATATTCAAGTTCCAACCTTCGAATTCCTTTCAATTTTTTGTGCATTTCAGGCTTGTCTCCCATCCATAAACTTGTATTTTTCATATGGCATAAATGGATTCAATATTCATAGGATTAAATTGTTGGGTTTTATATTGGGTTGAGGGATTTTTAATGATGATTACTTGGATTATTTTTTGTATGTTTTAAATATATTATTCATACTTTTACTGATGGTTTTCGAGACTGAATGGGAGCATGGTTTTGGGGATTGAAATGCGGAATATGGGTTTCCCTAAATTGATGAATTTTTGGCTTGCTAATGACATTAAACTTAACCCACCTTATAAATTTGGTTTAGAATATGGATAATTGCATAAGATAACTTGCCTTTTGAAATAATTGAATTACATTAAAGGATAAATGGATACAAAAATAGATTTAAAAAGCTCTTGGTAGCCATGGTTTGGATTTAAAATAGAATTTAGGAGTCAAGTGGTTACATGGATTGGTTTGGCATAATTATATATGTTTGAAAGCACAATTGGTATGAAGATACCAAGTTGTTAAATGCCTTAATGAATGACTCCTGGATTAATGGTTGGGTTTATGTGTAAATTATTTTAATTTGGGCTTAAAGGGAATTGTGTAGCTCACTATGAAACTGGAGGACGGGTGGATCAACACTGGAAACTACATTTGCTGGCGTTGGGGTCTATATAACTGTGTTCTCAGTGCACATACACTATATTTTGGATTGGTTGTCTCCTTGGTATCTTTAGCCTTTCCTCGGTTTTCTCGATTTGTACGGCTAACACGCACTAGGGCCCTTTCAACAGGAAAATGTAAACCCATATATCCTGTGGGTGCCTTTAGAATAGAGCGATCTAGACAATCTAGGATAATGGTTTAAAATCTCATGGTCATAACCTTTGTCCCTATCCCGACATCCTATATATGTATATATAAATATTATATATGTGGTTTTGACTGATTTTAGACATGGAATTATTTTATCCCTTTACCTTGAGTTTCATTCAAGTGCTCATCTCATTGAATATCCCTAAATGCTGTATCATTTCATGGTGTAGGGTCTGAGGGCTTTTCTATTACTCTTGTGTAGCATTAGGTGGTGTGGTATGTTGGTTGAGTTGTTGTGAATTGGTGAGCCTCCATCTTTCGGAAAGCCTTACCATTTTATTATGTTTGTTTCCATATTTTGGGAATTTTGAACTTCCTTTTGTCATAATTAGGGGCATGTCCCTACCTAGTTTGGTCTTCTGGTTTTAGAGGCTTTTATGGATAAGTATGATTTGGATGTTTGTTTTGACTCTTAGAACTCTTATTTGGTCTATCTGTTCTTCTTATCATCATGTTTGGTTGACGTTCACTATATTCTTTTATTATGGTCTGGATGTTAGGCTAATGAGATGGTCTCTGGATCACGATGGGCATGATATACCCTTTAAGACTAGGCCCTGGTTTGGGTCGTGACATTGAGAGATTCAAAGCAAGACCAGTAGCTAATGGTTACAGTTAAAAGAAAGGACTAGACTACCATGACACTTTTTCACCTATACCAAATATGATGACTGTTTGGTGTGTTAATACACTTGCTGTATCAAGAAGGTGGTATTTGTATCAAATATATGTGTATAATGCCTTTCTGCAAGGAGATTTAGATGAAGAAGTATGTATGCAACTACCTGAAGGCTTTTAAAGGAAGAGACATAATAAAGTTTACAGGTTTCCTAAGTCCTTATATGGACTTAAACAAGCTTCTAGGCAATAGAACATCAAATTGACCTCAACCTGCATAACTGCAGGATTCACTCAGAGTATCTATGACTACACTTTGTTTACATGGAAGAAAAAAGAGGGAATGGTGATAGTTTTAGATCATGTGGATGACCTTCTAATAACTGGAGACAATGAAAGTATGATTTCTGAACACAAACAAGTATTACACAAGCAGTTTAAGATCAAAGACTTAGGAGAGCTTAAGTACTTTCTGGGAATTGAAGTTTTGAGGTAATTACAAGGAGTTATTTTGAATCAAAGGAAGTCACTTCTCGAGTTGATATCAGAAGTTGGTCTAGCTGGTGCAAAGCCAATATCTACACCTATAGAATCCAATTCTATGTTGACATTAGTAAAGTATGATGAAGCCATAGGTGCACTGGTGATATTGTTCTGCTGGATGCAACTCATTATCAAAGGGTAGTTGGGAAACTTATATATGCTACTATAACTAGACTAGATATCAGCTAAGTTGTTCAGTCATTGAGTCAGTTTATGCAAAAGACTTGGAGATCTCATTTAGAAGCAACTTACAGGGTGATTAGATACTTGAAAGGCTCAGTAGGTCAGGGGGATCTAGTTGAAGAACCCAACCAACATAAATTTAGTTTGTTGGTGTGACTCAGAATGGGCTGCTTGTCCAAATATAAAAAGGTCAGTGATTGGATATGTGGTGTATTTTGGTGGTTCTTTAGTATCTTGAAAGTCCAAGAAACAACACATAATATCTAGAAGTGCAACTAAAGCTGAGTACAGAAGCATGACTTCAACTATAGCAAAACTAACTTGGCCAAAAGAACTGTTTGTAGAATTAAATGTGTTGTTCCTAAACCTATTATAGTACTCATTAATAGCAAGTCAGCATTTAGTAAGCAACTAATCCCATTTTTCATAAGAGAACAAAACACATAGAGATTGATTGCCATTTTATCAAAGATAAAATTAAGAGTGGTTTAGTGCAGACTTTGCATGTCTCTTTACAACATCAGGTGGCTGATATACTGACTAGAAGTCTGGGTCATGATCAATATTCTAAAATTTTGAGCAAGCTTGGTGTGCTTAACATTTCGCACACTTCAACTTAAGAGGGAGTATTAGAAATGAAACTTTGGTTCATACAACAAGTGTTATCATTCCGTGTGCATTGTTATATTGGTTCACTGTGCATATGAGTTAGTTGCTTATGCATGTGAATTTGTTAGCTAGTTGGTGAGTTATGTGTTGATCTAGCAGTTGAGTGTGTAGTATGGTTAAAGTAAGAAGATTCTAGAAAATATATACACATCTATATATAGATGCAAGTTGTAATAATGCAAGTTGAATAATAGTTAATAAAATTTCCTCTCTTCTTTCCTCTTCTCTGCTCAATATAGGTTGATTAACCAAGCTTCGCATTAGATATTTGGTGAAAGTTTACAATGAACCAGAGAAACAACAGTGAGTAAGAGCTTCAATGCGGATTTATATTTGTTTTGTTTCAATATCAAATGCAGATTTTCGAAGCTTATGTTTCTCCTCCTCACATAATGGTTTGGTACCTAATGACTAAAATTAATTTTGATTTGTTAATCCTACCAGTTCATTAAAACATCCAAAAATATAATGGTCCTAATGATAATCCTGCATGTTGTTTGGATGAGATGCGATTATACTTTTTATGGAGATGGGAAACCACAAAAGTACCCATATACTAGAATTTTAAATCTACTTCATAGATTGAAGTGAAATGCTTGGGATATTACTACCCTTAGGTAATTCGGGTTTGAGCCCAGAGAATGGAAGAAATTTTATGGGAGCATCATCCCAAAATGAGCTATATAGTGCATCAATTTCAAATTCAAAAAAGGATAAATATAACCCAAACTATGATAAATAGTACGTATATATGCTCGTTCATACTTTGGGTACATATATGGCCCTACTGTTAATGAAATGGTTTGTATATGCTCCTCACACTAACGATAGGGGAATATGTGTATCCAAAGTATGACATAGGGTATATACATACCATTTATCATAATTTGAGGGTAAATTTATTCCTTTTTTTTCTTTAATTTTAATCCCAAATAATTAATCCAAAATTCACTACTCAGCCCAATAAACCCACTACACTATACGGTCTCAATTAAAATTCAAGAGATGCCAATTTAGCAGATGCATTTTTCCTACCCCTATAATGATGTACACTAACAATACAGTAATACCCACTACTACTAATTTCCAAAATAAATCATTAGCTCATAACACCCCAAACAACATCAAATAAATAGAACTTCTCACATTTCAATTTCCAACAAAATTTCGTCACCACATAGCCACCATCTCGGTCGAACCAAAAACACTCCTCCGCCAAACCATCTCCGCACCCCTAGCTCCAGCCAAATCTCCATTGGCTCCAACTAGTAAACCCCAACTAGCAGCAGCAACCAACTACTACAATTTGATTGGAGTTCACATTTAAGAGAAAAAATAGAGGGAATATCGGGTTTAGAACTAAAAATAGAGGTCAGGTTAACTTGATTTGGAATGAGGTTGGATGGGTTTCTTGGGTTGGATAGTGAGTTTAGGTTAATTATTTGAGATTAAAAAAATTAAAATAAAAAAGAGACAAATATACCCTCAAACTATGATAAATGGTACATATATATCCTCCTTCATACTTTGCCTACACATATGCCCTACCGCCAGTATGAGGGGCATATCCGTACAATTTCATTAATGGTAGGGATATATATATTTACTCAAAATATGACGGAGGGTATATACGTACCATTTATCATAGTTCAGGAGTATATTTATTCCCTTTCCTTTCAAATTTAATCAGATCCCAATATGGATACCATAGGTAACCGGGTAAGGAAAAAAACTATTTATTTTTAAAGATTACTTATTTAACCAGCTCCTCAGAAATTACATGGATGACTCAATACTGTGTGTCTTGTTCCTATAATAAAAATGCTTAAAAGACTAGTATTCCTTCCTTCCTATATATATATGTATATACATGTACATGTATATATATATATATATATGTATATGTATGTATATATATATGTATATGTATGTATATATACATATACATATACATATATATACATATACATATACATATATATACATATACATATATATACAGTATATATATATATATATGTATGTATATTTATTTATTTATTTGTCCCTCTATACCTCAAATATTTTTAAACTTTTCATGCTCACTTGTCTTTCAACTTCTATTTTTATTTCTCTTTTATTTTTTATTTTCTTTTTCTTCTTTTTGTTATTTATTTGTCTCAATTTTATTTTTCTTTTACTTTATTTTTTATTTTTTCTTAAAGATTATCTATTTTTCATTTCTCTCTTTTTTTTTTAAAAATCATTTTGCCGCAAGGCTGAAACTTAAAGAAATGACGGAACGACATTCCACAATACTCAAAATCACCTCTTGCCTGAATGCTCATATTACCACATAAATCAAAATAGATTAATTCTAACTTATGACTACCTCTCTATTATTTTAATATGAAATATCTCTTGGTCATTTTTTTCTTCTTAACAGGACTCACAAGTTGATAGCGTCTTCACTTTCAAAGAATTTTAAATTTTATTATATTGACCAACCTCAAAGTGCTATTTGGAAAAAAATGACATAGATGGTACAGATAAGTTGCATTCAACTCTAAAGAATATTTTTCTCTTCTAAGACAGATTAATATTTTTTAATTGATGAGAGATATAGCAATAACTAAGAATCAATGCATCAATGTTAAACAAAAGATAATATTTATCAAACTCAATAACTCAAAAGTTACAAGAAAAATAAATTAAATATCGATCTATTATTTAGTTCAAAACTAAAATAAATTCTTTCTAACATAAGACAAATATATAATGCATTATTTAGGTTAATGTCTTCTCTCTGTTAAAAAATAATTAAACAATAATAAGTGGATTGGTAAAGTTTATGAAGAACTTGAAATAACATATTAAACATATCATAATATATCAAATAATTTGAATAGTAAAATTTAGGGTTCATTGAGTACGTATGTATCTATGCATCTTGAATAGCCAATTGATGGAATTGGAGAACTACCTATGCAATACACTGTACACATATACAATGACATATTGTGAAATTTTATATTAAACACTTATGTAATTCCACATGTTAAGATTACAAATACTAATCAATAAATTAAATTACTGATGAATTCAATTTAATGATTAGTTTCCTTTAGAGTCTGCTTAACTTATTCTATGTGTCGGTTTCGTAAAATTCACTTGCAAGATTTGACACAGTAAAAACTTATAAGCTTCTCAAAAAGGCATATCATCAATCTCTATATTGAAACACGAATTTCATCAACTTACATATTATTTCACCAATATATATATATATATATATTACTATCATTCAATCTACCAGGCATATTGACCTATCTCAAAATCTCACCAATTAATAAACCAAAATGCTAATTAATATATACAGTTCATAATAGTTATATCAAGATTGAGAATATAAGTACATTTAATAATTTAGAGATTATTTTTTTCACAGTCAGTCTAAAATATCTATCTCTGCTCATTCTCGTCCAATACATACAGAATGCACTAGCACAAAAAGTCAGAACTACACTGTTCTCATAATCAAGGAAAATTACATTTATTATTGTGCTACAATCATATTGATAGCTTTTCAAATTTCTATCCTAGATTATGAAGGAAAATCTTTATACTTATAGGAACCGATAAGTTAAACCTTTGTGTATAAACTAAATCTCCATACACTAAATCATCTACTATATAAATAAATAGATATATAAATAAATATATAATCTATTAAATCTTTTATTAAATTTTACTTCACAATTGTTCTAAAATAAATACTACATCTAAGCACATGTTCAATAGTATATATACCATGGTTCATAGTGTATATCCCAACAATTTCTCACTTAAATTTTTAACCATCACAATTGTTATAATATACTATATCTAAATGCCTGGTTTATAGTATATATCCCAAAAATCTCCCACTAAAACTTTTAATCATTATAATTGTTATATATATACTATATCTAAATGCATGATTAATAATATAGACCTTAACCATTTTCACTATGATGTTTCACCTTTGACAATGGACAAAATACTATGTCTTAATACACAATTGGCAGTATACA
Organism: Capsicum annuum; assembly: GCF_002878395.1. NCBI lineage: Eukaryota > Viridiplantae > Streptophyta > Magnoliopsida > Solanales > Solanaceae > Capsicum > Capsicum annuum. The sequence continues at coordinate 47,599,751 of NC_061112.1, forward strand.
TACTGAAAATCTTCCACTACGATCAAGTATTACTACTATCGTCACACTTTCATGTTCTAGAATCTTAATATTTTCTTTAAAACCTTTTGGTACTGAAATAGTAATGACTTCTTAATGAAGTGTTCTTGGTCACATCACTCTCACTTCTTTGAGATAGCAGATTTTCTTATTTCTATTAATGTTTCTCCCAATTCTTACATGCAATGGAACGTCAATTCTGACATGTCGATTAGATGTTGTCAAGCATTTGAATTTTTAGCTGACTCATTTGCTATTTCTTTGATCAGTTTCGGTAAAACTAGTTTAATTCTAGAAACCATATTAAATTTCATTTTATAAAAGTCTAGCATTTGTGCTAAAATTACCTTATTTTCTTATTCAAATTTTGTAGTTTAATAATTATATTTAAAGTTGCATCTTGATTTGTGTATGTTAGACATCTGATGTGAAGTAACCTTTATATTTATACAATTTAAACACGTTAAAACATCAAAGTAGTAGTGAAATTTTTTGGAATATTTGTATACATTCATCTTGTAATGTGATAGTAAAGAGAAATTTATTAATTCCTGAATATTCAATTGAAATAGTTGTCTCATGTCTCTATTATTGTATCACTATAAATTTACATTAGATAAATTAGTCAAAATCCAAAAACTAAACCATTATCAATTTATCATTAGTTAGTTAAAAATAAAAAAATCGAACCAAATCAATGGTTTTTATATTATTTGATTTGATTTGATTTTAAAATTTTAAAAATTGATTTGATTTTTATTTTAATAATAAATCGATCTAAATCGAACCATAAATGCCACTAATTACATATCCTGCACTGTAACACTTCGAGTCTGGTACCCCGGACGCTACACAGTACTAATAATCCCGAAGGACCACTAGCTAATCCATGATTGGTATCTGTAACTGAGTACTGAATAATAGTAATATTGTAATAACAATATAACTGAAATAAATACGGAAATCTAGAAGGAAACTTACGGTGCTAACAATCTCGAAGGACCACTAGCTAACCCATGACTGATATCTGTAACTGAGCACTGAATAATAGTAATATTTTAATAACAATATAATTGAAATAAATACGAAAATCGGGCGAAAAACTTTCCATAAGGTTCAAAATACTAAACAATACTGAAAAACAACAGCTGAACAAGGTAAGGTAATACCAATACTGAAATAACTGGCTGAACATGCTATAGTCTGAAAAAGCCTCTAAACTGTCTGAATAAGGAGTTGATGGGACATGTTACTAACTAACTCCATCAACTGAAAATAAATAAGTATTGAAATACTAAAAGAATAAAATAATTATGTCCTCAAAATATGAGGACTCACCACTGACTCTGACTGCTAATATCTGAGTTGCTAAGCGCAATCAGGAACTTGAGTGTTTGAACCTATGGTATAAAACACCATAGCACAAAAGAAAAGTATAATGTACTGGTATGCAAAGTGAGGTAAGGCTGAATGCAAGAGTTCATATGCATGAACTAAACTGACTGAATAACATGAACATGACTACGTGAGGATACATACATGAATACTTAACTGTAACTAAAATCATAAGGACTTTGAATACTGAGTTTACCAATAACATGGATTACTAATAAATGATATAACTGATAACTGAGTGACTGTGTCTGACAGTCCTAATTCTAATGAAACTAGCTGAGTTCTGTACTAATCTGAGTGACTGTATCTGGCAGTCCTGAAATCTGTAGAACTATCTGAGTTCTTTACTAAAGACTGAGACTGAGACTGTGGGAGGTAGTCATCTAACCGATATGCCTTTAATAATATATTATAACTGAGTTGGGGTCCAATATGTTACCCTAATTAGAAGGGTTTCAATACCGTGCCACTGGTAAGGACAAGCTGTGAGTGGCCCTTATCTATCAGGTACTCTAATGAGAACGGCGGGATCCTCATCTAACAGGTTAAGCCACCTCATCAATCCTCATCAGACAGGTTTTGATGTCTCAACCTATGCTGGCTACGTAGTTCTGGAACGTAAGGACTGCTTCTAAGAATCACACCTTCTGCTGGTAGGTGAGTTCCCATCCTTGGGTTCACTCGGTGCTGATCCAGCTCCTAACTGAATAGACACTAAACTGAGTATACTGGACCGATTTTACTAAATTCCGTTGACTGACGGAATATCACTAAATTTTTTTAACTGACTGAGTTACTGAGGACTGAACTAAATACTGTTGAGTTTTTCTAAGTTCTAAGACTGACTGAATTCTACTGATTGTGGTTTGACTGATGTTATCTTAAAAATTAACATTGGTTCTCGGCACATAGCTAAATTTTTGGGTATTAAATACCCCTAGGACTCGATAGCATGAAAATAAATGAGACATGACACTACTTGAACACATGACCATAGTCAACAATTCATAATACTATCATTGAGGGATTTCATAAAACATTCACAAGTCATAAGCTTACACATGAATGGGAATACATTCTAACGTAGTATAATTTCACAAATCCATAGTTATGATCATTCAACCAAATCATTACAAGACATAGCTTTAGCATGGGAGTCATTTTGAATATGTGGGTATATCATGAATTCATCATTGAGATCACAAATAGATCATAATACACAATTCTTATTCATTTAGGCATTTTTACAAACACATGGACGACATAACCTTTTCTAGGGAATGAATCAACAACTAATACATCATAGATATATCAAGCACTTCAAATTTAAGGATTTCAATCCACATACTAACATAAAGTCATGAGAATTCAATAAAGATTCAATCTTGGAAATCATATCACAATATAACATGTGTACAAACAAACCCCTAATATGGAATTCAAATTCATATTTTGAAAAGGGTTTTTTGAGCTTCAAGGGTGGAAGGGACCCTTGGATGAACAATTTACATACCTTGGTTGACAATTTCTTAAAGATTGATGGAAAAAATCTTGAGTTCTTGAATTGAAATTAATCACCTAGGGTTTCTCGTTCTTGAGAACTTATGAAATAATGAATGTATTTAGCCAAAACAGGGTTAAATTTCGTATGATGAGGGCTGAAGGTCAGGGGTAAATAACATAGTTACCCTTAAGGATGCAGGTTTAAAAGATAGAAAAATGTGCCCAGCGATGCCGCATTCAGTGCGATGCGTCAAGGGTAGCAAAGCGATAACCGACGCAACGCGCTGACATCACATCAGTTCACTGGAAATTGCCTTAAGCTAGAAACATTTTCTCTGTCGATACGATTGGCAATGCGACGCGCCAACATCGCGTCGACTCACTATTTTAGGATTTCAAACGAGGTCTAAACGAGGTACAAAAAATCCAAAACTCATTCGGGAACCCCTATAGGCATTCCTGATCATGTATTAACAAAAATATAAACCATTAAAGGATAGTAAGGTCGCAAAAAGAGATTGCCAACTTTTGAAGGCTAAAAATAAACTAAGTCTGGAAACTTAGCTAGAATTTTCTAAGTCTGGGACCCCTTTACAAGCTTAAAGGACTGAATTAAACTAGGAATTTAGCGGGATCTTACAATATCTCCCCCTTGGGATCATTCATCCTCCAATGAGACTGACTGATATGGGAGAAATGATAAGATGATGTACATACTGAACATGAACAACTGAAATATGATTACATGACTGACATTACTGATTTTCTAAGATTCATACTGAGCATGCATATTTGATGCATGATTTCATGACTGAGATGATATATGAATGCATGACTGAGCTGATACATGAATGCATGACTGGGAGTACTGATAGGCTGATCATGGATATCTGATGGATGAATATATGACTGAACTGAATCATGAACATGTAACTGAACATGCAATAGTAAAGGATACCAAGTTTGTAATGGAAAACTGAGCATGAAACTGAATACTAAGTTCGTAATTAAAATCTAAACATGAAATAGAATAAGCTTAAGGAAAGACATTACCTTGGGCTGAGCCAGAATTAGCGGATAAGAGGTGAGGATACTTGGTCTGCATATCTGCTTCTACTTCCCAAGTAGCTCCCTTAATGGACTGATTCCTCCAAAGAACTTTGGCTAGAGGGACTTCTTTGTTCCTCAGTCTGCGGGTTTGATAGTCAAGGATTTCGACTGGAAGTTCTTTGTAAGAGAGACTTTCTGAATGTCTACGCCCTCAATAGGGACTACAATTGATGGGTCACCTATGCACTTCTTAAGCAAGGAGACATGGAACACTGGATGCACTGAAGTTAGATCTGAAGACAACTCGAGCTCATAAGCTACTTTGCCAAAGTGACTGAGAATTTGGAAGGGATCGACATATCAGGGACCTGAGCTTTCCCTTTTTGACAAACCTTTTCACTCCCTTCATAGGAGAGATTTTCAGGTACACATAACCACCAATATCAAACTCGAGATCCTTTTTCCGCATATCTGTGTATGATTTCTGTCAGCTCTAAGCTATCTTGAGCCTCTCTCTGATTAACTGAACTTTCTCTGAGGTATCAAAGACCAAATCAGGCCCTACCACTATGGCGTCACCGACTTTGAACTAACCGATTAGAGATCTGCATCTCCTACCATAGAGAGCTTTGAATAGAGCTATTTGAATACTAGAATAATAACTATTGTTTTATGCAAACTCAATCAAAGGCAAGTGGTCATCCCAATTACCCTTAAAGTCAATTGTACACGCTCACAGCATATCTTCTAAAGTCTGGATGGTCCTTTCTTCTTGACCATCTATCTGAGAATAAAAGCCTGTACTGAGGTAAACTCGAGTACCAAGACCCTTTTGGAATGCTTTCTAGAAATAAGAGGTGAACTAGGTACCTCTATCCAAGACAATAGACAACGGAATACCGTGCAATCTGACCAACTCTCTGATGTAGAGTTTGGCGTAATCCTTGGCTGAATAAGAGGTATGGACTAGAAGGAAATTAGCTGATTTGGTCATTCTATCTACAATGACCCAAACTGAATCGAGTATGAGGCAAACCCATCACAAAGCCTATGTTCACTTCTTCCCACTTCCAAGTAGGAATACTGAACTCCTGCATGGACCCACTTGGCTTCTGATGCTCAATCTTAACTTGCTGATATGTTGAGCACTTAGCCACAAACTCTATGACATCTCTCTTCATCCCACTCTACTAATAGATCTCTCATAGGTCACGATACATCTTGGTGGACCTTGGATGAATAGAGTAACGCGCACCATGCACTTCTGCAAGAATTTGCTGCCTTAAGTCATCAATACCTAGCACACACAGACGACCCTGACAATGCAAAACAATATCTCTCCTTGGGAGAAAACTTCTACCTTTTGATCTTTGACTGACTCTTTCATCTTGACTAAACTGGGATCTCTATCCTACTTTTCCTTAACTTCAAAATCTAGAGATAATTCTGAATTGTTCTGAACCCACACGCTACCTTCTGCTGAATCGAATAAGTGGATGTATAGTCTAGCTAACTAATGAACTTCCTGGTCTTACTTCTTCTTACTTTCCTCAACATAAGCAACACTACCCATAGACAATCTACCGAGAGCATCAACCACTACATTGGCCTTGACTGGATGATAAAGGACACTCATTTCATAATTTTTCAAGAGTTCTAACCACCTTCTCTGATAGAGATTAAAATCTTTCTGAGAGTACATGTACTGGAGGCTTTTATGATCTGTGAACACATCAATATGCACCCTATACAAGTAGTGCCTCTAAATCTTTAAGGCAAAGACCACTGCTGCTAACTCAAGATCATGAGTCAGATAATTCTTCTCATGGGGCTTAAGCTGTCTGGAGGCGTAGGCTATGACCTTACCATGCTACATGAGGACACAACCCAAACCTACCTTGGATGCATCACAGTACATGACATACCCATCTGGACAATCTGGAAAAGTCAAAATTAAAGTTGAGGTGAGTTGAGTCTTCAACTCCTGTAAACTCTTCTCACATGAATCTGACCACTGAAATTTGCCTTTTTTCTAAGTCAATCTAGACATAGGGAATGCAATAGACAAAAATCCCTCAACAAACCGTCTGTAATAGCCAGCCAAACCCAAGAAACTTCTAATATCTAATAGAGGGATGAGTCTAGGCCAGTTTTTCACTACTTTGATCTTTTGAGGATCAACTCTAATGCCATCACCGAAAATGATATGACCATGGAATGCTACTGACCTTAGACAAAATTCGCACTTACTGAATTTGGGAAATAGCTGATGATTTCTAAGAGTTTGTAATACTATTCTGAGATGGTCTTCATGATCATGCTCACTGTGGGAATAGACAAGAATGTTATCTATGAAGACTATGACGAACATGTCCAAGTACTACTTCAACATACGGTTCATCAAGTCCATAAAAATTGCAGGGACATTAGTAATACCAAATAACATGACTAAGAATTCTAACTGACCGTACCAAGTACGGACGGTTGTTTTTGGAATGTCACATTCTCTGGCACTGAGCTGATGATAGCCTGATCTAAGGTCTATCTTAGAGAAATAACTGGAACCCTGGAGTTGTTCAAACAAGTCATCGATTCTGGGAAGTAGATACTTATTCTTGAATATGACCTTATTAAGCTGACGGTAGTCTATGCATATTCTGAGAAAATCATCTTTTTTTCTAATGAATAGAACTGGTGCACCCCACGGGGACACACTGGGTTTGATGAATCCCTTATCTAGGATATCCTTCAACTGTTCTTTTAATTCTATGAGTTTTGCTAGTGCCATTCTATATGGTGGAATAGATATGGGCTGAGTATATAGGAGAAGGTCTATGCCGAAGTCTATTTCTCTTTTGGAAGGAATTCCAGGGAGATCTTCTAGGAATATATCTGAATATTCATTCACTACTGGAACTGACTCAATACTGGGAGTTTTGAAACTAGAGTCCTTAACTCAAACAAGATGATAGACACATTTCTTAGATATCATTTTCCTTGCCCTTAGGTAGGAAACAATCTGACCTTTGAAGGCTGAAGTGTTACCCCTCTACTCTAGGATGGGTTTATTCAAAAATTAAAATTGGACAATTCTATTTTTGCAGTTGACTATGGAATAGCAGGAATGAAGCCAATCCATGCCGAGAATGATATCAAAATTAGTTACCTCTAATTCGACTAAGTCTGCTGAAGTGACTTTATGGAATACTATAATCGGACATTTCTTGTATACCCATCGGCCTATGATAGTTTTACCCACCGGGGTAGAGATTGAGAAGGGCTCTGCTAGAATTTTGAGACTGACTCTAAAATTAACTGCTATATAAGGAGTAATAAAAGACAAGGAAGCTCCTGATCTAGCAAAGCATAAATATGTATATGAAAGATCTGTAACGTACCAGTGACCACATCAAGATAATTCTCCTGGTCCTGTTGGGACTAAAGAGAATAAATTCTTTTTAGGAGTTACCCACTGGTGGTGCTGGAAGTGGCACCCTATTGATTCGGGCGACCAGACTGAGATGAGAAATGGTTAGGCTGACCCTGAAATCCTGACTGGGGGTAATCTCTGACTCTTTGGCTGGATTTCCATATCTAAAACAAATATCATAGCCAGCTCTGCAACTACCCTGATGGTGCTTGCCACAAGCTGACAAAGAGGATGAGTTCAACACTACTAACACTGCTCCGAGACTTAGAGCCTGGCACCCTATCTTTGTTACCATTCCTGAACTTAGGAACTGGAGCATTGGCTGAGGAAAGAGCTGGAACTGAGGACTTTGGGTGGAACTGAGAATTATTCCCACCCTCTGACTTAGGCTGATAGAAATTGAAGCTACCTATTCTAGCCCTCTTATTCTGCTTTTCTCTCTCTTTATTCTTCTGCTCCTCTATCTACTGAGCATGGGTCATGAGCCTAGCCAAGTCCATCTCACTAATCAATATCGAGGTCCTGCACTTCTTGACCATACTATCATTCTCTCCAGACACAAACTTACTCATTTGAGATCTACTATCTGCCACTACATGAGGAGCATATCTAGCTAGTTGAGTAAACTTAAGAATACTCTTTCAATGTCATATTGCCCTGCCTGAGGTTAATAAATTCTAGCACCTTATCTTGTCTCAGCTCTAGGGCAAAGAATCTATCTAGAAAAGCGGTGGAAAACTCCTTCTAATCAATAGGCCCTGCCTCTATAGCCCTTTCTGCTTTCTACTGTTTGAACTAAGTGTAAGCCACATCCTGCAACTGATATGCAGCTAGCTCAGCATTCTGGATAGCAGTTACTCCTATAATATCAGTAATATTCTGTACCTGATCAAGATACTCCTAAGGGTCCTCATCTATCTTAGACCCAGAAAAAGAAGGAGGATTCATTAAGGTGAAGTCCCAAATTCTAGCTACAATAGAATTAGCCACTGGGTTGGCCGGAATGACAGCTGGACGTTCATTCTAGGCAAAAACTGAATGAGCAAGAGTAGTGAATACAACTCTAAATCCTGCACAGGAGAAATGTTCACCTAAAGGATTAGATGATCGGGCTGAGGGGCTGGCTGATCCCCTCTTCCTCTTGCCAGTGTCCTCTTTAGTGGCATTTTCTATAGATGGAAGAAAAGGAAGGATTAAACTGAGAGTTTAATAGGAGATCATGCTCACTCGCACGACATAAATACCAAAAGAACGTAAACTATTCCTAACACATCTCATAGCCTCCTGCACATAAATATGGCGCGTAACACACCCATGCACAAGACTACTAGATACAGCTTTTCGAACTTCCTAGGACACTGTTGAACCTTAGGCTCTGATACCAAGTTTGTAACGCCCTGATTCTGGTACCTCAGACGCTACACATTGCTAACAACCCTGAAGGACCACTAGCTAAACCATGACCGATATCTATAACTGAGCATTAAATAATAGTAGTATTGTAATAACAATATAACTGAAATAAAATGCGGAAATCTGGCCAAAAATTTGCCATAAGGTTAAAAAAACTAAACAATACTGAATAAAACAATGTCTGAACAAGGTATGATAATACCAAGACTTGAATAAATGTCTGAACATGTTATAGTCTGAAAAAGCCTCTAAACTTCTGAATAAGGAGTTGATGGGACATGTCCCAAACTAACTCTATCTACTGAAAATGACTAAGTACTGAAACATTGAAAGAATAAAATAATCATGTCCTCGAAATATGAAGACTCACCACTGACTCTGACTGCTGATATCTGAGCTGCTAAGCGAGATCAGGAAACTGAGTTTCCGAACCTATGGTTTACAACACCATAGTGCAAAATAAAAGTATGAGTCAGTACATGTAAATGTACTAGTTGCAAAGTAAGGTAAGGCTGAATGCACGAGTTCATATGCATAAACTAAACTGACTGAATAACATAAACATAACTATGTGAGGATACATGAATAAATACATAACTATAACTAAAATCATAAGGATTCTGAATACTGAGTTTACCGATAACATGGATTATTGATAACTGATATAACTAATAATTGATATAATTGATAACTGAGTGACTGTGCCTAACAATCCTGATTCTAATGGAACTATCTGAGTTCCGTTCTAATCTGAGTGACTGTATCTGACAGTCTTGAAATTTGTATAGCTATCTAAGTTCTTTACTGAAGACTGAGACTGAGACTGTGGGAGGTAGTCATCTAATAGACATAACTCCAATAAGATATTATAACTGAGTTGGGGTCTAATCTATAACTCCAATTAGAAGGGTATCAATACTGCGCCACTGGTAAGAATAAGCTGTGAATGACCCTCATCTGTCAGGTACTCTAACGAGAACGACGGGACCCTCATTTGACAGGTTAAGCCACCTCATCAACCCTCATCTGACAGGTTTTGATGTCTTAACCTATGCTGGCTACATAGTTCTGGAACACAAGGACTGCTTCTAAGAATCACACCCTCTACTAGTAGGTGAGTTCCCATTCTTAGGTTCAATCGGTGCTAAATTCTACCCTCAACTAAATAGACACTGAACTGAGTACACTGGACAGAACTGGATTAATTTCACTGAATGCTGTTGACTGACGGAATATTACTGAATTCTGTTAACTAACTGAGTAACTGAGGACTGAACTGAATACTGTTGAGTTTTCCTGAGTTCTAAGACTGACTAAATTCTACTGATTGTGGCTTGACTAATGTTATCTTGAAAACTGATATTGGCTCTAGGAACACAACTAAATTATTGGGTATTAAATACACCCAGGACTCAATAGCACGAAAATAAATGAGATATGACACTACTTGAACACAAGACTATAGTCAACAATTCATAATACTATCATTGAAGGATTTCATAAAGCATTCGTAAGTCATAAGCTTACACATGAATGGGAATACATGCTAACGTAGTATAATTTCACAAATCCATACTTATGATCATTTCACCAAATCATTACAAGACATAGCTTTAGCATGGGAGTCATTTTGAACACGTGGGTATATCATGAATTCATCATTGAGATCACAAATAGATCATAATACACATTTCTTATTCACTTAGGGGTCGTTTGGTAGAGTGTATAAGAACAATGTAAAATATAGTGTATTAGTAATGCCTGCATTAGTAATACTTGTATTATTTATGCTTATATTAGTTATGAGTTTATTATTTCTTATACATTGTTTGGTTTGATGTATAAGAAATAATACATCTTACATAATTTCTATAAAAGAAATTTTTGTTTACAAAAATACCCTTCTTTGATTTTGTACACTTTTTTGCAACAAAGTTTTTTTGTTATTTCAAACATAATTAGTATTGTTAAACTATTATATAGAGGTTTAGGATTAATTGCAAGACCTTCATCTTTGTGCAAAAATGTTACCCCGATGGATTAACACAGTCAAAATAAAAATAAAATACAAGACGTAAAATTAAGAAATAGCCTCAATTTTCTTAAAAATCTTTTTAAAGACACTCGAAGAAAAGCAAAAATATGTTATTATTATTTAAATCAACCATTCATTGTTGTAAATTCAAATGGTGGGAAAAAATATGTGTAATGTTTTAAAAAGATTCACTATTGTAAATCAAAAAGGAGGAAAAAGGAATGGTGAAATATTTTTAGAGGGAAATTGTGAGGTATTAAGGTCATTTAATAAGTTAATGCATGTGCTTAAAGTCTTTGTATTACTAATGCATAGGAAATAGAGTGTATTACTAATACACACTTCAATACATAATAGAGTGTATAACTAATGCTTGTATTAGTTATACATAGGCAAAAAGTCATACCAAACAAGGTACTAGCAGTACACATTAACTAATGCATGCATTATATTTTACTATGCACTCTACCAAACGGCCCCTTAGGCATTTTTACAAACACATAGAAGCCATAACCTTTTCTAGGGCATGAATCGACAATTAATACATCATGGCTATATCAAGCACTTCAAATTTAAGTATTTCAATCCACATACTAACATAAAGTCATGAGAATTCAATAAAGATTCAATCTTGGAAATCATATCACAATATAAACATGTGTACAAACAAACCCCCAACATGGAATTCAAATTCAAATTTTGAAAAGGGTTTCTTGAGCTTCAAGGGTGGAAGGGACCCTTGGGTGAACACTTTACATACCTTGGTTGACAATTTCTTTAAGATTGATGGAAGAAAGCTTGAGTTTTTGAAAAGAAATTAATCACCTAGGGTTTCTCGTTCTAGAGCACTTGTGAAATAATGAATATATTTAGCTAAAAAGAGGGCTAAATTTTATGTTATGAGGGATGAAGGTCAGAAAAAAATTACCTAATTACCCTTAAGAATGTGAGTTTAAAAGACAAAAAAATGTGCCCAGCGACGCTGCATCCTACGCAGCGCATCGAGAGTACGAACGTGATAACCGACGTGATGCATTGTTGCATCGATTTATTGGAAATTTGCCTAAGATGAGAAACATTTTCTCCGTCGATGTGATTGGCAATGCGATGCGCCAACATCACGTTGACTCACTATTTTGGGATTTCAAACAAGGTCTAAACGAGGTCCAAAAAATTCAAAACTCATTTGGGAACCCTTATAGACATTCCTGATCATGAATTAACAAAAATATAGACCATTAAAGGACATTAAGGTCACGAAAAGAGATTGTCAGCTTTTGAAGGCTAAAAATAAACTATGTCTGGAAACTTAGCTAGAATTTTCTAAGTCTGGGACCCTTTGACAGGCTTAAAGGACAGAATTAAACTAGTAATTTTGTGGGGTATTACATGCACCACCATCACTAAACCATCATTCCATATCTCTTATCCTTTACTATAGGTGTTGGAGGCTTTACATTGGGTATTGCTTGGCATAGTGATACTTTTGGATAGTGTAGTACGTTTTGGTGAGACCATTTAGATTAATGGAAGAAGAAGGTTGGCCATCATCTATTGAAGAAAGAACCTGTATTGCCCCAAAATCTGATCCCAAGATGTCACAGGTGCTCAAGATATGAGTAGTCTCAAGCTAACCCTGTAAGCCTGCTACTAAGTCTATAACTCATATTAAAGTAATTTAATTAGATAGAAATACTAACATACTGAATATTATGAAAACTGTTTGGAATCAACTGAATATACCATCTGGATACCTAATACTGAAAGTCTAAATATAATAGCTAGTAGCCACACAAGCCTCTACTACTTAGAAACTAGAGCACTATTGGGACAAATCCCCAACTGACTCAAACTAAACTGAAAGCAACTACTCAAATACTATGACAGCTGGAAATCTGGATAAATGAGACCTCGAACCATGAGGACTCACCAACTATCGGAATGTAGGTAAAGATGCCTGAAAGCACTTACGCTACTGAGACTGAGCACCTGAACCTACATTATGAGACAATGTAGCACATAGACATATATGAGGATCATTACTTTGAGGATGTACTGAGTATATGGGGGTTAATATATAAGTAAAAGTAATATCTCAATGTTATTAAAATTCATAAAATATGCATGTTGTATGTAGTGACTCACATAGCTGGAATAGATGAAAGCTGAAAATCATAAATCATGAATAATACAACATACTGCGTAAATCTGGTGAGACATCATATTTAAAGTCTAAAAGCTAAACTGTTATCTATCATTCTTTTCTGATCAATTATAGGTAAAATACTTTTAAAAACTATTTTGAAGGTCTTTACTGTTAGGAAAATTCTTTTAAAAGCTTTTCTATTGTTCTTTTCTAGTAGGGAGATTTACTCAAAAGTTGTTTATTTACTTTTACTAGCAGGGAGGTTCTTCTAACTGACATAAACCATATGATCTATTATGAATTCCAACGTCTTGTTCCCTTAAGGTAAAAACCTCACATTGGGGAGAGGTGTCATACTCTTACCAAGGAGTATAACCTAAGATAAGTTATCACATTTGTAACCCTCATCCATATAGAAATGGGAATACTGAATCTTTACCTACGTGGGCTCATAGTTCTAGGAAAGCAGGATAACCAAAACCCACACTTTTTACTCGGTGCTAAATACTACTCCCTTTAATCTGTATGCTCATTCAGCAGGAAATCTACTTTTAAAAGTCATAATAGTTCATCCTGAAAGATAACTATGCATCTGTTCATTGAAAACTGAATTTAAGCTGTAAAGTGGATTTCATGTCTTAGCTAAAGATCAAAAGATCAAATTTTTATTCAAAGCTATCTAATGGGATGCTTAAAAGTATAATCATTCTTGATGTAGTAATACTCAACTAGGGTTTGATAACCCATTCTTTAATTTCACGTTAAATCATCATAAAGTTCATGCTTGATAATGAAATTATTCATAATTCAACTCAAAATTTGGAGATTATAGTCACACACATGAATTTACGAAAATAGACATGTAATTCAACATCCAAAGCACTTGTAATCTCATAATCTTCAAATAGCAATATTTGGGTATGAACCCTAAATTGAAATTCATGTAAAGTAATGTGAATTGATGAAAGATTTATCCTTGTTCAAAACCTCACATACCTTAATTGATGAAATTGAATAGAAAGCTTGATCTTGAATTCCAAATTATGCTTTTGAAGATGACCTCTTGAAGTTCTTGAATTGAGAATCTTTAATTTTGAGCTGTCTTTGAAGAATAATGGAGGAAATTGGATTTCTTGGAGATTAAGTTTTGAGCTCTAGGGATTTCTTGGAGAGTAATTGATGAAAATCAAACATATACTGCTTAGAATAGGTTAAATCTAGTGCTTTTTCATGAATTGGGGGCTTGGGAAAAAACTAGATTCCCCTTTAAAAACTTAATTCGGAAAACTGGAAATCTCGATTTGGCCACCTACCGCGATGCGCCACTATCACGGTGGATTACTAGAAATTGACAACTTGGAACAGGAAAATCAATGTAACCCAGAGCTATTGCGGTAAGCTACTAAAATGCCATTTAGGTCATCACCGCGATGCGCCACTATCGCGGTGAGCACTAGATTTTGACAATTGCGAAATAGAACTTTACCGCAACGTGGGCCAATCACGGAGGTCCACTGAAATGTGACAAATTCCATTTGGCATGTCATTGCAATGCGGTGCTGCCCATTTTGAGACACTGTTTCTATTAAAAATGTCATAACTTCTCAACCAAGTATCAAATTTAGGCGAAATTGGTATCATTTGAAAGATGAGTCAATTATCTATACATTGATGGATCTAGAGCTTGAAAATTCTACATGTATCAAGATTTTTTTATTTTTTAAGCTAATCCTTGACATTCTAGGAGCTAAATTTAGCTAGAAAAAGTATGGGGTATTACATTATCTGCCCCTTGGGAACATTCGTCCTCTAATGAGACTAGTTAATCTTAAAATATTGAGGACCTGAGGCTATATTCTTGTATGTACAACTGTAACAGGATGTATGACTAAATCTAAAATATACTGAGCAACTGAGCTAGTCTACGAGTGGACGAATTTACATGAAGATAGCTATATGGTTGAATTTGAGACTGGAAAAGAACTGAATTAAGGAAAATTATTACCTTCGGCTAAATCTAAATTTGTGGAGAAGGGATAAGTGTACTTGGTACGCATGTCTGCTTCTATTTCCTAAGTAGCACCCTCAATGGACTGATTTCGCCACAGAACATTGACCAAGGGAACTTCTTTGTTCCTTAGTCTACAAATCTAATAATCAAGGATCTCTACTGGAACTTCTACGTATGAGAGGCTATTCTGAATATCTGTGCTTTCTAGAGGAACTGCAACAGCTGAATCTTTCATGCACTTCTTCAATAAGGATACATAGAACACTGGATGAACTGAGGACAAGTCTGCGGGTAGCTCAAGCTCATACGCTACCTTCCCAACACAATGTAAAATCCTGTAGGGGTCTACATATCAGGGTCTAAGCTTCCCTTTTTTGCCAAATATCTTCACCCCTTCATGGGTGAAACTTTCAAATACACAAGGCCATCTACTTCAAACTCAAGATCTCTCCTTCTCACGTCTGCATATGATTTCTGACGACTCTGATCTTCTTTAAACCTTTCTCGAATCAACTGAACTTTCTCCATAACTTAAAACACTATATCCGACCCAAGCAAAGTGGTCTTACCTACTTCAAACCAACTGACTAGTTATCTACACCTCTACCCATAAAGAGCTTTAAATGGGGCCATTGACTACTAGAATGGTAACTGTTATTATAGGAAAACTCAATCAACGACAAATGCTCATCCCAACTACCTTTGAAATCAAGAACAAAAGCCCTCAACATATCCCCTACGGTCTGAATGGTCTTCTCTACTGACCATCTGTCTACGGATGAAAAGCTAAAATGAGATGAACTTGGGTACCAAGACCCTTCTGAAAGGCTTTCCAAAACTCAGAGGTAAATTGAGTGCCCCTATCTGAGATGATGGACAAAGGAACTCCATGCAATCTAACTAACTCTCTGATATACAACTTAGAATAATCTTTAGCTATGTAGGACGTGTGAACTGATAAGAAATGAGCTGATTTAGTTAATCTATATACTATAACCTAAATCAAATCATACTAATGATGTGAATGGGGTAATCCAGTCACAAAGTCCATATTCACCTCTTCTCACTTCCAAGTGGGAATACCAAACTCCTGCAATGTGCCACCAAATCCTTGGTGCTCTACTTTAGCTTGTTGACAAACTGAACACTTAGCTATGAACTTTGCAATATCCTTCTTCATACCACTCCACCAATAGACTTCCCCCAGATTGCGGTACATCTTGATGGCTCCCAGATGAATGAAATAATGCGCACCATGCATTTTTGCCATAATCTGCTGCCTCAAATCATCAACACATAGCACACACAATCTACTTTGGTATCTCAACACACCATCTTTCCCTTGGGAGAAAACTTCTACTTTTGCTCTTTAACTGGACCCTTCAGTTTGACCAAACGAGGATCTCTATCCTGTTTCTCTTTCACTTTAGAAACTAGAGAAGATTTTGAACTACTCTAAACCTAAACATTCCCTTCAGCTGAGTCAACCAACCTCACAACCAATCTAGCTAAACAATGAACTTCCTGAACTAATTCTTTCTTATCATTCTCCACATTAGCAATATTTCCCATCCACAATCTATTAAGAGCGTCTGTCACTACATTGGCCTTTCTCGGATGATATAACACACTCATATTATACTCCTTTAACAATTCTAACCACCTCTCCTGAAGAAGATTTAACTCCCTCTGAGTGAACACATACTGCAAATTTTTGTGATCCATAAACATATCAATATGCACCCCATAAAGATAGTGCCTCCAGATTTTTAATGCAAACACAATAGCTAACTCAAGATCATGGGTAGGGTAAATCGTTTTGTGAGTCTTAAGCTTTCTAAAGGCATAGGCTATGACTTTACCTCTCTGCATCAACACACACACCAAACTAACTCTAGAGGCATCACAGTATACAATGAATCCATCCGTACCATCAGGTAGTGCTAAAACTGAGGTTGAAGTGAGTCGAGTCTTCAACTCCTGAAAACTCTTCTCACAAGAATTTGACCACTGAAACTTAACTTTTTTCTGAGTCAATTTGATCATAGGCAATGTAATGGAAGAAAACCCCTTAACAAACTGGTCTATAATAGCCAGCTAAACCCAAGAAACTTCTGATGATTGATGGAGAAATGGGTTTAGGCCAGTTCCTTACGGCTTCGTCTTTTGGGGATCAACTTTAATGCCATCACTGGAAATAATATAACCGAGAAAAGCTATTGAACTTATCCAAAATTCATACTTTTTGAATTTGGCGAACAACTGATGATCTCTAAGAGTTTACAACACAATTCTAAGATGGTCTGCATGATCATTTTCATTATGAGAATAGACAAGGATATCATCGATAAAGACTATGAAAAACATATCTAGGTGTTTTTTGAACACACGGTTCATTAAGTCCATGAAGGCTACTAGGGAATTTGTTAGCTCGAAGGACATGACTAGAAACACAAAATGACCATAACAGGTTCTGAAAGCTATCTTTGAAATATCACATTCCCTTACTCTAAGCTGATGATAGCCGGATCTAAGGTCTATTTTTTAGAAGTAACTTGCACCTTGGAGTTGATTGAATAAATTATACATTCTAGGAAGAGATTATTCATTTTTGATTGTGACTTTATTCAGCTCGAAATAGTCAGTGCGTATTCACAAAAAATCATCTTTCTTTTGCATGAATAGGATGAGAGCGCCCCATGGATAGACACTGGGCCTTATGAAACCTTTATCTAAGAGGTCTTTAAGCTATTCTTTTAACTCCTTAAGCTCAGCTGGAGCAATATGATATGGAGGAATAAAAATGGGCTGAGTATCTGGGAGAAGGTCAATACCGAATTCTATTTCCCTATCGAAAGGTATCCCTGGCAAATCTTAAGGAATGATATCAGGAAACTTATTGACTACACTGACAGACTGAACTGTTGGAGTCTTAGACTTAGTGTTTTTGACTCGAATTACATGATAGATACACCTTTTTGAGATCAACTTTCTAGATTTAAGGTAGGATATGAAATGACTCTTTGGAGACACTGAATTACCTTTCCACTCAAAGACTGGCTCATCTGGAAACTAAAACTTTACCACTCGCGTGCGACAATCTATGGATGCATAACAAGAATGGATCCAATCCATAACAAGCATAAGTTCAAAGTTAACCATGTCTAACTCTATCAAATTTGCAAACATAGTCTTATGAAGGACAGTAACATGGCATTTTCTATAAATCTGTTTGGCGACGACTGACTCACCCAATGGGGTAGAAATGAAGAAGGGTTCAGGGATCTTTTCAGGACCTATTTCATAATTTACTGCAACTAATGGGGTCATATAAGAGAAACTTAACTCGGGGTCCAACAACACATAAACATCAAGATAAAAAACACAAAGCATACTAGTAATAACATCTGGGGAGTTCTCCTACTTTTGACGGGATGGTAAAGCATAAAACTAATTTTGGCACTGACTGCCACTAGTGCTGGATGATGCACCAAGCGACCTATAGGAGCTGGTGCACTAGTAGCTTGAGTCTGGGGACGAATATCCCTGCTTCCTTGCTTAGGAAATGAGCACTCCTTGATACCATGGCCCAACTGACCACATCCAAAGCAACCTTTCTGACCCAACAAGCATTCACCAGGATAATTCTTACCACATCTAGCACATGAAAGATAAATAGGCCTTTGACCCACACTATTTTGAGATCTGGACATAGAAGTCTTACCTCACTGATCCTGCTTCGTTCTGGGTACAGGAACACTAGCTAAAGATGGCACTGGCAAAGGCAAATGACTCTAAAACTACAAAGATTTCCCCATGCAAACCTTGACTGACCATACTCAAACTACCCAGTTCTATCCTTGTTATTACTTCCATCTCTTCCCTTCAATTTTTCTACCTCAATCTATTAGGAATGAGTCATTAATCTAGCAAGATCCATGTCTCTAATAAGCATGTCAGTCCTACACTTCTTGACTATCAGTCCAAATACTCCAGTAACAAACTTACTCATACTAGATTTGTGTTAGCTATGAATTCAAGAGCATACTTAGATAACTGGTTTAATTTAAGGTAGTACTCCTGCACTGTCATTGAGCCCTGCCTCAGGTTTATGAACTCCTCAATATTATCTTCTCGCACTAACGCAGAAAGAACCTATCTATAAAAGCATCCTAAAATACCTGCCAACTCATAGGAGCTGCATTTTTACCCCTACCTTTCTTACACATAACAACCCAATCATAAGTAATATCCTTTAGCCTATAAGAAGCCAATTCTACACTCTCATCTTCACTAACATGCATCACTTAGGTGATTTTTTTCACCTTATCAAGATACAATTATAGGTCCTCACCTACCTTTGACCTAAAAAATTTAAGCAGATTTATTTTCATGAAGTCACGAAGTCTGGCTACAGCTAAATCTCCCTCTAGTTGACACGGAATTGCAGCCTAATTATTGGTCTAAACTTTAGCAATCACAGCTTGAGCTAATGCCTTAAAGGTAGCACAAAATTTGGCATGAGACATATTCTCATTTAGAAGATCAACAGGATTAGGTGGTTGGTTATCATTCCTGCGGGCATTAGCTTTGCAAGGAGGCATGTTCTTTCATGAAAGAGCACAAGTTAATAGCAAATAGAGATAGTTGTAAGCATAATGAATTATGAAAGAAAGAGATGATTTCCTAAAAATATGTAGTAGCCTCTTGCTCATAAATATGGCGTGCTTCATACCCATGATCAAGACTTTACGTAACATGGCTTGTTTGGCTCCCTAGGACTCTCTAAACTTAGGCTCTGATACCAAGTTTGTAATGCCCCAAAACCTAGTCCCGAGATGTCACACGGTGCTTAAGTCTATGAGTAGTCTCAAGATAATCCTGTAAGCCTGCTACTAAGTCTATAACTCATATTAAAGTAATTTAATCAGATAGAAATACTAAAATACCAAATATTATCAAAACTGTTTGAGATCAACTGAATATACCATCTGGATAACTAATACTGAAAGTTTGAATATAATAGCTAGTAGTCCGACAAGCCTCTACTACTAAGAAACTAGAGAGCCATTAGAACAAAAACCCAACTGACTCGGACTAAACTGAAAGCAACTACTCAAATACTATGAAAGTTGGAAATTTGAATAAATGGGCCCTCGAACCATGAGGACTTACCAACTATCAGGATGTAGGTAGAGATGTGTGAAATCACTCACGCTGTTGAGACTGAGCACCTAAACCTATATTATGAGATAATATAGCACATAGACGTATATGTGGGTCAGTACTTTGAGGATGAACTAAGTATATGGGGGTGAATCCATAAGTAAAAGTAATATCTCAATGTTATTAAAATTCATAGAATATGCATGTTGTATGTAATGACTCACATGGATGGAATAACTGAAAGCTGAAAATAATAAATCATGAATAATAAAACATACTACATAATTATGGTGAGCCATCACATTTAAAGTCTAAAAGCTGAACTGTTATCTGCCATTCTTTTCTGATAAACTGTAGGGAAAATACTTTTAAAAAATATTTTGAAGATCTTTGTTGTTAGGTAAATTCTTTTAAAAGCTTTTAATTGTTCTTTACTCGTAGGGATATTTACTCAAAAGCTATTTATTTACTTTTACTAGTAAGGAGGTTCTTCTAACCGACATGAACCATATGAGCTATCATGGAGTCCAACGTCTTATTTCCCTAAGGGGAAAACCTCACGTTAGGAAGAGGTTTCATACTCTTGCCAAATAGTATAACCTGAGCTAAGTGATAACATTTGTAACTGTCATCCATATAGAAATGGGAATACTGAATCTTACCCACATTGGCTTGTAGTTCTAGGAAAGTAGGATGCGCTAAACCCACACTTTCCGCTCGGTGCTAAATACTACTCCCTTTAATTTGTATGCTTATTCAGTAGGAAATCCACTTTAAAATATCATAATAGTTCATATTGAAAGATAATTGTGCATCTGTTAATTCAAAACTGAATTTAATTTGTAAAGTGAATTTCATGTCTTAGCTAAAGATCAAATGTCAAATCTTTATTCAAAGCTATCTATAAACATAACATGGGATGCTTAAAAGCATAATCATTCTTGAAGTAGCAATATTCAACTAGGGCTTGATAACTCATGCATTAATTTCATGTTAAATCATCATAAATTCCATGCTTGATAATGAAGATATTCATAATTCAACTCAAAATCTAGAGATTATAGTCACACACATGAATTTATGAAAATAGACATGTAATTCAACATCCAAAGCACTTGTAATCTCATAATCTTCACATATCAATATTTGGGTATGAACCCTAAATTGAAATTCATGTAAAGTTATGTGAATTCGTAATTAAAAACTAGTTTTGGGCACGAAGATGAAAGATTTATCCTTGTTCAAAACTCCATATACCTTAATTGATGAAATTAAATAGAAAGCTTGATCTTGAATTCCTAATTGTGCTTTAGAAGATGTCCTCTTGAAGTTCTTGAATTTAGAATCTTTAATTTTGAGCTATCTTGGAAGAACAATGGAGAAAATTGGATTTCTTGGAGATTAAGTTTTAAGCTCTAGGGTTTTATTGGAGAGTAATTGATGAAAAGCAAGCATATACTGCTTAGAATAGGTTAAATCTGGTGTTTTTCATGAATTGGGGGCTTGGGAAAACACTAGATTGCCCTTTTAAAACTTAATTCAGAAAATAGGAAATTCCAATTTGGCCATCCACCAAGACGCGCCACTATCACGGTGGCTTGCTGGAAATTGACAGCTGGAAATTAGAAAATCAACATGATGCAGAGCTATCATGGTAAGCTACTAAAATTTCATTTAGGCCATCACCGCGACGTACCACCATCGTGGTGAGCCACTGGATTTTTAAAATTGGGAAATGGGACTTCACCGCGATGTGAGCCAATTGTGGAGGTCCAGTGGAATTTGTCAAATGTCATTTGGTATGTCACCGCGGCGCGGTGCTGCCTATTTCGAGACATTGTCTCCACTAAAAATATCATAACTTCTCAACTCAGTATCAAAATTAGACAAAATTGGCATCGTTGGAAAGCTGAGTCTATTATCTACCCATTGATGTATCTAGAGCTTGAAAATTCTACATGTATCAAGATTTATTTATTTTTAAAGCTAATCCTTGTCATTCTAGGAGCTAAATTTAGCTAGAAAAAGTATGGGTTATTACATAACCCTACAATCATAATTCATGGAGTTCAACTGGTTAATATATGGAGTTTTTTGGTTTGTGTTGCTCTCCTTGATAGGAGGAAGAGATTTAGAACAAGAAGAAAATTTGTCAAGACTAAAGCCTTATCTGATATATTGGGGCTTCAAGGCATTTATTGGAGGTTGTTGTATCAGTTGACATCAATTTATATTTTTCTGGTGGTCGGAGATCCAGTGTTGATCGGAAACACCTCAAAAAAATTAACCTTTAATTTACTCCAGAAAAGAAGATAAAAAGAAATGAAAAATGAAAAGAAAAAATGATAATATAAAAGGAAATAATAGAATTTTTTTCTTAAAAAAGAGTATTACGTGGCACGGGCGTGTAAAGATTACTGCTAAAGACAAAGTATAAACAACATAAATTCCACTTTTTTTGGAGCTAAACAATCTTATCCCAACTCTTTTCAATATTACTAAAAAAAATTTAAAAATCTAAAATCTCAGATACATTGAGTTGGTCCCAATACATTTTGTTAGTCAGGTATAACACCCTAGGTGTTTGGACGTATGTTTAGAGTTAGAGATTTTCCTACTTGACCATACGATTGAGTAGAAATTAATTAGCGGTGAGATATGGTATGTTAGGGGTGCTTTTTATGAGAAAATAGATCATGTGTCTCATGGGGAGTCCACGCTTTGGCCCTGCATCACAAGGCCTAGAGCGAAGGGTTACTGTCTCACCCCTACATTGGCAATGCGCTATAATTGGGCGCGCACAACATGGGGTAGGCCATGCATTTGGGCACGCGCCACACCCTCTTTCTTCATTAATTGGACATTATTTAACTCATTTTAGGGGTGTTTGGGTCTTTTTACACTATTAAAACATTCCCCATTCACCCAAAATGTTCCTAAGTCCCGAAAAATGACTTTTAGTCGAGGATTATCAATTAAGGATCAAGCTCCAACGCTAAAGGTTCAAGACTTTTCTTAAGTTTCTTCCATCATAAGGTATGTAGAACGACCTTATTTCTATGGGGTTTCAAAAATTATGACTATCTAAACTCAAAATTTTGTATAACTTGTGGCTTTCAATTTACTTCAAGAGAAAGAAATATGAATTATTTAATGATTAAAGAAAAATTGAGTTTCAACATGACTCCCTTATTGAATTATTTGTTGCTTATGCAAATGGTTTGGAAGAGAAATATTCATGTTAGAATTTACTCTTGGTTCATATTGATTATTTAAATACTAGAAAAATATGATTTTGACTTAGAACTCTAGAGAAATTCTTAACTGAGAAACTCATGTGCCTAAACCTTATACTGATTTTGAAGAGCATTCTTATGTGATTCTTAAATTACAGTAAGATAGTCAATGAATTATTGCAAGAAAGAGATCAAATAGAAGATAAGAGATGGCTTATATGATTTGCAAGTCTTGGCATGACAATACCAAATCAGAAATATTACCACATAGAAATAAAAATAATTTTTGAGTAATATCAATGCTTTCATAAAAGCAAAATATGAGCTTAAACAGAGTTAGACGGTTATCCGAGATAGCATAGGTTTGAAAGGCTCACTATCCGAAATTAGGGTTTGCCAACGCAAGATTGATTATGTCCTAAAATATGTATAATCATTGTGTACTTGTTTTATGATTTGGTGTACTCGAATGTAGAAACTCCACTCCTTGCGACAAACTTGGATCGAGGACTTACCGACGTGTTAAAGTCAGACCCATATCACCTATGGTATTTTCAAAGTGTCAGAAATACCATCTAGCTCAGAAGTAAAGAAATACGAATAGAGTCTAAATAGATAGATTTAATTGAAGTCTTTATTTGTATCTTAATGATTTGACTTCTACTTTCATAATGTATTTATTCAAAGTTTATTTTACTATTATTACTATTGACTGCTCTACATGTTAATACGTTCCACGTATTAACCGTTCTCAGATTGCTACATCATTTTATGATATAGGTTTGGAAGCACATTCTCGTGCTCCGATGTAACATTAGTATTGTCCAAACAATCTTAAAGTTGGTGAGCCCTCCATCTTTTGAAAGGACATTTGTGTTAAAGATTCAATGTTTTTGATTTATGGTATCACCGAGGCCTTATTCTGGCTTAGATCGATTCTTTATGTTGGATGTTTCGTAGACTTATTTTGATGGATGTTTTTCTAGTATATTTCTTTGTTTTTCAGACTCTTGGACTGTTGATTCAATTTAAAGTTGAAACTCTTTACTTGATTTCATTATATTTCCACATTACAATATAACTATTCTTATGATCAAATATTAAGGGGTTGTCTTAGGCCTCCATTTGTTTGAGATATCCATCATGGCTAGAGCCTCAGCTCGGGTCATAAAAAACTTAGAATCAGAGCATGGTTTAGGGTCCTAGGGTGTCTCTAAAGCTGTGTCGAGTAGAGTAATTTTTATAGGTGTGTAGCACGCCATATTTATAAAGGGGAGGCTACAAAACATTTAAGAATGTTTCTCCTTTCTTCATGTTTTAGTTTATGCTAAAAAGTCCAGTTTCAATGAATTCTTCTAAATCTTAAATTTTTCGCATTTCAGATGATGCCTCTAAGAAAGTCTAATGGTTAGAGGCTCTCAACTAAAACCTCTATCCCTACTGGGACTAGTATTGAAGAGGTTCATCATACTCATGAAATAAGGACCAGAAATAAAGTCTGCACTATTGATACCCTCGCTTTTCCAAAATTGTGTTGTCTTAGTCCCACTGGTCAAATAACACTGGTTCAGTTGTTAGTTCATCGAAAGTCACTCAGATTGGTCAATTCATGAGACTAAACCCAGTAAATTTCATGGGTTTTAAAGTTGAAAAAGATTATCAAGCATTTGTGAATGAGATAGAAAAAATATTTTGAGTTATGCATGCTAGTGACACTGAAGGGGTGGAGTTTTTAGTCTATCAATTGAAAGGGGTGGTATATCAGTAGTATGACAAGTGGGAGGCAATCAAAGGTGAGGATGTAGAACTTGCTATTTAGAAAGAGTTTTCTGATGCCTTTTTACATCGCTTATTCCAACGAGATATGAGGAAAGTTAAGGATGAAGATTTCATGAACTTAAAATAGGGTAAGATGAATGTCAAGGAGTCTACTTTGAAGTTTAATCAATTGCCTTGTTATGCTCTAGATTGGGTGTCGAATATGAGGTTTTGAATAAGGAAGTTTGCTTCTGGTCTTTGTAGTGATCTGGTGCTGAAGTGTAAAAGGGAGATGTTGAATAGTAAAATAAATATATCCATGCTGGTGGTACAGATGAAGAAGGTAGAGGATGAAAATAAAAATCAAGTGGAGGCAACTGGGAGGTAGAGCAAGAAAGCTAGACATGTAGATCAAGATACTAGTCAGCATCATAGTGTCAAAGAGGGTAAGAAATAGTTAAAAAAAAACCTTGGGTAGGTGCTCCTTTTTATCTAGTGCCCATTCCCTTAAACCTTCTAGTGATATGCGATTTCAATCTAGTAATGGCCTAAGGATTCAAGCACTCAGTCTCAGGATAGTGTGGTTTAATCCTTCAGGCCATATCCTCACTGCGACACTTGTGGAAAACTTCACCCAGGAAAATATCAGTATGGGAATTGTGTGTGCTATAGTTATGGTCAACGTGGTTGTTTTCAAAGAGATTGTCCCTTGGCAAAAGGAACCTTTTGGGGCACTACGGCCCAAGCTACTTCTTTAACCTCTCTAGCTAAGGGCATTATTTTTGGTACAAGTGGGGGTCGTAACTATCTGTATGCTTATCTATTCCTCAGGATTTAGAGGACTCACCAGATATTGTTATGGGTATGTTATATATTTTCTCTTGAGATATTTATGTGCTACTTGACCCCAGTACTACTCTATGTTATGTGACCCTTTATGTGGCTGTGAATTTTAGTTTTGGCGTTAAAAGTATTTTTGAACCCTTTTAAGTTTTAGCCCTTGTTGGTGAGAATATATTTGTTAAACAAATCTATAAGAATTTATTTGTGTCCATCTTTCATTAGGATACTGTAGTAGACCTAGTAGAGCTTGACATTATAAATTTTGATGCAATTTTGGGAATGGATTAGCTCCACTCTTGCTACGCTATCTTAGATTGTAGAACCAAAAAAGTCATCTTGTATTTTCCTAATGAACAGGTCATAGAATGAGATGCTAATTCCCTAAAATCAACAGAGAGGTTCATTTCTTATCTTAGAGCCGACAAGCTAATATCTAAGGGTTGTTTGTACCATTTAGTTTGGCTCAAGGATTCTAGTACTGAGATTCCCTTAATGTAGTCTATTCCAATAGTTATTGAGTTTTTCTAAGTCTTTTCCTATGACTTTCTTCAGGTTCCCCCTAATAAGGAGATAGACTTTTGAATTTATCTCTTGCCGATACTCAACCCATTTCTATCCCTTATATAGAATGGCTCATGTAGAGCTAAAAGAGTTGAAAGAATAGTTGAAAGATCTCCTTAATAAGGGTTTTATCCATTCTACTGTCTCTCCATGGGTTTCTCTCGTATTCTTCATATGAAAGAAAGATGGTTCCCTTCTTATGTTTCATAGATTAGCACTAGTTGAATAAGGTCATAGTGAAAAATAAATACTCTCTTCCTAGAATTAATGATCTTTTTGACCAAATTTAGGGCACTAGATTCTTTTCCAAAATAGATCTTTATTTGGGTTACCATCAGTTGAAGGTTAGAGAAGCAAACATTCCCAAGACAATTTTCCAAATTTGGTATGGTCATTATCAATTTTTGGTTATGTCCTCTAGTTTGACTAGTGCACCTACAATATTCATGGATCTTATGAACAAGGTGTTTAGTTAGTTTTTGGATTTGTTCATCATAGTCTTCACTGATGATATCTTGGTGTACTCTAAAAGTGAGGAGAAGCATGTTGATCACCTTTGGATTGTACTTCAAACCCTTTAGGATCAAAAGTTGTATGCTATAATGTTGTAACTTTTCTTAGGCATATTGTTTTTAGTGAAAAGATTAAGGCTGACCCCCATAAGATTAAGGAAGTGAAGAAATGGCCTAGACCGACAACTCCAACTGACATTAGGAACTTTTTAGGTGTGGCTAGTTACTACAGGAGTTTCATAGAAAGTTTTTCTTCTATAGGTGCTCCACTAACCAGATTGACTTAGAGAAAGGTGAAGTTCCTATGGTTTAAAGCATGTGAGAGATATTTTGAGAAGTTGAAATATAGATTGACCATTGCTCCAGCCTTGACACTAACTGTGGTTACATAGGGATTTGGGGTTTATTGTGATGCCTCTTGGGTAGGACTTCATTGTGTACTTATGCAACATGGTAAGGTGGTGGCTTATGAATCTAGGCAACTTAAAGTCCATGAGAAGAATTATCCCTCTTATGATCTTGAATTTGTGGAAGTAGTATTTGCACTTAATATTTATAGTCGTTATTTATATGGGGTGCATGTGGATATTTTTACTAACCATAAAAGTCTGTAGTATCTGTTCACGTAGAAGGATCTAAATCTCAGGAAAAGACGACGTCTTGAGCTGTTGAAGGATTATGACATGAACTGATACTGTTGTTATTAGTAGTTTAACATGATGTGGTACTGTATTGATAAGTGCTCAACATGAACATGATCTTCTGAATATAGTAATGAAATCATGGTAAGACTGACTTGTAACTTGAAAATAAAAACATGTGTAAATATATAAGTATCAGGTGTTCATAATCCTCCAACACTTACGGATTACAAAAATATGATAAAAATACTTAAAATAGTGATATCAAGTTATAGTTCAGAGATCCAAAACATGAGACATTTCAATGCATAAGTAAGATACATGAATTTGAACTTGAGAATGTGTTAAGCTTGAGAGAACAACATATTTACATGGTTTAATTAATGAATTGATGATTTAACATGAAATCATTTGAATATAACATGGGTAATTGAAGTTCAAAACATGAAATAAACTAATTAATATGAAAACACATGTTGACATGGTTTGAATTCAATTTAATAGGAAAAGCGAGGATTAAGTTCATAATTAACATGGCTAATTTCATAAAAGTGGGAAGATTTCATACTTTAATCAAAAAGGGGATTTTTCGGATCAATGGGTCAAAGGAACCCATTGATAAATACCCCATATACCTAAACTGGATGAATTCTTGAGGAAAGATTGAATTGGAACTTGAATTCTTGAATCCTTAGGGAAGAAAGCTTGAGTTTCTTGTTCTTGGGAAAAGGAAAAGGGTTTACATAAGTATTAACTGATAAGAATGGGAAAATAATACCCTTTTTGGAGATTTAATACATGTTTTGGATGATTGGGGGTGAGGGGTAATGACCAAAATTACCCTTGGTCCCTTAATTAAAATGCAGGAACTACTGCCATGGCACGGACACCATCACGGAGGTACTTCCTCTGTGTCACGAAGGCTATAGCATAGGTCCAGCCTCTATGACACGCTCTTATCACATAGGCATTCTTCCTCCGAGGTCAAAAAACACCTCGAACCCCTTCCAAAAATTTGGAAACTCTTCTGGAACACCCCTTTGACATCCCTAAACATGTTTCAACTTAAAAATCAATGTTTCGGGTTCAGGAAGGCCAAAAATAAATCTATCAAAGTTTTGGGGTCTTGAAAATGGCTAAGTGCCCTACACTTAGTGTAAAAATTCATTCCTTAGACCTCTTAAACATGCAACTAAGGGCTAAAACGAGCCTATGCTCCTATAGGATATTACAATATATTCCCCTTGGGATCATTCGACCTCAAATGAAACTAGTCAAGCTGAGATACTAGGAAAGTTGAGATCGTATACTGAATACTTATGAGCTGAATCATGATTAAATAGCTTAGTTTGAAACATGATACATGGACTGAACTAAATTCATGAATGCATGCAATGTCATGAGGATGGTTATATAGCTAAAATAGAGAGTGAAAGGGTCAATCAAAGAGAAACCATTACCTCAAGATGGATCTAAATTCGTGGAGAAAAGATGAGGATACTTAGCTCGCATTTCTGCTTCTGTTTCTCAAGTAGCTCCCTCAACAGATTGATTTTGCCATAGAACCTTAACCAAGGGAGCTTCTTTATTCCTCTACCTATGAATCTAACGGTCAAGGATCTCAAATAGTACTTCTTCATATGAGAAACTATCTTTCACACCCACTTTATAAGGAAATAACAAAATCTGAATCAATAATATACTTCTTTAGCAAAGAGACATGACACACCGAATGCACTGATGCCAAATCTACAGGCAACTCTAACTCAAAAGCTATCTTTTCAAAATGGCCCAAAATTCTATATGGTCCAACATAACAAGGATTGACATTTTCATTCTTACCAAATATCTTCACCTCTTTTATGGGTGAAATTTTCAAATAAACTAAGTCACCCACATCAAACTCAAGATCCCTCCTCCTCACATCTGCATAAGATTTCTAACGGCTTTGGGTTGTCTTCATCCTTACACAGATCAACTAAAATTTCTCCATTACCTCAAACACTAAATCTGACCCAATCAAAATAGCCTCACCTGCTTTAAACCAACCAATATAAGATCTACATCTTCCTCCATGGAAAGCTTCAAATGGAGCCATCTGAATACTAGAGTAATAACTATTATTATAGGAAAAACCCGATCAAAGGTAAGTGGTCATCCCAATTACTCTTAAAGCTAATAACACAAGCCCTCAACAACTCTTCTAAAGTTTGAATAGTCCTCTCTTCCTGGACATCTATCTGGGGATGAAAAGTTGTACTGAGATAAACTTGGGTACCAAGACCCTTCTGAAAAGCCTTTCAATAGTGAGAGGTAAATTGGGTACCTCTATCTAAAATGACGGTAAATGAAACCCCATGCAACTTTAATAACTCCCTGAGACAGAGCCTAGCATAATCCTCAGTTGAATACGAAGTATGAACTTGCTATAAATGGGCTGGCTTAGTCATTCTATCTAAAATGACCCATATTGAATCATGTTGACGACGTATACGAGGCAACCCTGTCACAAAATACATTTTCATTGACAACTCCCAAGCACATATGCAAGTGTATTTGGTCTTATCAAGTAGTAAAGTGGCCTAATAAGAGCCAAGTTTCGATCCTACAAAGACTTGATCTAACAACTATTCAATTCTAGTTTCACTTCTAAGATTAATTTGATGCAAGAGTAACCAAAAAGGGAGTTTGGAAATTGTAAATTGCAAGTGAAGTAAATAATGCGTAAAATAAAAGTCTTGGGACAGTCAATGGAGTAAAGACCAGGGTTACAGCACTTTGAACAATCATACTATGTTATTGAACTTCATTCGTTAACTTACTTATCTTGGTTGTTGATTCGTAGGGTTAATTATATGATCACGGTCTCCCAACCTCTAACCGTTTACCTAACATGGACATTACAACTACATCATTGAGCAATGATGTAATAATCTAATTAAGTTATTAAAGATGTCATCCTATGTGTGAATCAAGTAAGGCATTTAAGTACATCCCTGTCCTAGATACTATTTCAAATTCCTTATTTTATAAAGAAACAAGGACCATACTTGGTTTATTCCCATATTTTATCTCCCTATTCCCTCTATGGAGATCAAAAGGTAGATAATAGATGTATTTTCCAGGTGATCAATCCATCAAATGATTAAATCAAGAATAAACAAACAACCATTAATGATAAGCAAAACTAAACGAATTTAATCCAAAACAATAGTACTCATGTTCTTGGCTTTAATCACGAAAGAGGGTGTTTAGCTAATAATATTCATAATCACGATCTGAATAAATGAATACATGTTATGAATAATTAACAGCTAATTAAAGAAAAAATAAAACCTAAAACATAGCAGCGACTCCACAATCTGTCCACGGCGTCCCCCAGGTGTAACAAGATTCCAAACTTCCTCCTTTATAGTGTGCAACGTGTGCATACATAATATAATAATCCTAATCCTGGTGGGATTTAAAGAAGATTCCAATATACCTTAGATACCTAACTTCATGTGGGAAATATATAATATTATTAGTATGCTAATCCATATCTCTATCCGTGTATATGTAGGATAAGATGTGCACTTTAAACATGGGAATTAATCCCGCATCGCGTGCATGGCTGTACCAAATGAAGCCCACGTCGCGAGAATATCGTATGCCTCCACTAGAATTGATCCTCATAATTTTTTCTAAGGCACGCTATTTATCCCGCGTCGCGTGGCAACACGGGCAGCCACTAGAAATTGTGTCCAAATATTTGGTTAAGTGTTTTAGTGTCGTTTCTTCCATCAATGACTTTGATATTGTTTTTCCTTTAATTTCTAGCTCGTTTAGCATCCATTTTCACCATAATTATCTCAAAAATCATCCTACACATCAAACACCATGGATTAGAGTTCAACATAATAACACGTTAAAAATAACACGCTAGAAACTCAATCAAATTACTAGTCTCGAATACATTACGCTTAAACTTATTGTTGACTCTTGGCTGATTCTCATCGAACATTACACATACCAGACAAGTTAATCCACAAATAGTTACACATTTAAACTAGAAGGAACTCATTTAACATACTAAAAGCCATCGAAATCAACTAGAATGACACCTAGCTCAAGCTAGTAAAACTAGTTTCTCGATTGAACTCTACATGACTCAATTAAGTACAAACTTGTTCGCAAACACTTTGAACATTGTAATCACATCCTTTTACACTTAAATGTTTATTTATATCAATATTAACACGTTAAGCACACGAACTGCTCTCAAAACAAGTCTAAATAAGCTAGAATCGTAATGCTGAAGTGTATAAATACCCCCAACATCACCACCCCATACTTAAAGCCTTATTGGTCCTCGAACAACCCTTTACTATAAGCATCATAA
Source organism: Capsicum annuum (assembly GCF_002878395.1). Classification (NCBI taxonomy): domain Eukaryota; kingdom Viridiplantae; phylum Streptophyta; class Magnoliopsida; order Solanales; family Solanaceae; genus Capsicum; species Capsicum annuum. The sequence continues at coordinate 47,631,850 of NC_061112.1, forward strand.
GCTGAGGAGAATCTACACTACTACCACTATAAAGACACTAAATCTAGTACTACAATGACTACACAGAGTGCAAATTTCTCTACTGAGCATGCTATATACAATTAAAAGCTCATGAACACTACTCCAAAATATCCTAGACTCAAGAATTAACTCACATTGCTAAATCAAGGACATCATACAAATTACCCACATTCATAAAAAATGTTCCGCTCATAACATGAGAGTTACCCATAATCACTCACAATAATGCAATTTATCACAATAGGTACAAGAATCAAAGTACGCTCACTCTCACAAGAAATTCACAAAGTACACACAATGAACCATAGGCTTGCCCTTAGTGTAGTTCTCCACTAATATCAAAATGATGAAGCTTAGGATCAATTAGATCTTTTTCAGGTTGTAATGTAGTCTAAGGGACGAGTAAGAACTATTTTGGATGAATAATAACTATCTTCCTAGGCACTTTAATACATAACTTTTTACAATTAAAACCAATCTCCAACAACCAAATTACACCATTTTGACTACCCCATTCTTTTATTTTTCACCGTATTTTTTAAGCTCATTTACATACACTATTGTGGGAGTATTTTATGCACAACTCATTCAATTTGAACAAATTTTTATTCTTTTTCATTACTCAACTCCCCACCTTAACAAATTACAATTCTTTTGAACACCAAATTTGGAGGGAGGGGGGGCTTCAATGACACTTTTTTCTTCTTCAATTTTCCATACTCCTAACTCAATTAATTTTTCATTAAAGTTCCCAGGAGTTTTTGGATAAAATTCTGTTCAAATAAAGAAGGGATTAGACTACTTATAAGGCTACCAAAGAAAAATCTAAGGGATCAAAGGGGTTGACTAGGATTAAACACAAAGGTAGATCAAAAAGAAGTTCTAAAACAAGGCTATCAAAGAAATTCCTATATCATCTCCTAAACCCACACTCTTTATTTTGCTTTACACACATACACCGGGCAAGATCTAGACATCATATGCAACAAGAAATCACAAATACCTCACACACACATGGCACATGCTCAACTCAATAGGTTCATCATAGATTCTTAACCAAATAATAACATGAATTTAATTTAATCCAACAAGTATAAGAGTCACAAACTTGAGCTTAAGAGTCTCAATAGTAGTAATTCTAAAAAATCAACATGCTTTTACAACTAAAACACTTGCACCATGTAATAAAAAATAGTACCAACACTAATATATTACATAAAAATTTTTAAATTGAGCCAAAAAATAGGAATTTCCCCACCCCACACTTAAAAATCTACTTTGTCCCCATAGTGAACTTTTAAAGTAAGAGATAGAAATAATCACTGAGGCCTCTAGGCATAGCTAGTAGAATCTTTATATATTAAGAAGGTCCGGAACCCCACACTCAGTCTTTGACATGCTCCTTAGCTCAGGTTTCTGGTACTCAGACTTTCCATAAACCCGTGACTCAACCAAAAGCAAAAACTACATAAAGTAAAAACTAAAAACTGAAAAATAAACAATACCTACTTAACTTGGGTTGCCTCCCAAGAAGTGTTTGATTTAGTGTCACGGCATGACCCAGCTCAACCTAACCAAATTTCTTCATCCTTTTCCTCATACTTGGAGACCATCTTCTTATTATTTTCACACCTCTTAGGTATGAACTCTCAAGGGTAACCAGTGTCTTAACTTTAGCGCTTTCAGGCTCATTAATTTCCATCATGTCAAATTGTGCAATTGAAGGCTTGGATATTAGTGACTCAAGGTGCTCAATGAGGATGTCCAAAGAGGACCTTGGTGGGATAGCCACCCCATATTTATCCCTTTTAATTACAGTGATCATGTATAAGTTTATATAATGGGACAATGTGTTCAGTTCTTTGTAAACTTTAAACACCGCCTCTTCATCCTCCAACCTCATAGTGAGCGTTCCTTCTCTAACATCACTCAATGCTCCACCCGTAGCTAAAAATAGATGTCCAAAGATGATTGGTACCTGTTTGACTGCTTGAAAATCTAGAATAATAAAGTCAGCAGGAATAATAAATTTACCAACTTTTATGAGGACATCCTCAATAATTCCTTCAGGATAGATAATTGACCTATCTGCCAGCTGCAAAACAATGGAGGTCGGTCTAGGATTTCCCAAGCCCAATGTCTCGAACAAAGTCAGGGGCATCATATTAATTCTTGCTTCTAAGTCACTCAGTGTGTGAACCATTCTAATCCTGATTTGGACAGGGAGAGTAAACTTCCCTGAATCTCTTAATTTTTTGTGGATTTTATATATTATTTTTGTGCTACACTCTTCAGTGAGCGCCTCTATTTCAACCTCTTACAACTTGACCTTATTAGCAACCATATCCCCCAAGTACTTAGCATACTTGGGCTTACCCTGCAAAATATCTAACAAAGGTAAGTTAATGTGAAGCTCTCTGAACGTGTCAGAGAACTACTTAGACATTGCATCCTCATTTGCTTTCATGTGACTCTGAGGTTAGGGTAGTGGTGGGGTCTTCTTCACTTCTTCAGCAACTTTCTCTTTTGAGTACTCAGACTTTCTCAATTTTTCAACAACTTTTTTGGATACCTGTGGGGGAGTCAAATCTTCATCTACCTCCTTAGTTACCTTTGGAGGTTCTCCTTAAAGCTCTTTACCACTTCTCAAGGTGATTTCCATCACTTGTTTTGGAATTTCTATATCTGCCGACAAACCACCTTGTGGCCTAGTATTTAATGCTTGTTTTAACTACCCCAACTGCATCTTAAGCTTCTTTGGGCTACTTGTTAATTCTTTAGTTCTGCCTGATGACCTTTGATGTCCGCAACCAATTACACTTGTCCAGCTAAGAGTTGTTTTATCATCTCCTCCATATTGCTAGTTTACTGATTTGGTGGACCCTGTGGTTGCTGAATTTGTTGTTGTCCATTCCATGGCTGAGTTCCACTTTATGTTGTATGTGTTACCATAATTCAGTCTTTGAGCATTTCCCATATACATTACTAATTCAGGATTCGAAGTACATATGGACATTGAATGGCTACTATTTTTGCAGACCTCACACCAGCCATTATTTTACTGAACTACATTCACTACTGCAGTAGGCTGTGGAGCTCCTAATTTTAGGCTATTGAATTGAGTATTTATCAAATTTTCTAATGCCGCAACCTGAGCTGATAAAGCTGTAAATTAGTCTACCTTCATTATACCTGCAATTCTTTTTGTATTGATTCTCAAATCTGAATGCCATTCTAGATTTCCTTGAGTTATGTGATTAAAAAATGTGTACATCTCATCATAAGTTAGCTCCAACACCTGACGATCTGCGATTGAATCTAGAAAAATATTTGTATTGTGATCAAGTGCATCTACAAAAGTGTGAGCAAGTATCTCATTGGACTGTTAGGGATGTGGATCGTCCCTAAGAAGAGCCTTAAAGCGTTCCTAAGCATGACATAGATTTTTAATCGGCTTTTGCTTGAAACTCACTATCTCGCTGCAAAGTCTTGCAGTCTTGTCAGATGGAAAAAATCTGATGAGGAAATTTCTGGCTAAGTCATCCGATGTAGTGATTGAATTTGTCGGCTCCGCATTCAACTACCTCTTTGCTTCCCTGAAAAGTGAACGAGGAAAGAGTGCAGCTTCACAAAATCTATAGACACACCTATCGGGATAAAAGTGTCAGTAAGCTCAATGAAATTCTGCAAGTGAACTTGTGGATCCTCGTGTGAAAGATATGCAAGCTGTCCACTGCTAATGAGAAGCTGCACTATGTTGTGCTTTAACTCAAAATTCCCCCAGCAGCCAGTCTTTAAATTTGGGAAGTCAAGTTTGTCGGAAGTGGGACTGCCACTTCCCTAACTATCCTTCGGGTTGCTTGTTGTTCAGCCATAGGAACAAGAATCTCTTGGCCTTCTTAGATTTAAGGAATTTGGGGGAGAAGGATTGTTTCTCTCCTTCGTTGATGAAAAAGTTGTTCAGGTTCAGAGCTTAGTGCAACCAATTCTCGAGCCTTTGCAAGCTTCTTACTTTGAAAACCTGTTTCCTGTAAATATAGAACCAAGACCAAGCGTAAAAAACACCAAATAAATCTAAAAGTAAACTTAAAATAAAACTATTGCCAAATTTTAAGTCCCTGGCAACGGCGCTAAAAACATGACAGCGCCCAAGTGCAATACTAGTGTACGTGGTCTTATCAAGTAGTAAAGTGGCATAATAAAAGCCAAGTATCGATACCACAGAGACTTGATCTACCAACTATTTAATTCTAGTTTCACTTCTAAGATTAATTTGATGCAAGAGTAACCAAAAAGAGAGTTTGGAAATTGTAAATTACAAGTAAAGTAAACAATGCATAAAGAAAAGTCTTGGGACAGTCAATGGAGTAAAGCCCAGGGTTAAAGCACTTTTAACAATCATACTATGTTATTGAACTTCATTCATTAACTTGCTTATCTTGATTGTTGATTCATAGGGTTAATTGCATGTCATGATCTCCCGACCTCTAACCGTTTACCTAATGTGGACATTACAACTACATCGTTGCGAGTATGTAATAATCCAATTAATTTATTAAAGCTATCATCCTACGTGTGAATCAAGTAAGGCATCTAAGTACATCCTTATCCTAGATACTATTTCAAATTCCTTATTTTATAAAAAAATAAGAACCATACTTTGTTTATTCCCATATTCTATTTCCTTATTCCCCTTTCCGAGATCAAAAGGTAGACAATAGATGTATTTTCTTGTGATCAATCCATCAAATAATTAAATCAAGAATAAATAAAAAACCATTAATGATAAGCAAAATTAAATGAATTTAATCCAAATAATAATACTCATGTTCTTGACTTTAACCCCGAAAAGAGGGCGTTTAGCCAATAATATTCATAATCAAGATCCAAATAATTGAATACATGTTATGAATAATTAATAGCTAATTAAAGAAAAAAATAAAACCTAAAACATAGCAGCAACTCCACAATCTGTCCACGACGTCCCCCAGGTGTAACACGACTCCAAGCTTTCTTCTTTATAGTGTGCAATGTGTGTATACATAATATCATAATCCTAATCCTAATGGGATTTAAAGAAAATTGCAATAATGATCCCAAGATTCCCATATACCTCAGATACCTAACTGCATATGGGAAATATATAATATTATTAGTATGCTAACCCCTATCTCTATCTGTGTATATGTAGGATAAGATGTGCACTTTGAACATGGGAATTAAGCCTGTGTCGCGTGCATGGTTGCACCGAAACGAAGCCCGCATCGCAAGCATATTGCACGTCTCTATTGGAATTGATCCTCATAATTTTTTCTAAGGAACAAGAGCACGCTATGGAGCCCGTGTTGCGTGGTAATCGCTGGCAGCCACTGGAAATTGCGTCCAAATATTTGGTTAGGTGTTTTATCGTCGTTCCTTTCATTCATGCCTTTGGTGTTGTTTTCCCTTTAATTTCCAGCTCGTTTAACATTCGTTTTTCACCATAATTAACTCAACAAGCATCTTACACATCAAACACCATGGATTAGAGTTCAACATAACAACACATTAAAAATAACACGCTAGAAACTCAAGCAAATTACTAGTCTCGAACACGTTACGCTTAAACTTATTGTTGAATCTTGGCTCATCTCATAGAACATTGCACACACTAAACAAGTTAGTCCACACATAATCACACTTTTAAACCATAAGGAACTCATTTAACACACTAGAATCCATCGAAATCAACTAGAACGACACCTAGCTAGAGCTAGTAAAACTAGTTTTCTCGATTGAACTCTAAATGACTCTAAGTACAAACTTGTTTGGAAAACACTTTGAACATTGTAATCACATCCTTTGACACTTACATACTTATCTATATAAATATCAACATGTTAAGCTCAAGAAATGCTCTCAAAATAAGGCTAAATAAGCTAGAATCGTAACACTAAAGTATATAAATACATCCAACAACATTCACCACTTGCCACGTCTAAATGGGGATGCTAAACTCCTGAAGGGTACCACTAGACTTTTGGTGCTCAACCTTAACTTTCAGAAAATTCAATCACTTTGCCACAAATTCTGAAATATCCTTCTTCATGCCACTCCTCCAATAAATTTCTCGCAGATCACGATATATCTTAGTGGCTCCTGGGTGAATAGAATATCCACCATGTGATTCAGCTAATATTCACTGCCTCAGACCATCAACACACAAAACATACAATCTGCCTTGACAATGAAGCACACCATCTTCCCCTTGGAAGAAAATCTCAACCTTCTGATCCCTAACTTCTTCCTTCAACTTCACTAACATAAGATCCTTGTCTTGCTTTTCTTTTACTTCAGCAACCAACGGAGATTTTGAACAATTCTAAACCCATATACTACCTTCGATCGAATCAAACAACCAAACTCCTAAACTAGCAAGCTGATGAACCTCACGAACTAACTTCTTCTTATCATCATCAACATGAGCAACATTACCCATAGACAATCTACTAAGGACATCCGCCATTATATTGGCCTTGCCTGGATGATACAACACACTCATATCATAGTTTTTCAATAATTCAAGACACCTTCTATGATGAAGATTCAGATATTTCGGTGTGAACACATACTGCAAACTCTTGTGATTCGTAAACACATCCACATAAATCCCATAAAGGTAATGCCTCCAAATCTTTAGGACAAAGACAACTACTACCAACTCAAGGTCATGGGATAGGTAATTCTTCACATGGGGTTTAAGCTGTCTAGAGGAATAGGCTATAACCTTACCTTTCTGCATTATCACACAGCCAAGACTAACTCTAGTGGCATAACAGTAAACTATAAACCCATCTGTGCCCTCTGGCAAAGTCAAGACTAGAGCAGAAGTGAGTTGAGTCTTCAACTCGTGAAAACTCTTTTTGTTAGAATTTGACCACTGAAATTTGACTTTATTTTGGGTTAGTTGAGACATGGGAGTATCAATGAAATAAAACCCTTCGAAAAAACATTTGTAATAGCCAGATTAACCTAAGAAACTCTTGGTTGATGGAGATTTGGGTATAGGCTAGTTTCTTACTGCTTTGGTCTTTTGCGGATCAACTCAAATGTCGTCACCAAAAAGAATGTGACCAAGGAAGGTTACTGATCATAATCAGGATTTACACTTACTGAACTTTGCAAATAATTAATGATCCTTAAGGGTCTGCAACATAACCCTTAAATGATTTGCATGATCACTCTCACCATAGGAATAGACAAGGATATTATAAATGAAGACTATAACGAACATGTCCAAGTACTGTTTGAACACCTTGTTTATCAAGTCCATAAAAGCTGTAAGAGAATTTGTTAATCCAAAAGACATAACTAGGAATTTGAAGTGACCATATCGAGTTCTGAAGGCGATCTTCAGGATGTCTCTCTCTCCGATTCTAAGCTGATGATATTGGATCTGATATTTATCTTAGAGAAATAACTTACACCCTGAAGTTGGTCAAATAAGTCATCAATCCTGGGAAGAGGTTACTTATTCTTGATTGTGACTTTGTTTAATTGGAGGTAGTCGATGCACATTCTGAGAGAACCATCTTTCTTACACTTGAATATAACTAGAGCACCCTATGGGAAAACACTAGGCCTGATGAAACCCTTATCTAAGATATCCTTCAACTATTCCCTCAATTCTTTAAGCTCATCTGGAGCCATTCTGTAAGGTGGAATAGAGATAGGTCAGATATCTAGAAGGAGATCTATATCGAAGTCGATTTCCCTTTCAAGAGAAACTCCGAAAAGATCTTCAGGAAATAATTTTGGAAATTTATTTACTACCAGAACTACCTCAAGACTCAGAATTTTAGAATTTGAGTCCATGACTTGGATGAGATAGTAAATGTGCCACTTGGATATCATCTTTCTTGCCTTAAGATAGGAAACAAGCTGACCCTTACGCACTGAAGTACTACCCCCTCTATTCAATAGTTGGTGGTTAATTAGGAAACTAGAACTAAAAAAGTTCAATTCATACAGTCAATGAAGGCATAACACGAGTGGAGCCAATCCACACCGAGAATGACATCAAAATCAATCATATTTAACTCTACAAGGTCAACAGAAGTAACTTCCTGAGACACTATTGTTGAGACCTATCATAACCAGAAATAGAGCCTGGATGTGATGGGTATCTCAAGTCCTACGTGGACCGAAGATCACCCCCTTTGACTAACCGAACCAACACCGACTCCCAAATATTCGAACATATAACAAGATAGTATATAATAGAGCTAATGTTAATTCGCGAAATATCTATATCCACCACCGGTTACCAGATAACCGTACATCATCAAACCACTTAACCAAACCACCTAAGTCACCACTTCACCAAAAATTATCGAGACATGCCTCTAAAAGTAGCCAAAAACAAAATTTGAACAAGTTTTAAAACACAAGTACTAAAGACCATGACATGAAGCCTTCTGAAGTATGGAAGCTCACCACTTCAATGTCAGCTCATGAACCAACTCGAACACCTAATCACTTTTGAAGAAGCTCTGGCGCTTGCATCATGGAGGGATACAGAGTCCTAAGACAATGAGAAGTTAGAGCGCCAGTATCTAATTCAGGTATAGAGGAATAAAATAATGCCATAATAACATTTTAAAACTAGTACAACATCCAAAGCATAATATCATATGTAATATATATAGATATATAGAGTATGACATGCTGGGGTAGAGAACAAGGCTTAGCATAGCCTTGGAAACCTTAACCTAGCTGTGTATCATAACAGTTATATAAAAAGGCACCTATAGGCTATATGGGCCTAGCTCTTCCCTAGCTGGAAAGGCCCCAGTACATACAGTTGCATCCATATCCATATATGCCTTTATGGGGTACTCAAACCTCCCGGCACAATTAAGGTGACTTAAGCACCAATGTATATAATTTGGGGGACTCGAACCTACCTTTCATATATTCATTCAAGGGACTCGAACCTCCCGGTCATATAAACACTGCATCAGATAGCGCAGTTTCTAGTGTTAGTCCTTTAGACTCCACTTTCATGGCTCGGCTACACATCTCTCTTTAAAGACCAATCAAAACATTCATTACACATACACAACCATTTATCCAATTACATATCAAAGTCATCCCTTTGGTATCAACACACCAACCCCACTTGCAAGCGTACAACATGCCATAACCATTAATAATCAACTTGGGATTCAAATCCATTGTATAAATAAAGACATCAATTTGATTCAACATTTAGGGTCTCAAACCCATTTAGTATTTCCAATCAATTTATGGCCAACAAGTCCTTCATAGAATTATTTACCAATCATTAACATTCTTAGGCCAATGCCTTAGTTCAAAACATAATTCAACATGTGACAAGATCATTCTCATTGACAATTTGACAAACAGGTTGAGGGCATACCATTATCAAATTCAAAAACCAAAAATATTAGGGTTAAACATGACCTATTTGTTAAACCACAATTCCCATGCACCCATATGCATAAATCCATTATCAAAACATGTATAATCATAATTTAAGCCATGAGAAAACAATACTCAACATTATGCATTCAAACCCTCAACCATGGTTTTCAAAACCACCATTAATGACTCATGAACAATGCTCTAAACATATGATTTTAGTAAACTAACAATGAAGGAAGAGTCACATGCCCGAGTTACAAATATTCACAGAGAGAATTTGATCCTTAAGCTCTTAGATGACCACTTTGGAGAAATCCTAGCCCAATCTTTCTTGAGAAGTTTTAGAGAGTGTTTGATCTTGTAAAATATGTAATGGATGACCAAAATATTTTATAAGACGTGGGGTCTTAAGGGTTTAGGGTGGGAAATGTCAAAAATACCCTAAGCTTAAAAGTTGTAAAAAGTCTGAAGATGGCTACGAGTCAAGTCATTGAGTCGTCAACACATCATATAATTCTGACCATTAAGTTATCATAAAGGCAAAGAATTAGATGCCACATATTGTCCAACTTACGACTCCCTATTCTCATATTTCACTAGACCATACGAATCATATGGTATAGTCGTGACCAACACAGAACACCAAGGGCGCGGACACTGGACAACATATGACTAGACCCTAACAACTCGTCACATGATCATACGACTCGTGAAAAGTCTCTCATAACCAGGACAAAACTTAGCCAATATCACACTGCTTTGGTTATGACTTGGGTCCCTAGACCAATAACCACACCATACAACTAAAATGGTGAGTCTTCAATAGGACAATAAGCTCAGGCTCGAGGATATTGTAAGGGCCAAAGCCTAGGGCATTTAAATCTCCCCCCATTTGGGTTATTCATCCTCAAATGATGGGACAAATCACTACGATTGGAATTCACATGCCTCTACTCTTACCTTTAACTACGTTAGAAAACAAAGATGCCAAGTAAACTAACCTTTTCCTTTAACAAAGACAGAAAACAAAGATATTAAGAACAACACATACCTCAAGCATGAACATCTAAAATTAGGAATAGGAACGGATACTTGGACTTCATGTTCTCCTCGGCTTCCCAAGTAGCTTTCTCAAACTTTTGGATCCGCTATAGACTCTTTACCGAAGCCATGTACTTCGTCTGCAACCGACGAACTTGCCGATCTAAGATCCTCACCAGGACCTCTTAATAGGACAAACAATCTGAAATACCAATGTTCTTCAAAGGAATAACCAATGAAGGATCACCCAAGTATTTCCATAGCATGGACACATGGAATACCGGATGAATGGAACTCATGCTAAAGGGAAATTCAAACTCATATGCAACACTACTAAGCCTTCTCAAACCAAGCACGGGCCAACATATTGGGGCCTGAGCCTCCCTTTATTCCCAAACTGCTTTACTCCCTTCATGAGAGATACCTTCAAGAACGCCCAATCTCAAACCTTAAACTCCAAGTCCCTTCGGCTTACATTCGCACAGGACTTTTGGCAACTTTGATCTTCTTAAGACTATCCTGAATCACCTTTACCTTTTCCATAGCTTAGTGAACCAAATCTGGGCCAAACATTTCCATTCCACTAGCCTCAAACCACTTAATAAGAGATCTACACCTCCTACCATACAATGCCTCATACAGAGCCGTACTAATGAGGGAATAGTAACTATTGTAATAGAAAAATTCAATTAGAGGAAAATGGTCAAACCAACTACCACCAAAGTCAATTACACAAGCTCGCAGCATATCTTCCAGAGTCTTAATAGTCCTTTTAGCTTGCCCATTTGACTACGGGAGAAAAATAGTGCTAAGGCTCATTTTAGTCCCTAAACCACGTTGAAACAAGCGCCAAAAATGCGATGAGAAATGAGTACCAAAATTCAAAATAATCGAGACAATTGCACCATGCCACTTTATAATATCTTCACAGAATAACTTTGCATAATCCTCGGTAGAATAAGTACTCCTCAATGGTAAGAAATGAGCAAAATTAGTCATCCTATCCACGATGACCAAAAATGGAGTCACACTGATTTTGTGGTTGTGGAAGACTGGTAACAAAATCTATATTAATTACATCCCACTTCCACACTGGAAACTCAATCTCTTGAAGTAAACCACCGAGCTCATGTGCTCTACCTTCACTTGCTGACAATACCATACACTTAGCCACTAAGTTGGATACATCCCATTTCATGTTATTCAACCAATACATACCCTTCAGATCATGATATATCTTTGTTGAACAAGGATAAATCATATACCATAATTCATGGGCCTAGGCCAAAATCCTGCCCCGTAATCCATCCATGTTGGGAACACACAACCTCCCTTAGTACCTCAAGATACCATTAACGTCGATCTCAAAGGCCATCACCTTTTTCTTACCCACATCATCTTTGATCTTCATCCAAAGAGGTTCTAATACCTGTTTCTCCTTTATTTAGAACTAAGAAATTATTGTGACACCTGTTGCACAAGCACAACACTATCCTTAGAGTCAAAGAGACGAACTCCAAGGTAAGCCAAACGATGAATATCCTTTATTAGTTCCTACTTGTCCTTATCTACATGCAACAAACTAGCCATGGACAACCTGCTAAGATCATCAACAACCACATTAGCCTTACTTGGATAGTAGTGAAGACTCATATCATAGTACTTCAGCAACTCAAGCTGCCTTGTTTCCCTGAGATTAAGCTCTTTCTGAGTAAAGACATACTACAGGCTCTTATGATTAGAAAAGATATCAACACAGACCCCATATAGATAGTGACATCAAATTTTCAATGTGAACACCATAACTAACAATTCCAAGTCATGAGTCGGATAGTTCATCTCACGAGTCTTTAACTGTCTAGAGGCATAAGGAACCACCTTACCATACTGTATCAAGACACAACCCAAACCAACCCAAGAAACATCAAAATAAATGATTAAACCTCGGTACCCTCAGGTAGAGTCAAGACGTAAGCGAAAGTCAACTTATCTTTTAGCTTCTAAAAGCTACCCTCACAAACATTAGGCCACAAGAACTTTACCTTATTTTGAGTCAATTTGGTCAATGGATCAGCAATAGAAGAAAAAGTTTCCATGAGCATTCTATAATAAATGGCTAAACCCAAGAAGCTTCGAATATCGATTAGAGTCATGGGTCTAGGCCACTTCTTAACCATAATAACTTTCTGAGGATCCATCATAATCCCCTCACTGGACACAACATGACCCAAATAAGTTACGAAATTCAACCAGAATTCATATTTAGAGAACTTAGCATACAACTATTGATCTTTCAAGGTCTGCAACACCAGGAAAAGATAATTTGTATGACCCTTCTTACTCTTAGAGTACACTAAGATATCATAAAGGAAGATAATCATGAATAAATTCAAAAATTGATGGAATACTAGATTCATTAAGTCCATGAATACCGTAAGGGCATTGGTCAAGCCAAATGACATCACCAATAACTCAAAATACCCATAGTAGGTATAGAAATTTATCTTAGGGATATCCACTTCCCTATTATTTAACTAGTGATACTTGAACCAAAGATCTATCTTAGAGAAAAATTTGGCACCCTGAAATTGATCAAAGAGATCATCGATCCTTGGAAGAGGGTACTTATTCTTTACTATTACCTTATTCAATTTTTGATAGTCAATACACATCCGAAGGAAACCATTATCAATACAAATCCGAAGGGAACTATCCTTCTTACGAATGAACAAGATAGATGCACCCTACAGGGAAACACTAGGATGAATGAAACCCTTGTCTAAGAGATTCTTTAGTTACTTCTTAAGATTCTTCAACTTAACTGGAGCCATTTTATATGGGGGGAATAGAAATAGGACGAGTGTCCAGAATAAGATCAATACCAAAATCAATCTCCCTATCTGGAGGGACACTAGGTAGGTTATTAAGGAAGAATTTAGGAAACTCATTTACCATAAAAACAAAATGCAAGGAAGGACCCTCCAAGTTAGAATTTTTAACCCGAACCCGATGATAAAGACAACCATTGGAAATTAACTTCTGGGCTCTAAGATATGATATGACCCTTCTGTTTGGCACTAGATAACTTCCCTCCCATTAAAAAATTAGCTCAGTAGGGAATTTAAACATTACGAGTGCAACCAGTCCATTCCAAAAATAACATCAGAGTTAACTATGTCTAGCTCTATCAAGTTTATTAGAGTTTATTTATTACCAACAGATACTACACAGCCCCTGTAGACTCTTCTGACAACCATAGAGTCTCCCATTGGGGTAGAAATAGAAAAAAGGTCAGTCAGACACTCAGGATCGAAACCAAAATACACAGCCATAAATAGGGTCACATAAAAGAAATTGGACCCCAGATCATGTAAACAATACACATCATGGGAAAAGAGTTTCAATATACCAGTAACAACATTTAGAGATGCCTCAAACTCTTGATTAGTAGTGAGAGAATAAAGATAGTTCTGACCAATTATGGAGCCAGAAGTTGCACTCTTTGGTACAGAAGCTGATGAAGAGGCAACATGAACCTTGTTTTCCCTAGAAAAACCTCCAGAGGGATAATCTCAATGCATATGTCCAATCTAACCACATATAAAACATCAGTTTCTCCCCCTCTTGCACTGACCACAGTGGTGCTGGCTATGAAATCTACAAAGAGGGTAGAATGGTTCTACTAGGCCCCACTGGACTAAGATTAGGAGCCCTATGCCCTAGAAGCATCACCATTTGGAAATTTCGATCACCAAACAGCTTTAAATAGGGAGTAATAGCCATAGAATAGAAGTTAGGACTCCTCCAACTCTTCTTCTTAGACCACTTTCCCTCTCTGTTGTTGGCTTCCATATTGTACCAAATACCAAAATTTCTTACTCTATTTCTCACTAATTTTTGATTTTTTTCTCCTCATTAACCTGTTGTATATACACAACCAATCTAGAGATGTCCATGTCCTTATTAAACAAGGAAGCCTTGCTTTCAAGAATCAACTCATGGGACAATTTTGAAGTGAACTTTGTCATTTGGTACCTCATGCTAGATACTAGCTCAGGAACATACCTGGATAACTAATGAAATTTTAAAGCATACTCCTTGACTATCATTCTTTCTTACTTCAAGTTAACAAATTCCTCTACTTTTACCTCTCAAAACTCTTGAGGAAATAAGTGATCCAGAAATGCACTAGAGAAATCATCCCATAAGGCAAAACCAATGTCTTTGAGTCTCAACTATTCCCAATCTTTGTACCACTAGTACGCTACATCTTTCAATTGGTAGGCAGAAAACTCTACACCTTCAACCTCCGAAGCATGCAAAATTTGAAAGATACTATCCATCTCATCAATGAAACTTTAAGGGACCTCCTCAACTTTTTTACTAGTAAATATTGAAGGATGCAACCTCATAAATTGGCCAACTCTAGTAGCCTCAGATGAACCCATAGAAACACCAGTAGAACTCGACTATTATGACTAAGACATCACTAACTAAGTCAATAGGTAAATGGAGTAATGGAACTCGGAATTAGTACTCGGAATTAGTAACCTGCCCGAGAGGCGACTGAGTATGAGTGTCACCCTTAAGAGTAGGATCAGTAGGAATAGGTGGAACTCCATAATAATAGTCAGATGCAGCGACCCTTGACTTGGTCTTGACCCCAAAAGTTGGATGAGCTCCATCCATATTGTCCTCAGACGGGACAGAAGAGTTCACACGGACATCAGATCTTCTTAGAGGCATAATCTAAAAGACGAACAAATAAAAATAAAAAGGATCCAAGACCTTAGACTTTATAGCCCAAAATTAAGAAAACAAAAAAGGAAAACATTCATAAATGTCTCATAGCGTCTCTCTTATAAGTGTGGCGTTATACACCCATAAAAGAGACTCTACTTGATACGGCTTTATGGACACCCAACTGATCATGAACCTAGGCTCTAATACCAACTTTATAATAACCCGAACTAGGGATATGGACACCCAACTAACCATGAACTTGGCCGTGATGTGTATCTCAAGTCCCACGTGGATCGGAGATCACCCCCTTGCCTAACCAAACCAACACAACATTCCTAAATGTCGAATAAATTCTGAATATGTAACAAGATAGTGTAAAATTGAAACAATATTAATTCATGAAATGTTTATATCAACTACCGATAATCGAACAACCGTATATCACTAAGCCACTCAACCAAACCACCTAAGTGCACAATAATCCAACAAGGTCTCTATAAAAGCAAAATAAATAGAGCATCAGGACATGCCCCCGACAATAGCCAAAAATAAAGTCTGAGCAAGGTTTAAGACATAAGTACTAAAGACCATAAATTAAAGACTTCCAAAGTATGGAAGTTCACCCCTTCAATGTCAATTCACGAACCAACTCGAACACCTGATCACTGCATAGAAAAAGTAGAGAAAGTTTTGGTGCCTACATTGCGTAGGGATACAACATCCGAAGAAAGTTAGTAGTTGGAGTTCTAACATGTAACTCAGGGATAAAGGAATAAAATAATTCCAAGATAAGAGTTTACAAATAGTACAACATCCAAAGCATAATATCATATGTAATACATATAAATATATATATAGTATAATATGCCGGGGTAGGGAACAAGGCTTAGCATAATATTCAAAACCTTAACTTAGGTTGTGTAGCATAACTATCATATAACAAAGCATCCACGAGCTATATGGGCCCATCTCTCCCCAATCTGGAAAGGCCTCAGTGCGTGTAGCCGTACAAACAAGAGAATGTCCATATCCATATATAACTTTATGAGGGACTCAAACCTCCCTTCATAATCAAGGTAACTTAATCACCAATATATACAATATTGTGGACTCAAACTTCCCATTCATATATTCATTTAGGGGACTCAAATGTCCCAAACATATAGGCACCCATATCGGCTAGCACGATTTCTAATGTTAGTCCTTCAAACTCCTCTTTCATGACCTAGCTCCATATCCCACTTTAAATACCATTAAAACATTCATTACACATACATAACCATTTATCCAATTACTTACCAAAGGCATCGTGTTGGTATCGCCATCCCAACCCCACTTGCAAGCGTACAATATGCCATAACCAGTATTAATCAACTTGTGACTCAAACCCATTGTCTAAACAAAGACATCAATTTGATTCAACATTTAGGGACTCGAACCCATTTAGTATTTTCAATCAATTTATGGCCAACAAGGCCATGATAAAACAATTTTCCAATCATAAAATATTCTTAGGTCAATGCCTTAGTTCAAAACACAATTCATCATATGACAAGATGATTCTCATTGATAATTTCACAAACAGGTTGAGAGCATACCATTATCAAAGCCAAAATCAACAAATTTAGGGTTAAACATGACCTATTTATTAAACCACAATTCTCATGCATACACATGTGCTAATCCATTATCAAAATATGTATAATCATTATTTAAATCATGAGAAAACAATAGTCAACATTATGCATTCAAACCCTCAACCATGGTTTTCAAAACCACCATTAATGACTCATGAACAATGCTCTAAACATATGATTTTAGTAAACTAACAATGAAAGAAAAGTCACATGCCTGAGTTATAAAGATTCACAGAGAGAATTTGATCCTAAAGCTCTTAGATGACCACTTTGAAGAAACCCTAGCCCAACCTTACTTGAGAAGTTTTAGAAAGGGTTATAGATTGTTTGATATTATAAAGTTTGTAATGGGTGATGCAAAGATGTTATAAGATATGGGGCATTAAGGGATTGGGGTGGGAAATATCCAAAATACCCTCAGCTTAAATGTTGTAAAAAGTCCACCAGTGGCTATGAGTCAAGCCATTGAGTAGTTAACATATCATATGACTCTTATAATTGAGTCATCACCAAGATAGAGAATTAGATACCACACACTGTCAAACTTATGACTTCCTAATCCTACTCGTCATTAGACCATACGACTCATATGGTCTAGTCCTGAACAATACAGAACACCAAGGGTTTGGACACTGGACAACATATGACTGGACCCTAATAACTCGTCACATGATCATACGTCTCCTGAGAAGTCTCTCATAAATAGGATAGATTTTGTACAATATTACATTGGTTTGGTTATGACTTGGGTCTGTATACCCGTAACCATACCATACGACTCTTATAGTGAGCGAAAAGTGAGCTCAACGCCTTACGAAATTTCAAAGACCAAATCCTGGGGCATTTTAAGACCCTTGGGGGGTTTCACCATACTATCAGGGACCAAGTCCCTTAAGGTCAATCAAATAGTAAATCAGGAATAATAAAGGAGTATAGGAAATGTAAAGAACAAAAGATTTAATATGGAAACCCTTTTGCTCAAGTGAGAAAAATCACGGCTTGCTCTCACAAGTTCAAAACAGTCTCTTATAACCAACCTATTAATTACAGACTCGACTATGAACCTAGCTCTAGGATTCTCCTTCTTGCAATACCTATATTACAAGCACACCTTGACACCTTTACCAAGATTCCTCAAAAATTTGTTAACTCTAACCAACAACAAGCTTAGGAAACTCTATCTAAGAACTCCTTTCAACAAAATAAAAATACTACTCTTACAGCATGAGTAGCTCAGTTACAAATCAGTACTCACTTAAGAACAATTTTTATTTAAGCATACATAATCAGCTAAGAACTTTAGCGGTACTAAAATAGGGTTTTTGTTGTCACTCTTCACTCTTTAGAATTGAAAACAACCATTTGATAAAGAAGCATCTTTTTTCTTTTATACATGAGTGATAATTAGGGCTAAAATATTATTGGACCAACTGACCTAATCAGTACAAGCAGCACCTGCAAGTTTTATATACAAGAGGATAAAACTCTGCAGTCATGCGTTCCAGTTATACTATGCCATGAACATCTAGGGACCTGGTCAATTACAGTTAGCTACTCATCATAAAAACTACATATAGCAATTTTCCCCTTTTTTGATGATGACAAAATAACCATATAGCTTTGAGCATCAATATGCATCCATCATATTTAATCAGTATAATTACCACTCTAAAGATAAATGTTCCCCCTATAATTATACTTCCACCATCATGCAACACAAGAACCTGGTCCCTTATTGTCATTTGTAGTAAAAACTCTTAGACTTGTCATTTTTAGCTAAAACACTCAGCACATGTTTATTTCCTCTGTCACTGTGCCTTACCATACTTCCCCTATCAGTACTATATATATGAGGTCAGTATTCCTCCTTTTGGCATCATTGAAAAGGAATAACAGTAAACCAAGAGTAAAGTAAGTACAGTTTAGTAAACTCATGGCCACTAGGGCACACCAATATAAAGAAAAAGTTTAGAATAGCGAACAGATAAATCACACAAATGAGAATCCATTCATTCATTGTTAAGCAGTTAAGTACCAATACAATATACCAAAAAACACAACAAATAACTATCTTTTAAAGGCCACAAGAGAACCAATAACCAGAAAATAACACAGAAGACTGACATACTAGGACTCAGGTAGAAGGGATTTTAGGAAAGTAGGATTTAATTAACATTTCTAGTCTTGGATTTACAGCAACATGTGCATACAACAACTCTTTGGTAAGAGTTTTTACTTCATTATTCAATCCTTGTACCTCATTAGTTAACTCTGTAATTTCTTCCTTGAGTTTTTTATTTTCTTCTGCAAGTTTTTTAGTGGTACCATGTCCCTCTAAGGACAACTTCGGATGTTGTAGTTTTAGGTGCACTATTTCAATGTCCCTTGCTACTAACATGATCCTCAACTCCTCTAACTCTTTGTTCAGGCTCTCTTGAGCAGCTAACAGTTCTAAAACTTAAGATACAACTCCTACTTTCCCTTTAATGCACTTATTTTGTACCAGGATTGTCAAACTAAACTTTTGTTTGACTATTCTTGGGGTTCCTTTTGTACAGTTATTCCATAGTGATCAAAAACCTTGTTTAGGAAGTACCCATAAGGAATCCCATGGTTTCCTTCTTTCTCATAGATTACTTTCTTTATATGCTCTATCATAAGAGCAAGTAAGCTTATAAACTCAAATTTTCTTAAACATTTTATCAGGAATAGGTCAACACCAAAGGCAATGGTCCTTTTCTCTAATCTTGGTAATAGAACCATGTTGATGAACTCAAATACTAGCTGAAACTCACCAATTAAAATTTTTATTCACAGAAATTATTGAAGTTCCACCTATTTCTTAGGCTTCAACCATAAATTTAGTGGTAGC